>NW_024870710.1:2597500-3173597 GCF_019054845.1 Dipodomys spectabilis
ATACAGAGGCACAGACTTCAGATTCCATGGCCAGGGAACTGGGGGTGAGAGAGTGGTATGGCCAATACCTCAATGTTCTGGGGCATTAGCCTTGACCTGGCTCTGCCTCCCTTGTGTATATTCACTTCTTAATCCATAGCTGGCTACACACAGGCCATTTGTGGCAGTGCTGTGGAAGTGGCAGTAGTGGAAGTGAGATCTAATATGACCAAAATCTGGATTTCTGGCCTATGGGGATAGGGATGGCAAAGGGTGTCTATTAAGAAAAAACATCTCATTGCTGGAATTCAGGGCTTAGGCACTGTCCTTCAGCTAACACTCTACCACTTGAGCCACAGATCACCTTTCTTCTTTTTAGTAGTTTAGTGGAGAGAAGAGTCTCATGGACTTTCCAGCCAGGGCTGGCTTCAAGCTGCCATCTAATGAGCTCAGCCTCTTGAGTAGCTGGTATGAGCCATTGGCAACTGCTAAAGATATTAACGTGTGTATGTGCATGTATGTGAACGTGTAACTGTGTATGTGTGTGTGTGTGTGTGTGTGTGTGTGTGTTTGTGTGTGTGTTTACGGGGCTTGAACTCAGAGCCTAAGTGGTATCCTTTAGCTTGTTTGCACAACGTTGGTGCTGTACTACTTGAACTATAGTAGCTCCGCGTCCCAGCTTTTTGGTGATTTATTGGATAGAAGAGTCTGCCCAGGATAGCTTTCAATTATGATTGATCCTCAGGTGTCAGTCTTGAGTAGGTAGGATTATAGGCATGAGCCACTGGCATCTAGCTACAAGGATGTCTTCTCATACTCTCTTCTGTTGTAACACATTGTCTACTTGCCCTGGCCTAGATCCTCTGACCTCCACATCAGCTCCCAGCAGCCCCTGACTGTGGGGAGAACATAAAGCTCAAACGTGATCTTATTTCTTTGTCCTCAGGGGAGGGGATATTTATTCTGAAGCCTGGGGTAGGAGGGGTAGCTGCAGATGGGTACTCGGCTAGGAGAGAGGTACTCTGTTTTAGCAAAGAAGGAAAGTGTGGCCAGATGCTAACAGCTGATGCTGTCCTATTCCTAGCCCCTCAGGAGGCTGAGATGTGAGGATTACTATGCAGAGCCAGTCGGGCTAGAAAAGTGTATGAGACTCTCGTCTGCAAATAACCACACAAAGGCTGTAAGAAAAGCAATGGCTCAATTGGTAGAGTGATAGCTTTGAACGAAAAAACTGAGGGACAGAGCCCAGGCCCTGAGTTCAAGCCCTAGCACCAAGATGCACGGGTGCACATGCATGCACGCACATGCACGCACGTGCACACACTCACACACACAGAGGAAGGTGGTAATGATGAGCTGAGCTAGAACTGGGGGCAGTCCTGAGGCATAGTCATAGTAAACTCTAAAGGCAAAACAAGTTTCTCCTAAGTCCTTCTTGGGCTGAGTGGGTCTGGGCCATGGCAGTAAGGTCCATGGAATCTGCCCCTCCATCCGTGCACAGGACATAAGACCAAGGGAAGGACACTATGGATGCTACTTTGTAGTCTGTCCAGTATTGCAGACCTTCATCTGCCCCCAAGCACTGGAGAGGAAAGCAGGGCTCCAAGACCTGGGACTCCTGGGATAGCAACTGCTACGAGCATCAGCCAGCCAGCTGTGGATTCCTGATCCTACAACTCTTTCATGAGCCCAACTCAACACCTGC
Source organism: Dipodomys spectabilis (assembly GCF_019054845.1). NCBI lineage: Eukaryota > Metazoa > Chordata > Mammalia > Rodentia > Heteromyidae > Dipodomys > Dipodomys spectabilis. The sequence goes on from NW_024870710.1 coordinate 2,599,185, forward strand.
CCAAGGTGTGCCTGACCGATTCATACTCTTGTGATACCTGCATGAGTAGGTGTTACCTGCTGTGCCATCTTGCAGCTCCTGCCCCTCCTGGCCAAGTACCGTGGTCTGAAACATCGGTTTACTGCTCAGATGCACACTGCACCCATTACTGATGCCATTCTGATGACCTGGCTGATAACCTCCATGCCCCAAGGATGGACCCTTCTCTGATACTGTGGCCCATCCCATACACAAAGGCCACCAAAGAGGCTGCTCTGAAGACACCTAGACATTGGGAGACCCAATTCTCGGGGCCCATTAGAAAGTACTCTGTCTAGAGCCACAGAGTGAAGTCCAAGCAGGTGTTGGTCATGGGGCTCGAACTCTGGGCCGGGGCATTGTCCCTCAGCTCTTCAGCTTACCACTTTAGCCACAGCACCTCTTCTGGTTTTCTGGTGGTTCCTTGGAGATCAGAGTCTCCTGGACTTTCTTGCCTGGGCTGGCTTAAAACCATGATCCTCAGACCTCAGCCTCCTGAGGAGCTAGGAGGACATGCATGAACAACATGCACTTAGCTGATCTGTCCTTTCACCACAGTGGGCTAGGAGCTTCTGAAAGCTTTTCTTTATTTTTATTCTGTGCTAGTATTGGGGCTTGAACTCAGAGTCTTGGCCTTGGTCTCTTAACTTTCTCAAGGCTGGCAGTTTACCACTTGAGCCACATTTCCGTTTCTGGCTTTTGGTAGTTCATTGGCAAGAAAAGAGTTTCACTAATTTTCTTCCCCTGAGCTGTCTTTGACCCACGATTTCTGATCTCAGTCTCCTGAGTAGCTAGGATTTACAGGGGTTGAGCCACTACTGGCATTTGGCAAGATTTTCTTACAAAAGTGTTCTTCCCTGCATTTGCCCTGACTCCTCCATGCAAAGGAGGCCTCTGAGGGTCAGGAACATTGAAAAATAGGATTCCAGCTACGGGAAATGGCTGGGGTCCTTGGTGAAAAGTCAAGCTAATCTTCCCCCTGGGCCTGATTCTGGGACCCCACCCTCTGCCCTACCTGTGACTCAAGTACAAAACTTGACCCAGCCTTGAATGTCCTGCCACACTTGTCTGAAGCAACAGAAAATTAATTCCACCCACACCACCTGCTCTAAACCCCACCTCAGGACCTTTGCCCATGCTGTACCTTCTGCCTGAGGCCCTCTGTCCTCAATCCACATCTTAGAACTCCTGTGGAATTTTGGCACTGGTTAAATCACTTCCTGGACAAGTCTTTCCCTCCCTTCTCCGTCTTTTTTAAAATATTGAATTGATAGAGATGGAACTTGTGAAGGCCGACTGGCAAATGCTCTATCATGGTGTGTGTGTTTGTGCCAGTCTGGGGATTTGAATTCATGGCCTTGACAGTATCCCTGAGCTTTTGTGCTCAAGGCTAGCACTCTAGTACTTGAACCATAGCTCTACTATGTTTAATTGGAGAAAAGTGTCTCATATAATCTTTCCTTCTTCTAATTATTATCCTCACATCTCAGCCTCCTGAGTAGCTAAGGTTACAGGGGTGAGCCACCAGAACCTGACCTCTAAATTTTACTGTTATCCTCGGCCCTCCTCTGAGTACCAGAAGAATATGTCTCATCAGGGTCCCTTTTTTTTGCCAGTCTTGGCCTTAAACTCAAGGTCTGGGCATGTTCCTGAGCTTCTTTTGCTCAAGGCTAGCACTCTATCACCTAAGTCACAGTGCCACTTTTGGCTTTTTCTTTTTCTCTGGTACTGAGGAATTGAACCCAAGGCTTCCTGCAATCTAGGTAAGCACTCTACCACTAAGCCACATTCACAGCCCAAGGCCTACTTCTAACAGGAGATATGAGGTTTGGATTTATTGGCTTACCCCTTTTCGGCACAGAAATCACTGGCTATTTCCTATCTTTGCCAGAATTTGGGACCAGCCTGAGACTCGGCAATCAGGAATGATGAATGAGTGATAGCCACCAGGCCCCACATCCTACAGAGGGATCTAGAATATGGAGCTATAACCTTGGACAACTCCTAAAGCCTAGGAAGTGTGGTCTTTCTGGAGGAAGTGTCTGGCTTCTAGGTGTCCCGATTGGACACCTCACCCTGAACATAACTCACCTGTTGCACACACCAGCCTCGGCAGAGCCTTTGGCGTCTCCGTACTTAAATGGCAGAGAAGGATGCTTTGTTCAAGCTGCTGGCTCAGACTTAGTACTGTCTGAGTGCTTGTCTGAGCTTGCCCAGGTTTTGGGGCTGGGTATGGGCAACCTGCTGAATGCCCATCATCCATACACCATCCGTCCATACACAGAGACATAGAATTACTGCCTCCTTTTTTTTTTTTTGGGCAGGTCCAGGATTGACCTATGAGCCTAGGCCCTGTCCCTGAGCTCCTTTTGCCCAAGGGTAGTGATCTGCCCTTAAGTCACAGCCCACCCATGTGTGTATTCCCCCCGCCCCGTGTGTCTTAGAAATAAGAGTGTCAGGAACTTTCTTGCCCCAGCTGACTTCAAACTGGCTTTCTCTATATCTCACCCTCCGGAGGAACTAGGATTACAGGCAGATGTCGCTGACACCTGGCTTTTTTTTTCTTGTTGTTCTTTTTTTAATCCTGACAATCTGAAGTCTTCACAGTGCCATTCCAATGGCTCACATTAGAAGCAAACTACCAAGGCCTGGAGTTTAATGCTAGGACTGGCCCCCCAAAATGGAGGGAAAATCTGACAAACTCATTCTTATTCATGTGAATGCTAATGGAATGTTATAAAGTAATAATTTGAAGTTAATTTATGATTCTCTTTTAGAATGCCACACACAAATTATTAGATTTATATCTTCCATTCTAGCACCTAAGGGAAGGATATTGACTAATTTATAATTAATACTTTTGTAAGTATTCAACCATGATACTTCATTAAATGGAGGCATAATGTAATCAATAATAATTGGTTTTATATATATATATATATATATAACAATATCCTCACATTTCCTCTCTGTATATATATACATATATATATGCAGATATATATACACACACTCATATATATATATATATATATGTATACATCTATCAATGTATATATACTGGGCACTACTGTGGCTTGATCACAGGTCCTCAGAATTTCCTGGCAGCTCAGTTTGCCAGACGCTGGTCTTTTAAGACTGTGAGCCCATTTATGGATTGGGCATTGTGAGTTGAAATCCCAGCATGGCCAAAAATTTATTTATGGAGTAATAAGCTAATTTTGACACATTTTTTTCCTTCTCTGTGAAAGTCCTGGGTCTCAGTATGATGTATAATCCATTTGCAAATATATCCTAGGTGATATCATGTAACAAAACATTATATGTGTAATAATACTAAATTACTAAGGGTAATAAACATCATACGCAGTAAACCCATGTAATATAAATGAATCTCATATATAAACATTAGTTTTTCAAGTGCTGGGGCTTCAATTCAGGCCCTGGGAACTGGTCTGAATTTCTTGTTTTCAAGGATTGTGAGCTTACTCTTCACCCAGAGTTTCACAGAGTTACCCAGACCCTGAGTTCAAATCAAAGGCTTGACTGAAAAATGGTGCAAATTCCAAACCAGGGCCTATTATTATTATATTTTTGGCCAAGCATGGGGCTAGAACTCAGGTCTTGGCATCTCTGCCACCACCAACCCTGGGATCATAGGACCCGAGTTCAAATCTCAGGGCTGGCAAAAAAAAAAAAAAAAAAATCAAAAGAGAAGGATAAAACTGAGATTGGAAAGGGAAACAAGAGGAGGTAACAATGCTTGATAAAAAATTTATTCGTTATCTTGCCCATGTAATTGTAACTCCTCTGTACGATATTCTCACAAAAAAAAAAAAAAAACTGAGACATTCAATAAAGTGGTTTTACTTTTTTTTCCCCCTTTGTATTGTGGCCATCCTGGGTCTAAATGACAAATCCCAGAAAGTGTACATGACCTTGCATTGCTGATGTTTGGTGGGCTATTAGGGAAGCCATAGCCAAAAGAGTCAACTTAGTCCTGGATGTCGAATCCTGGTACTGCCAGTAATGAATGGTGGGAGAATCTAACACATTCTCATATACATCCATACAAATGATATGTTATAAAAGTAACAAATTACTAGTTAGTGTATGATAATAATATAAAACTATATACAACAATTATACTACATTAATTTTCAATTAATACTTTATTATGTATTCTGTCATGATACTTAAAAAAGGATTAATTTAATTGCCAATAATCGGTAGTAATATCATGTATACAATTTCATAATATCCAGACATCTTTTTCTCGTTTTAAGCATATACCTCTCTCTCTCTCTCTCTCTATCTATCTGTCTGTCTATCTATCTATTTATCTATGTATCTACCTACTTACCTACCTACCTATCTATCTATATACCAATCTACACATTTATCTGTTTGTACACTTGTCACTCCTGGGGGTCAGTGGTAGTGTGCTTGCCTAGGACATGCAAAGCCCTGGGTTTGATTCCTCACTACCACATGCACAGAAAAATCCTGAAGTTGTGCTGTCTCGCTTAAGCAGTCGAGTACTAGCTTCGAGCATAAAACCATAGGGACTGTGTCTAGAACCTTATTGAAGACCCTAGGACTGGCCCCCCCAAAAAGATAGAATGTTCTGACTGCAATGATTAAGGATAGGACTGCAAATACCTCATAAGAGAGTAAGAGGGAGTCTGGTGTTGACAAGTGACATTTAACCTGACTTAGCCAGACGTAAACCACTGCAATCCAGCTCTATGGAACCAGATGCTGCTGGCTCACTAATCCCTGTCAAGCAAGCTACTCGGGGGCTGAGATTTGACACTGGTGGGTTTAGAACCCAGCCCTGTCAGGAAGTCTGTGAAACTCTGACCTGTGGCTCAAGGAGGTAAAGCCCTAGCCTTGAACTAAAGATTTAGGATATTACCCCAAACCATTGAGTGCAATCCACGTGGCTGACTCCCCCCAAAAAACATCCCTCTAAATCATTAGATGTGAACTTTGTGAGGTTTGTGATGTGCTTCTGAAAGAATGGTGATACTGATGAAAGCAACCTAATTCTAATGACAGCATGTGGGATACAGCTATGTGATGAGTTCTTCATAAACTGTTGTGTTCTTAGTCCTTCACAGGGTTCATTCTTCCATCTGGTCCTTGTAAGAGCTCCACAAGTAAGATGATTGTGCAGATGGGAAAGTTGAGGCTCAGATATGCCCCCATGTCAGGGCCAAAATGATGTATGTACTGAAATCTAGTGAGTTGTCCCTGCAGACAATTGTTTTGGTTTAGTTTTCTCCATCATGAACCTTGAACTCAAAGCCTAGGCTCTGACTTTCATCTTGGGCTCATGGTTAGCGCTCTACCACGTGGAGCCAAGGACCCCTTGCAGCAAAGTGTCACAGCTTAGGTGTCTTTAGCTGAGGTCTGTCATCCTGCCTACTCAGGAAGCTGAAGTCTGATGATCTGGCATCCAAACTATCCCAGACACAAAATTCCCATGAGGCTATTATCTCCTATTCACCACTTAGAAATTTGAAGTGGAAGCTGGGCACTGGTGACTCATGCTTGTCACCCTAGCTACTCAGGAGGCTGAGAGCTGAGGATCACAGTCCAAAGCCAGCCTGAGCAGGAAGTTCCTTGAGATGGTTATCTCCAATAAACCAATGAAATGAACCGGCTCTTTAGCACAAGTGGTAGAGCTCTAGGCTTGAGCTGAAGAGCTGAGAGACAGCACCTAGGCCCAGACTTCAACCCTCCAACTTATAAGAAAAGAGAAACCTGAAGTGGAGTGCTGGGAATGTGTCTTAGGGGTAGAGTGCTTCGCATATATGAAACCCTGGGCCTGAATCCTCAGTACCACATCACTAGAAAAAAATTCTAAAGTGATCTGTGGCTCAAATGGTAGAGTGCTGTCCTTGTACAGGAGAAACTCAGGTACAGTGGTTAGGTCCTGAGTCCTTCAGGACTGGTGTATGCACACACACACACATACACACACACACAAAGACCAAAAGTCAAGCTGTAAACTAAATGGGAAAGCACTGAGCTTCTGCTCTGAACTCATGGTCAGCACAATCGCCCTGTGTTCTAACCCAAAACCTAGCCACCGATGGCCCAACTAGGAGAGGTCAAAAGTTTGAAATCCTTATACCCTTCACCAGCCCTAGATGACTGGAAGCATTGTGATTTTGCACAAGTGCTTAGATTTAGCAAGCTTCCGGAAACCTAGGGAGGCAACACTGCCAATAATGAATCATTTCATTAGATTCAGGGCCCTAGTTGTCTTCCAGAAGGACTCTTTAATTAATTTTAGCAGTTTGTCTCAACACTGCAACATAGTGTAACAAAGACAGGATGAGTGCAGGGAACGTGGGCTACCACAGGAGGTGGCACAAATGAAGAGTCCTGTCAAAACAGACCACTGGGGAAAGAAATAGCTTGGGGTACAAAGAGGCCTTTTTCTCCTTACCTTCAGAGCCCGCCCGCACTCATCCTCACTAATTGGCCAGGATGGATTGTTTGTTACACAGCTGTACAGGAGTGAAGCCTTTTGACTGCCTGTTCCAACAATGAGGCAGACTTCCCCCTACAGCCTGGGGTGTGGAAAACCCTCAGGGTACACTGGGAAGAGTGAGGGGAGCTCTGGAACATGCACTGTCTTGAAAGCCTTCTCTGTGCTATGAAATCATTCTATTCAAAGCAAATTTCCTAGCTGGGTTCTTTTCTTCATAGTGACTCTGAATTTTCACCGATGGAAATACATTCATACATACACAGATACGTCGAGTTAAAGGCTCTTTTTCTGGTGGCAGGTCCTGAGTCTTGAACTGTGAGCCTAGACATTGTCCCTGAGCTCCCTTTGCTCAAGGAAACATTTTATTGTGCCTTAAAACATGATGCATCGTTAAATGGAGGCATAATTCAATACCTATTAATCATTAGTAATGCATTACATGTACTTTAATATGTAGACATCTCACATTCTGTAATTATTTTTATGTATTTAAATATACAATAGAATAAACCAATAAATCTCTCTCTCTCCCCTGGCCCTTCCCCCCTTCTCTCTCTCTCTCTCTCTTTTTCTCTCTCTCTCTCTATATATATACACATATACATATGTATATTTGCCATAATTTACACACCTATCTATTTATATATTGGCAACTCCTTGGGCTAGAACTCAGGTCCTGGTAACTGCCTGGCAGTGAATATTTTGAGGCTGCTGTGCTTACCGTGACCACTTGATGAATTGGGCATTCCAGGCCCTGAGTTCAAATCCCCGCAATGGCAAGTCAATAGGTGGAGTAAGAAGCCAATGTTGAACTGTTTTCCTTTCTGTGAAAATCTTTTTTTTTTATTTATCTATGTATTTTATTGAAAATACTGTACAGAGGAATTACAATTATGTGGGTAAGATAATGAGTACATTTTTTTATTTTTTAATTTTAATTTTTATTTTTTGTGAACATACTGTACAGAGGGGTTACAATTACATGGGCAAGATAATGAGTCCATTTCTTATCAAGCATTGCAGTCTCCTCTTTGTTTACCTTTCACATCCCTTCCCGACCTCCCCATGTCTCCCGACCGAATCCTCCCCCCCCACCAAAGTTGTAAAGTTCGTTTTCAACATGACAACTTGTACTTCTCATTTTTGCAACAGGTCCACCTGTATCCTTAAACGACTTGTTTTTCCCCATCTCCTCCACAAATTATACTGACATCAAATATAGTGAAAGCAGGGGTTATACTGTGGGGGAGGGACATACAAAGCAACAAAGAAATAATCTTATAAGTGCGTTAGAACAAATGTATGAAAGAAAAAAACCCAATAAAATACATATCTTAGGGTTCATTTTCCTAACATCACATTATCTGACCTTTTCTGCTTGACTCATACATATACTAGATATTGCAAATAAGGGAAACCATGGGACCTATGTTCCTTTGGGCTTGGCTTACTTCAATTAATATAATTTTTCCAGTCATTTCCATGATCTAACAAATGGGGCAATGTCATTCTTTCTGATGGAGTCATAGAATTCCATTGCGTATATATACCACATTTTTTTGATCAATTCATCTACTGAGGGGCATCTGGGTTGGTTCCAGATCTTAGCTATGGTACATAATACTTCAATAAACACAGTTGTGCTGGTAGCTTTAGTGTGGTCTTGTTTGTAAACATTTGGGTAAATGACAAAAGTGGGATTTCTGGGTCATAGGGGAGCTCTCTGTGAAGTCATTTGAGGAACCTCCATACTACTTTCCAAAGTGGTTGAACAAGTTTACACTCCCACCAACAATGAATGAAGATTCCCTTCTGTCCATATCCCCACCAGCATCAGTTGTTGTTAGAGTTCATGATTTTTGCCATTCTAACTAGGGTGAGGTGGTATCTCAATGTTGTTTTGATTTGCATTTCTTTTATGGCTAGGGAGGTTGAGCATATCTTCATGTGTCTATTGGCCATCCTTCTTTCTTCTTCAGAGAAGTTTCTCTTTAAGTCCACTTATTTATTGGACAGTTGTTTCTTTGAGGATTTGTTGTTGGGGGATTTAATTTTTTGAGTTCCAAGTATATTTTAGATATGAGACCCTTGTCCATTGTATGGCTAGTGAAGATCTTCTCCCAATCCGTGGGATTTCTATTGATCTTGCTAGCTATGTCCTTTGCCATGCAGAAGCTCTGCAACTTCATGCAATCCCATTTGTCCAACCTTTCTTTGATTTGTTGTGTTTCTGGATTTCTATTAAGAAAATTTCGGCCTGCGCCAAGGAGACCTAGGGTTTCTCCTATTCCATCCTGTAATGTTTTCAGAGTGTCTACTTTGACTCCGAGGCCTTTGATCCATTTGGAGTTGATTCTGATGAAAGGTGATATATAAGGATCTAGCTTTAGTTTTCTGCAAATAGTTAACCAATTTTGTCAGCACAATTTACTGAAGAGGCTGTCTTTCGTCCATTCTATATTTTTTTTAGATCCCTTATCGAAGATTAGATGGGTATAGGTCTGTAGGTTCATTTCTGGGTTTTTTATTCTATTCCATTGGTCCTGAGGTCTGTTCTTGTGCCAGTACCAAGCTGTTTTGATTACTATGGCTTTATAGTAGAGTTTAAAATTTGATATTGATATTCCTCCAGCAGTGTTCTTTACATCGAGGAGCGTTTTTGCTCTTTGGGGTCTTTTATTTTTCCATATGAATTTTTGGAGTGCCTCTTCTATTTCCTTGAAGAATTACGTTGGAATTCTGTAGGTGTCGCATTGAATTTGTAGATAGCTTTGGGAAGTATTGCCATTTTCACGATGTTAATCTTTCCAATCCAGGAGCCTGGGAGGTTTTGGCCATTTTCTAAGTTCGGTTTTGATTTCTTTTTTCAATATTTTAAAGTTTTCATCATAGAGGTCCTTCACTTCTTTGGTTAAGTTAATTCCTAGGTATTTTTTTTTTGTGGGGCTATTACAAATGGAGTTGCTTTCCTAATTTCAGCCACTCTTTTCTCACTGTTGGCATACAGAAACGCCATTGATTTTCGGGGGTTAATTTTTTACCCTGCTACTTTTCCAAAGTTTTGAATCGGTTTGAGTAATTTTGGAGTGGAGTGTATGGGATTCTTTAAATACAAGATCATGTCATCTGCAAAGAGGGAGAGTTTTATTTCTTCTTTCCTTATTTGGATCCCCTTTATGTTTGTATATTGCCTTATTGCTGGAGCTAGGCATTCTAATACTAGATTGAAGAGAAGTGGAGAGAGTGGACATCCTTGTCTTGTTCCTGAGTTAAGAGTTAATGGCTTCAGTTTTTCACAATTAAGTATAATGCTGGCTGTAGGTTTGTCATATACAGCCTTTATTGTATTGAGGAATGTTCCATGGATTCCTAATTTTTCCAAAACCTTCATCATAAAGGGGTGTTGGATCTTGTCGCATGCTTTTTCTGCATCTATTGAGATAACCATGTGGTTCTTATCCTTGCTCCTGTTGATGTGATGAATAATATTAATTGATTTGCATCCCTGAAATGAATCTTGTTTGATCGTGGTGTATGATTTTTTGGATGGATTGTTGAAGTCGATTGGCCAAAATATTTTGAGAAGTTTTGCATCAATGTTCATCAAAGAAATGGGTCTATAGTTCTCTTTCTTTGATGAGTCCCTGCCTGGTTTTGGGATGAGGGTTATGATGGATTCATAGAATGTGCTCGGTAGTGAACTTTCTCTTTCAATTTCATTGAAGAGTTGGAGGAGTATTGGTGTGAGGCCTGATTTGAAGGTCTTGTAGAATTCTGCTGTAAAACCAACTTGTCCTGGACTTTTCTTAGCTGGGACGTCTCTTATTGCTGTTTCTATTTCAATGCATGATATGGGCCTGTTAAGATGGTTTAACTCATCTTGGTTTAGTTTCGCATGTCAATATTTGCTAGGAAAACGTCCATTTCTGTCAAGTTCTCAAACTTATCAGCATAAAGTTTTGAGGAGTATTCCCTTAAAATGTTCTGAATCTTGGTTGTTTCCTTGGTGATGTTTCCATTCTCATCTCTGAGTTTATTTATTTGGGTGTGTTCTCTTCTTTTTCTGATAAGATTGGCTAAGGGTCTGTCAATTTTGTTATTTTTTCCCAAGAACCAACTCTTTGTTTCGGATGTTAATTAATTTAATTCTGATTTAATTTTAATTATTTCTTTCCATCTACTGGATTGGTGTTTATCTTGCTGCTCTTTTTCAAGGAGGTTTAGATGTGTCATTAAATTGTTGGTTTCAGATCTCTCCAATTTGTTGATGTAGGAGCTCAGAGCTATAAACTTGCCTCTGAGTACTTTCTTTGCTGTGTCCCAGAGTAGCTGGTAATTTGTGTGCTCATTTTTGTTGAATAGCATGAACATTTTAATTTCCTTCTAATCTCTTCCATGACCCACTCATGGTTCATCAGTGTGTTGTTCAGCCTCCATGTGTTACTGGATTTCTTTGGTGGTTTTTGGTGTTGAGTTCTAATTTTATTCCCTTGTGTTCAGAGAGAATGCAAGGTATAACTTCAATGTTTCTGAATTTGGACAAGTTTGTTTTGTGGCCTAAAATGTGGTCTAATTTAGAAAATGTTCCATGTGCTGCTGAGAAAAACGTGTATTCTGATGCTTCTAGGTGAACATAGGATCAACTCAGACCAAGGAAAAGATCCTTAAAGCTGTCAAGGAGAAAAGATTAATCACCTATAAAGGGAAACCAATTAGAATCACCTCAGATTTCTCAGCAGAGACAATCAAAGCAAGAAGAGCCTGGAATGATGTATACCATGCCCTAAAATCAAACAACTATCAACCAAGAATACTGTACCCAGCTAAACTCTCCTTCACAACCGAAGGCCAAATAAAAACCTTCCAGACAAAAAAAATTGAAACAATATATCTCCACCAAACCAGCCCTACAAAAGATTCTTAAAGATGTCCTACACATAGAAAACCAAGAAGACCACAATAAAGGCCAAGAAACTGCAACCAAACTGAGAATCCAAGAACCATAGGAAGAACCCAGTCTTCGCAGCCCCCAAGAAGGTAAATTACTTGGCAGGAACTTCCAAATACCTCTCAGTCCTATCTATCAACATTAACGGACTTAAGTCTCCAAATAAGCGACATAGTCTGTCTTGTTGGATTGAAAAACAAGAACCTTCTACATGCTGCCTTCAGGAGTCACATCTTGTCCGTAAAAACAAACACATTTTCAATGTTAAAGGCTGGAGCAAAATCTACCAAGCAAACGGCCCCCATAAACAGGCGTGAGTTGCAATCCTAATATCAGATAAAATTGACTTCAAATTAAAATTTTTGAGAAGAGATAAAGAAGGTCGCCACATACTAATTAAGGGATTTCTCCTTCAGGAGGATATTACAATTCTAAATATCTATTCACCAAAGAATGGAGCACCGAAATTTATCCAAGAAACACTACTTTCCCTCAAATACCACATTGATCCAAAGACATTAATTGTTGTGGATTTTAACACACCACTCTCCCCACCAGATAGATCAACTCGGCAATAACTCAACAGAGAAACCGCAGATCTAAACAGTTGCATATATCAACTAGATTTGACAGACATCTTTCTGTGAAAATCTTGTGTCCTAGGTACAATATGTAATATCTATGTGAATACATACACATATGATATACCTTATAAATGTATACAAATATTATTTTTGCCAGTCCTGGGCCTGGAATTCACTCCCTGGGAAAAGTTCCTGAATTTCTTTTCTTCAAACGGGTGAGCTCCTATGTCACCCAGATCACAAGAGAGTTACCCAGTCCCTGAGTTCAAATCCCAGGTATGGCAGATAAAATGTTCCAAATTCCAAGCCAATGCCTTAACACTTTGTGGGGGGGGCAGGCCTGGGTCTTGAAATCAGGTTGTTCTAACACTTCCTCAGCCTTGATTACCCTAGGCTGAGGTGCAGCTTTTACACCCACAGATGATCCAAGGATTCCAGGACCCGAGTTCAACTCCCATCACTGCCAAAAAACTTAAAACCAACAAAAATGGAGGATGAATAAACTAGGAAGTTTTACACAACAGTTATACCTTTGTTTCCTTTGCACTGTGACCATCCTGGGTCTCAGTGACTAGGCTTGAAAATTGTATGTGACTTTGCATAGCTGAAGGCTGAGGGGCTGTCAATAAAGCCTGAGCCCAATCCAGGCACAGAGGCCCTTAGTTCCATCCTGGGACTGCCACCTACACATGGCTGACGATCCTAGGAAACTCGTTCCTATCTATAGGAACACTAATAGAATGTTTGACATGTACTAATTGAATCACTAATTAGCTAGTCATTGTAGTATAACATTGTACACAATAAATATAGATCATTGATTAATTTAATTAATACTTTATTAAGTCTTAAAACGTGATTAATTAATGGAGGCATAGTTTTATACCAAATAATTGGTAGTAATAGAATAAATACAATATAGACATCACTCTTTGTATGGAGTTATACACTAGAATCTACATAAATGTCTGTCTCTTGTATACATTTATTTATAGACACATATACATATGTAAATACACACACACTTCAGTCTGCACATCTATCTGTTTATATATAGGCCAGTCCTAGGATGTGAACTCAGGCCCTCAAATTTGCCCGACAACTTTACTTCCATCAAACTGTTGTGCTAACATTGACCCATTCATGAAGTGGGCCTTTAGGGCCCTGAGTTCAAATCACAGAATTGCCAAAAACTTAATCCTGGTAGAGAAAGCCAATTGTCCCACATGTTTTTCTTACCGGTTAAAGTCCTGGGTCTCAAGTTTGACATACAATACATATGCAAATCTATTTCCTATGTGATAGGATGTAAAAAATATTATATGTGTAATCATACTCACTAAAATACATAATAAATAAATAAATAAAATGATTAACTACACTAACTGCAATATGCAATAAACATTTATAAGTAAATATAAATCATGTATTTAAAATGTATGCAAATATTATTTTTTCGAGTGCTAGGGTTGAATTCAGACCCTGGGAACAGGCCTGACTTTCTTGTCTTCCAGCACAGTGAGCTTCCCCTTCCCCCACAGTGTTGCAGATTTACCCAGATCCTGAGTTCAAATCCCAGGCCTGCCAGAAAAAAAATGTCATAAATTCCAAGCCAAGGAGCCTCATAATTTTTAAAATATTTGTAATGTGCATATGTACTTATGTATGAATATATGTATGTATGCATGTATGCATGTATGTATGTATATATTTTTATTTTGTCACAGGGCTTGAACTCAGGTCATGGCAACTCTGCCTCAGCTTCGATCTCTCTAGCCTGGGGTGCAGCCACTGGATGCACAGCTAAACCTGGGTTCCTAGGCCCCAAAAGCTGACAGGAAAAAAGTGAATAAATCAACACAGAATAAAACCCTTCTACTTGCAGATGGGTGCCTATTTTACATTTGTTTTCTTTGCAAGGTGACCATCCTGGATCAGAATGACAGCTGAGAAAATGTTCTTAACGTGGCATTCCTGAAAGCTGGTGGGCTCCCAGGGAAGCCATAAGTCAACACGAAAACATAGGCCCTGAGTTCGAAGCCTGGTTCTGACCCTTACCAATGGCAAGACATTCTAAGAGTCTCGTTCTCTTTCATAGGAATACTGACAGGTTTTGAATGTCAAGATTGAATTAGTTCTTCCTGAATGATATTACTATAAAATTAGAGTGATTTTAGTATGCCGAAGGGTTTTAATGAATATTTTTTGAAACATTAAAAGAATATAATTAATTACATGGACACAATAATTTCAGGACAGTGGTTGATTTAATTAATAATTAATTAAGGATGAAAACAATAATATTAATTACATGGAGTCATAAAAAATATCCAAGAATTTGTAGGAATGTAGCATATATGACTGAATAATGTGTAAACATCTCTGGCACTATAAAGATCTATATTTATCTGTGTACTACCAACTGCATTCCAATCTGTTCTTATTCTGTCAATACCTGAGGCTCGATCGCAGGTGCTAGGAACTGCTTGCCAGCTCCATATGCTCTAGGCTGGTGGGCTGACACTCACCCATTCATGTACTGGGCCTTGCTAGCACTCACAAAAATTGAATCATGGATTAAGAAGCCCATGGTGATACATGTTTTCCTTTTCTGTGAAAGGCCTGGGTGTCAGATGTGAAGTTTCATACACAGGCAAATCTATACCATATGTAATAAATGTAATAAATATTCCATGTGTAATAACAGTCAATAAAATAAATAGTAAATAAATGAATAATACAAAAAACAAAATGAATACATTAAACGCAATATGGAGTCAACATATGGGGCTTGATTTCAGGGCCTCGGAACTGCCTGGCAGATGAATTGGCTAGAGGCTGCTGTGCTGTCAGTCACTCATTCATGAATTGAGCCTTCTAGGCCCTGAGTTTAGATCCCAGCATTGCCAAAAATGTAATCGTGGAGTGAGAAGCCCAGCATGAAACATGTTTTCCTTTTCTTTGAAAGTGCTCGGTGTTAGGTAGGATGTATAATTCATATGCAAATCTATATGCTATGTAATAGGATTTCATAAATGTAATAAATGTCATAGGTGCAAGAATCGTCACTACAGTAAACGATAAACAAATTGAATTAGTGGTGAATCATTCCAAGATAAAATAAGAAATAGTAATTATAGGACTGCATTAAATTTAATATTTTATTAAGCATTAACAGAATAAAAATTGCATGGAGACATAATTAAATACATAATTGGTAATAACACGTGATACATACATAATTTAATTATATATAGACATCTGTCTCATTCTTTAAAATATGTAATTATATGTATATATGTATATGATAAATAATAACAAGATATTGAGTAATTACTAATTAATGCTTTAGTAATGGTTCCACTGGGACACATCATTAAATGGAGTCATAATTTAATATCTAATAATTGGTAGTAACATTATCTATAATTTAATAATATACAGACATCTCTCTTTTTGTGTATATAATACTTATATACAGCAATCTCTATCTATTTAGATCTCGTTCACTCCTGGGGCTTGGTGGTTGAGTGCTCTCCTAGTAAGTGCCACATACACAGAAAACCTGGAAGTTCTGCTGTCTTTCAATCAATTGAGTGCCAGCCTTGAGCACAAATGCTTAGGACAGTGTCAAAGCACTTACTCAAGCCATAGGACTGCTGACACAAAAAGGCAGGATGTTCTAGCTGCAACTATAGAAGGACAGGACTTCAAATACCTCATCACAGAGCAATCTAGGAGTCTGGTGCTGACAGTTGCCACCTAACCTGACTTACCCAGCTGCAAGGAACCAGATGCTGCTGGCTTACCCCTGTCATCCTGGCTGCTTGGGGGCTTTAAAACCCAGTCCTAGCAGGAAGTCTGCGAGACACGTTAAAATGTGGCTCAAAGTGGTACAGCTTTAGCCTTGAGCAAATGTTATTAGAAAAGTATCCCCATGCTTTGAGTTCAAGCACCCTGGGTAATCCCCCCCAAAAAACAAAACATCCCATTAAACAATTAGATGTGAACTTGTTTGGTTTGTGAAATATTCCCAAAGAATGGTGATACTGATGAAAGCACCCTAATCCTAATGACAGTTTATGGAATAGAGTTATGTGCTGAGTCCTTCATTGGGTGCTCTCAGCTGAGTCGTGCAAAGAGTAACATGTGCTGTGTCCTTCATAAGGTGCATTCTTTCATCTGGTCCTTGAAGAGTTCCACAACTCGGATGATTATGCAGATAAGAATATTCAGGCTCAAATATGTCCCCATGGCAAAAACAAAATTATGTATTACTGAAGGTTAGTGAGTTGTCTCTTGCGGACAATTGTTTTGTTTTTATTTTTCTCAGTCATGAACCTTGAACTCGGGGCCTAGGCGCTGAACCTTACCTCTTGGGCTCATGACGAACACTCCACCACGTGGAGCCATGGACCCCCTTGCAGCAGAGTGCCACGGCCTAGGATTCGATAGCTGAAGTCTGTCACCCTGCCTTATAGGAAGCTGAGATCTGAGGATGTGTTCCCAACTCTCCCAGACACAAAAGGTTCTGTGAGAGTATTATCGCCAATTCACCACTAAGACATCTGAAGTGGAAGCTGGATGCTTGTGACTCATGCCTGTCATCCTAGCTACTCAGGAGGATGAGATCTGAGGATCATGGTTCAAGGCTAACCTGGGCAGGAAAGTCCTTAAGACACATAGCTCCAATGAACCACCAGAAAACCTGAAGTAGCTCTGTGGCTCAAGTGGTAGAGCACAAAACTTGAGCTGAAGAGCTCAGGGACAGCACCAGGACAACAACAACAATAAAGAAAGACAGAAACAAACTAACAAACCTGCAGTAGTGGGCTGGGAATGTGCCTTAGAGGTAGAATGTTTTACATATATGAAACCCTGGGCTTGATTTCTCAGGACCACATCACTAGAAAAAAGCCTGAAGTGGCTCTGTGGATCAAGTGGGAGAGGGATATCCTTGTATAAGAGAAACTAGGTACAGTGCTCAGGTCCTGAGTTCAAACTCCAGGACTGGTGTATGCACACATGTGCACGTGCGTGCATGTGTACATACTCGTGCACACACACACAGACCAGAAGTAAAGCTTTGGCACAAAATGGTAAAGCTCCGGGCTTCTGCTCTGAGCTCATGGTCAGCACCCAGGCCCTGTGTTCAACCCCAAAACCTAGCCACCCAGAGCCCAACTAGGACAAGTGAAACATTTCAAAATCTGATTCACCAGACCCATATGACAGGAAGCATTGTGATATCAGACATGTGCTTGGATTTACCAAGCTTCCAGAAACCTGGGAGAGGTATCATAGGCCCATCATTGCCCACAATGAAATATTTCATTGGAATCAGTGCCCTAGTTGTCTGCCAGGACTTCTGAATTATATTGAGCACTGTATCTGAACACTGGAATATAGTCTCGCAAAGGCAGGATAAGTTCAGGGAACTTGGCCTGACACAGGAAGGGGCACAAGTGAAGGCTTACTGTAAAAACAGACACTGGGGAGAGAGATCACTTGGGGTACAAAGAGGCATTTTTCTCTTAGCCTTCAGTGCCCGCCTACACTAATTGGCCCAGATGGACTTGATGGTTACAAAGTTGTACAGGAGGGAGGCCTTTTGTCTGCCTGTTCATACAATGAGAAAGGGTTCTTCCAGCAGGCCTGGGATGCAGAGAAACCCTCAGGTTACACTGGGAACAGTAAGGGGAGCCCCAGAACATGTACTGTCTTGAAAGCACTCTCTCTGTTATGAAATCATTGTATGGAAAACAAATTTCCTAGCTTGACGCCACTCATCATAGCTACTCTGGAGCTTTGCCTATAGGAATACATCCATACATACACAAAGACATGCAGGTACAGGCTCTTTTGCAGGGTGGCGGGGGAGGTCCTGGGGTTGAACTGTGAGCCTATGTACTCCCTGAGCTCCTTTTTCTCAAGGTAGTGCTTTCACCTTGAGTTACAGCCTCACTTCTGGGTTTTTCTGTGATCTATTAGAAATAACAATGTCATGGACTTTCCTATGCTGGCTGGATTCAAACTAAGATTCTCTACAACTCAGGCTCCTCAGGAGCTGGGATTACACTCAGCAACCACTGGCACCTGCCTTTATTTTCTTCTTCATTTTTTAATCTGGACAATGCAACTTCTTAACAGGGTCATTCCAATGGTTTGAATTATAAGTAAATTACCCCAATGTTCTTTATAGCTGCTTTTTCTAAAAAGGATTTTCTCTCCTCATCTTCTCCTCTGGTCACAGGTTTGAAACCAAAAGTGAGAAATGAGTGTCCCAGGATTTGGGAACAAATGTCCACAGGACATGCCAGTTCTGTCACTTAGCACTGAGCTGCAGTGAATTTACTGTTTCAGGATGAGAGGACCGAAAGCTGGAGCGATCCTCATACTCTCTGCATTGTTACTTTTGTCTGTAAAATGACCTAATAATTGAGTGTTTTGCGTCTCCAACCTTAAGTATCTAGAACATACTAGAAGAATCTTCATGTTTCTGTTTTTCTCCAGTACCTCTCGAGATTTAGACCAAGGGTTTGTGTGGAGCAGTTCCTTGGGGAATCCTTGAGGAATGCTGCTTGAAGCCTCCTCAGGAGATTGCCGTTCAAAGCCAGCCCAAGCAGGAAAGTCTTTGAGACTCTTATCTCCAAAAACCAACAGAAAACCAGAAGTGGAGCAGTGGTCCAGAGGGTAGAGGTCCAGCTTTGAGAGAGAAACCTTAATGATTTCTGCATTGTCAGCGCTGATCACTGTCCAGATCACCTGTGGTGGTTGATCATCGGAGAGAGGGACTTGCAAGAGAGACACTTTAAGAAGGGCTGCTTACAACAATCCCCCTGCCAAACGGCTGGTGGGGGGCGGAAATTGCCCCCTACATCCTGCAAGTCCCTCTCCCCGATGATCCTGGGGTTCTTCAGCCCTGGGCTGCCAGCGCCTGGGTAATAGCCTCAGTCATTGCAGATGTCTGAGCCTGTAAAACTAAAGCTATTAATTGGGACTGGTGCTGTTGCATTCCCACATCCTGCAAGGCCACCACCCATCTGCTCAGTGAACGCTCTCTCAATTCCCCCACAGGCCATGCAGTGGTCTGAATTCATCCCTTCCCAGACCAGTAGCTTTACAAACTGATCTCGGAGGCTCCCTGCTGGCAGCTTGTGGTGAATGCTCTGTTGGACTCAGTCTACAAACTCAGCTAGAGGCCCACCAGGTTTTTGCCTCACTCCTGCTATGTGGGACTCAGTAGGCCCATCATCCAGTTTGTACCACGCGGCAAGTCCTGCTTGCCTCACCTTGTCATTGTACGGGCCAGGTATTGCCGCCTGTTGGACACCAGGTATCGTGGGTTGAGCCTGCCAATTATTTTCTGCTCGCCCTCTGCATTCCTCCTTAAAGAAAGCACACATTTAATAAACTGAGAACTGGTGAGGACGGCTTTAGCCATATCCAGCCAGGCTTTAGGGACACCTGGGTGATAAGCAATGTCCTGTAATAAGCTCTAGGCCCAAGGAGAGTTTGGGTCATCCTCTGCCACCACATTGCAGAGCTCTTTAAGATCCTTAGCTTCCCATGGATACCATTCCAAGGGCCTGTTTGCTCCTGCTGCCAGATTAACCGGATACACTTGGGGAAGCAAATCCTGTGGCCTAGGGTCCATGCTCTCAGGTGGCCTTTCCCTTCCAAGGTAGGCCTCCTAGTAGGTTACTTCCCCAGCCTTCCTCCCCTCCATGGATGGTTCATAGGGGTCCGAGTCTTGCAGGTATCTCTCACAGATCGCGTAGGGTTCCGTACCTCCCCTCCAATTGGGGGAATAAGGAGGGGGCCTATGACCATCAGGGGCATCTGAATCAGAGGGACTAACTTTCACCCTCGTTTTGACTTCCATGATGCATATTTCAGTGTGTTCTAGGTCAAATTTGACCCATTCCTTTCCCTTCTCACTTCCCAAATCCTCCTTTACTCCTTCTAGGCCTAATGTTGCCTCCTCCTCCTTCTTCTGTGAGATAGCATTACCCATACTAAGGGTTTCACTTACCCTGACAGACTGCTTAGCCTCTGCTGGTATTTTTTCCTTTTGTGCCCCATGTTGGGAGCCTGATGTCGTGTCTTTGTCAATCCCATGAAAGACGGACAGGGTCCAAGGAAAGGTAAGTGCGGCAGCTTGCCCCATTCCCCAGCCTCCCTCAGCCCGGGAGACAATCAGATGCAGCGGGGAGTCAACTCAAGCAGGAAAACTCATTTATTAACATAGAGCAAGCCGTTTTTAAAGCAAAAATGTGCGGGTGGCCTGGGAGGGGAGGAAGAGGAACAAATCACTTTCAAAGTCAAACCCTATCATGTACCTAAGCTTCCACGGTCTGGTTACGCACTGAACATAAAGAAAATCAGGCTCTGCCCACTCAACTCCCTATCAGCGCCATCTTTGCTGCCCATATGCTCTACACCATGTGAGTACTGATCCTTGGGTCTTTCCCATTTCCTCCAATTCCTCAATGTGATTCTTATTGTCACACTTCATGAACTCTTAATTAAAAATTATTGTTGTGCCATACGTCTTACCTATCATTTCCTATGAGAATCATGCATGAACTAAACTCTTCCCTAGGCCTGAATTCAAGCACCTCATAACATTATAGACATGTTAAATATACGATTTATACTTACATCTGTATATTAAATCTATATTGTGTTTGTTAGAGTGATTCATTATGTTTTATTATTGATTTAGCATTTATTTTACAAACTGTGAGTGCACCCATAACATTTATTACATTTATTCCAATCTATTCCATAGCATGTAACTTTGCAGACATATTATGAACTTGCACAGAAAAGGAAAACAGGTGTCACACTTGAAATCTTACACCAGGAAGAAATTTTTGGCAATGATAGGACCCGATCTGAAAGCTTGAGAGGCCCAATTCTTGAATGGGTGAGTGTCAGCACCACAGCCTCTAGCCCATTCAGCTGCCAAGTCGATCCCAAGACCTGGGATCAAGCCCCTGTTTGGCCAAAATCGCAGTAACTTTCTATGACGATGGTGGTACATAAATAAATATAAATATCTAAATTTGGCCAAAATCACAGTAACTTTCTATGACGATGGTAGTACATAAATGTGGAGAGCTGCGGGAGCTGCGCCCAAAGACGGCGCGGCAGTAAGGCGCGGCCGAAAAAGCAAGATTGTAGCTCCTTGTTTCATGGCGGGGCTGCGACCAAAGATGGCGCTGGCTCCCGCCTTCCGTCTTCCCGGTGACGAGTGCTCTCTGTAAGAAAAACAACTCCTTTTATGGCTATGACTTGGCTCCTAGTTTGCTTCCGTGTTTGCAGCCCTATTGGTATATGCCACGTGGTGCTTCGGGATTGGCCATCCAGGAGGCTTATAACCGGAGCGCAGGGGCGGGGGAAAAAGGAGAAGCGGGAAGAAGCCAGCGGGAAAGAAGCTTGTAGACAAGGTTCCTGAATAAACCGCATTGAGAAGAATCCCAGGTCGCGAGGTGGTCGCGACAGCGGAGTTAGACCAATTGATGTTGCAGCTACAATCAGCCATTGTTGCGATAAACTGTACCCGGATGGATGATGTCCTGTTACAACATGTTTCCTCCTGGATTTTGACAGCTGTGAATCATTTGAAGGAGTGGGCAGGAATAGGCTCCCTTATCGGTATCCTGGCATTGGTGATCTTGCTGTGCCTGTGGTGCATATGCCGGATTAGGAGCTCGCAGCGCAGGAGTATGGCTATGGTGGTCCAGGCCTTCACTGCCATTGAGGCCGGACAGTCCCCCTACGCTTGGCTTGCCACGTTAAAGGAATAGCTCAGGGTGCGAGGCAAATGCACTGCACTTGGGAATCACTCCCTTGTGGGAGCCCAAGAAGAGCATGTTGGGTTGCAAGTGGGTTGATGCCCATGATCCCACCTCTGCAAAAAAGGCATTGGACGGGCCTGGTCATCACTGGGGAAGGCGCCCCTCAGGTGAAGACCAGTGCAAGGTCCTCTCATTAATGTTTTAGACAGAGGCCCAACCTCTACTCTTACCTGTTGCTTAATAAAACACAAAAGGGGGAGCTGTGGAGAGCTGCGGGAGCCACGCCCAAAGATGGCACGGCCGTAAGGTGCGGCCGAAAAAGCAACATTGTAGCTCCTTGGTTCATGGCGCGGCTGCGACCAAAGATGGCGCTGGCTCCTGCCTTCCGTCTTCCCAGTGACGAGTGCTCTCTGTAAGAAAAACAGCTCCTTATATGGCTATGACTTGGCTCCTAGTTTGCTTCCGTGTTTGCAGGCCACGTGGTGCTTCGGGATTGGCCATCCAGGAGGCTTATAACCGGAGCGCGGGGGTGGGGGGGGGAAGGAGAAGCTGGAAGAAGCCAGCGGGAGAGAAGCTTGTAGATAAGGTTCCTGAATAAACCGCATTGAGAAGAATCCCGGGTCGCGTCTTCCTTGCTGGTCGAGGTGGTTGTGACACATAAATATATAGAAATTTAGATATTTAGGTACTGCCAGAGGTGTCTATCTAGTATTCAACGACATATACTACGTTCCTACCGATTCTCATGTATTTAGTGAGGATTCCGTTTAATCAATAATATTCTTTTAATGTATAATAAACTATGAATTAAAATCAATCTGTGTCCTGTGATTATTGGTTCTAATTTTATGCTAGACTCATTTTGAGGGACTACTCATCCAACCATGACATTGATCACATTTCTCTGGTATTCCTATGGACAGGCAATAGTTTCTAGACTCTCCAGCCCCTTTTAAGTGGTCTGATCAGGATTCGAACTCAGGGCCTAGCATACAGGTTGGCCTATGGCTTCACTGACAGCCCGCCAGCCTTCAGAAATGCCAGGTGAACTACAGGTTGCAGCCATGTCCTTCAGAACCAGGATGGTCACCGTGTAAGGAAGAAAAATAGAAACTGCTGACCTTCTGCGGTTTATGGCTTTTTTTTTTGGTGGTGTTATCATTTTGTTTTCCTGTTAGTCCCCGAGGCCTAGGACCCAGGATGGGCTGTGGGTCCAGAGCCTGCACCATCCCAGCCTAGGGTGATGGAAACTGAGGCAGAATTGCCAGGACCTGAGTTAAAGCCCCGTGCATGGCAAAAAATAAATAAATTAAATAATAATATTACTGAAGCTCCCTGTCTTGGATTTTGTGCCATTTTGTTGTTTGCCAGGCAGGGATGCATCTTGGGATCTGGGTAACTCTGATGCACTGAGGGGGGTGGAGGAAAAGAAAGCTCTCATCCCTTGAAGACAAGCAATTCAGGCCTGTTCCCTAGGACTGAATTCAAGCCCCAGCCCTGGAGAACATAACATTTATAGACGTGTTTTTTATATGATTTATACTTACATCCATATATTCAGTTTATATCGTGTTTGTTGGAATGATTCGTTATATTTAATTATGTATTAATTTACTTTCCATTTATTTATGGACTGACTGTGAGTGCACCTATAACATTTATTACATTCATTCAAATCTATTCCATAGCATGGAGCTTTGCAGACATATTTTTACATCATACCTGACACCAGCACTTGCACAGAAAAGGAAAACAGGTATCACACTTGGAATCTTTCTCCAGGAAGACATTTTTAGCAATGCTGGGGCCTGAACTGAGGCTCTAGGAGGCCCAATTCATGAATGGGTGAGTGTCAGCATGGCAGCCTCTAGCACATTCAGATGCCAGGTGGATCCCAGGACCTGGGATCGAGACTCAGGTTTGGCCAAAATAGCAATACTTTCCTATGCAGACAGTGGTTTAAAAATAAATATATATTTAGAAATTTAGATACTTCCAGTGATGTCTATCTAGTAGTATTCAATGACATATACTACCTTCCTAGTGATTCACAGGTATGTAGTGAGAATTTTATTTAATCAATAGTATTCTTTTAGGGACTGGAAAAGTGGCTCACTGGGAGAGTACTTGTCTTGCATGCATGAACTCTGGGTTCTATTCCCCAGCACAACATGATCAGAAAAAGCCGGGAATGGTGCTGTGTCTCAAACGGTACAGCACTAGCCCTGAGCTGAAAAGGTGAGGGAGAGTTCCCAGGACCAGAGTTCAGGCCCCACTACCGACAAAACACACACACACACACACACACACACACACACACACGTATTCTTTTAATGCATAATAAACTATGAATTAAAATCAATCCACATCTTGTGAATACTGGGTTTAATTTTATGTTAGACTGATTGACAAACTACTCATCCAACCATGACATTGATCACATTCCTCTGGAGTTTCTATGAATAGGCAATAGTTTATTAGGCTCTCCAGCCCTTTCTAAGTGCCATGAACGGGATTCAAATGCCTAGGTGTCCAGATTGGCCTATGGTTTGGCTGCCAGCCTGCCAGCCTTCAGCAATGCCAGGTGACCTACAGGTTGTAGCTGTGTCATTTGGACCCTGGATGGTCACCATGCAAGGAAGGAAAACCGAGAAACCGCCAACTGTCTGCAATTCGCAGCTATTTTTCAGTGCTGTTTTCTATTTGTTTCCCTGTCAGCCCCTGAAGCCTCAGATCCCAGGATGGACTGCTGGCCCAGAAGCTGCACCATCCCAGCTTAGGGTAATGGAGGCTGAGGCAGAGTTGCTATGACCTAAGTTCAAGCCCCGTGCCTGGCAAAATAAATGAATAAATTAATAAAATAAAATAATTTTTTAATAAAGTATGTAAAAATAAAATAAATTAAATTAAAAATTTAATGGAGCTCCCTGGCTTGGAATTCAAGTCAGTTTTTTTTCTGCCAGGCATGGTATTTGAACTCAGAGTCTGGGAATCTCTAATGCACTGTGGAGAATGGGGAAACTCACCCTGTTTGAATACAAGCAATTTAGTCCTATTCCCTAGGCCTAAATTAGATCCCCAGCCCTGTTAAGTAATATTCATCCACATTTGAAAAAAATGATTAATATCTACATACTTATGTTTACTGCATATTGCTTTGAGGGTATTTATTTTTTGTATTATTCATTCATTATATTTATTGACTATTACTACACTTATTTATTAAAATTATTACATATTATGAGAACTATACAGATTTGCATATGTATTATATATCTTAATTCAGACCCAGGACATTCACCGAAATTCTATATTAGATGATCCCTTGCATAGAAAAACAGAAAGAATACACCAACCAAAGTCTAATTTATCCCTAGGCACCCCGGTGGTTCACATCTGTAATCCTAGCTACTCAGGAGGCTGAGAACTGGACGATGAAATTTCAAAGCCAATGAAGGCAGAAAAGCCTGAGAAAAATCATCTCCAATTAACTGGCAAAAAGCCCGGCTACAGGTATGGCTGAAGTGGTAGAAAATCAGCTATGAACAACCAAGCCAAGGAAGAGCAAGCTGAGTTCAAGTTCATGGAGGGGGAGAGGGGGATAAAAGGGAGAGAAATCCTCCAAAAACAGAGAACAAAACAACAGTAGAAAAATCCCACATAATTTATGATACCAACCAAACCGGAAAAAAAATAATGAAGATTGTGCAGTTGTATAACTTTACATGAGCACATATGCTCTTAGGTACACTTCAAAGCTACGTTTTTAATAATATATGTATTTATATATATATTAATAATGCATATATATGATATATCTTTAAATAAACTAAGAAGCCAGCCAATGAATATATACTTCTGAATTAGTGCCTTAAACATAGAATTATAAATTATTTATACTAAAAGTATATTCCAGGTTTCTTTTCTCAGAATCAATCTTTAAGAAGTTTGTTCACGTGCCTGGCACCAGTGGCTCATGCCTATAATCCTAGCTAACCAGGAGGCTGAGATTTGAGGATGGCGGTTCAAACCCAGCCTGAACAGGAAAGTCCGTGAGACACTTAATTCCAATAAACCACTAGAAAACCGGAAGTAGCATTGTGACTCAAGAAGTGGATTGCTCATATTGAGCTGAAGAGTGCAGGGATAACCCCTGATTTCAGGACCATGACCAAAAAAAAAAAAGTTTGTTCATACAAATCATAAAATTCTAACACTTTGAGTTTCAGGAAACATTTATGCCAGAGTCTTATGCTCTTTAGGCAAATAATCCACTACTGACTACATTAAACTCACAATGTTTTTGTTTTTCATTTTACAATCTAGTTTATTTCCAAAATGCTTACAAGTACCTGCTGTCCTCACAAAAGTGAGTTTTTATTCAGAAACCCAACTTTTTGTGCTATGACTCTCCTAGTGTATTTCGTTGTAGGCACTGAGGAAAACTAACATGAAACAAATGTAGAGAGTTTATAATGATAGACATAACTCTAAATATAAATAAAATCAACTGTCCCAACCTTCTAGGGAGAAATGGTGTCCTTATTTTCAGGTACACTCTTCATGGAAGATGGTCAAAATAGAAACACCAATGTGCTATGCTGAAATGTAAAAGTTTAAACCCCTTTTTTAAAAAACTCTAGTGTTATAAAATCAAAATGTATCAAATAAGGGTGAAGTGAACTTTAAAAATATTAAAAATGCTAATGAAGCTCCCTTGCTTGGAATGTGTGGCATTTTTTGTCTGCAAGGCCTAGGATTTAAACATGGGGTCTGGGTAACTCTGTTGCACTGTGCTGGAAGAGGAAGCTCACCGTGCTTGAAGACCAGAGAGTCAGGCCTGTTCCCTAGTCCTGAATTCAAGGCCTATCCCTAGAAAGCATACTCCTTATATACATTTTAAAGATAGGATTGACCTTCCATACAGATGTTCAGACTATATAATGTTTGAGGTGGTTATTCATTGAATTTTTTGTTTTATTAATTTATTTACCATTTATTTTATTGACTGTGATGACACCTAACAATTTATTATATTGTTTGCATCCTATCACATAGCATCTAAATTTGTAGATGTCTTCTCAATCATGCCTGACACCCAGGACTCTCCCGGAAAAGGAAAACAGATCCGCTTCTTAATCCAAGATTAAATTTTTGGCAGTGCTAGGATCTGAACTCAGGGACATGCAGTCCAAATTCATGAATGGGTGAGTGTGAACACGGCAGCCTCTAGCCAATGAAGCTGTCAGGTGGTTCCCAGGAGCTGAGATCTTGCCCCAGAATTGTACAAAACAACTATGCATGGATAGCAGACAGTGGTATACAAATAAATATATATTGGTAAAAAGAGCCATAGCGGCCTATCTATGATTGAATGACATATACTACGTTCCTACCAACTCTTAGGTATTTATTATACCACAATTAAAGGAATAGTATTCTTTTCATGATTAATAAACTATTAATTGAGATCGATCAGTGTGCTAGAATTATTGCATCCAATTTTAGACTTGACCAATGCACAAACTTCTCTTTCAATCGGTATTCCTATGCATAGGAATGAGACTCTCTTGATCTCCTGCCATTGGTAGGTGTCATGACTGGGATTTGAAGCCAGGGCCTATGTTGACAGGTTGGCTTATGGTTTCCTTGATAGTATGCCAGCCTTCAGATATGGCAGGTCAGATCCACTTTGCAACCATCTGATTCAGACTCAAGATGGTCACTGTGCAAAGAAAAACATAAAATCCCCAGCCCCTGCAGCTCTCCACTTTTCATTCTATCCCACATTTTTTTTCCTCATGCAAGCCCCCCTGGGCCTAGGATTCCAGGATTGGGTATGGGTCCCGAGCAGGACCTAGCCTAGGGTGATCGAAGCTGAGGCAGAGTTGCCAAGACCTCAGTTCAAGCCCCATGGTTGGCCAAAAAAAAAAAAAAGAAAAAAAGAAAAAGAAAAGAAAAGAAAAAAATTAATTAATTAATTAACTAACTAAATTAAAAAAAAATAAAGCTCCCTGATTTTGAATTTCTGTCAGTTTTCTTTCTTAGCCTGGGATTTGACCTCAAGATATTGGTAAATCTGTAGCAATGTGAGGGAAAGTGCAGATGTGCCACTACTGGAGTTCAAACCCCATGCCAATCCAAAACTAAAAATAAGTCACTCAGTTTGGCAGGGGGAGTAGTTTTGGAGATGGGAGGGAAGGGATGGTAGGGGGAAAACAAAGGAGGAGGCAACAATGCTCAATAGGAACTATACTCATGACCTTGCTCAAGTAACTGTGACCCCTCCGTAAAACATTTTTACAATAAAAATCATACAAAAAAAAGAAACAATGTAGTGTTCAGAGAAGCACTTTGGAAGTAAGGGAAGACCATCTGAATAGCTGTACAAAATTCTACACTGCTTTTTTTAATGTTCAGTATGTAACTGAATAAACATAACTGCTTTCATTAAAAAATTAAGTCACTATCTTGGAACTGGGCCAATATTTTTACCATTGGTGGGATTTGATCTCACTGTCCAAGTAACTCTTTTGTACCATGTGTGGAGGCGAAGCTTACTGTCCTTGACGTAATTAAATTCAGGCTAGAGTTCCTATGGCCTGAATGGAGGCCCTGCAATGGAAAAGATATTTCTACACATGTGTAATATAGAATATATACTTACATAATTATGTTTATTACATATTATGATTTTTATTATTGATTTTGTATTTATTTTATTTTTTGTTTGATTCATTCATTTATTGTGTATTTTATTTAGTGTTATCGTACACACATTTATTACATTTTGCACATCTATTATAAAATTATACACAATAATTTAGGACATTGACTCATTTTTCATTAAAACTTTTTGTGTTGAAACATGATACATAATTAAATGGAGGCATTTGTAATAGTTTTCACATGTTTAGAGTCTCTCTCAAGTATGAACTTTGTCTTATTTATCTTTGAACACCTTCCTATAGGAATTTCTTTAATGATTTATATTCAGAAGCCTTTTTTTTTGGACAGGCAAGTTGTGCGATAAGATTGTAAGGGCAAGCCTACAAATGTGGCTTAGTGGTAAAGAGCTGGCTCAACATGCATGAATACCAGGGTTTGAATATTTAGTGCCACGTACTCAGAAAAAGCCAGAAGAAGTGGAGTGGCTCAAATGGCAGAGTGCTAGCCTTGAAAAAAATAAGCCCCAGGACTGTCAAAAACAATTGGCCAGATGTCGGTGGCTCACACATGGAACCCCAGCTTCTCAGGATGCTGAAATTTGAAGACCACAGTTCAAAGACAGCGTAGGCAAGGAAAGCCTGTTAGACTCTTATGTCCAATGTACCATCAAAAAAAAAATAAAACCCTAGTGGCGCTGTGGCTCAAGTGGTAGAGTGTTAGCCTTGAGCTGAATTGCCCAGGGACAGGGCCCAGGCTTGATACAAGACACACAACTGGAAAAAAGTAAGGGTTAATCAAAGTATTTTTCCTATCTGCTTATAGGAGAACATTCCCTGGAAAATAAACGCTGATGTAAACCAGAATTGGAGTCAGAGCTTAAGTTTGAAGTGGAGCAGATCCACTTGCCCAGCCTCTCAGACTCTAGCATTATAACCTTGTGTGCTAATGGGATCTGAATGGTCCAATGTTGAAAGGCTTAATATGCTCCCCAAGCCCTTTGTGATAAGCAGTTGACTTGTATTGTCAATGTCATTACAGTCCTGAATCTAGCAGAACACCAGTAGCTCACACCCATCAACCTAGCTAAGGAGGCTAAGGTCTCAAGATTACAGGGTGAAGCCAACCAGGGCACGAAAGTCTATGACACCCTGACTTCCACTTCTGAAAGGTCAGATGTTCAACAGCTTCTTGTGTTTCCTTTGGTGATGAGAAGGTACTTGAACTCTAAATATTATTAGAATTCTTGTGCTATAGAAGAAGGAAAGAAACATCATTGACCCATCCAAGGTTCAAATGAAGTTCTCAGGATTCAAGCCCTGGCCCTGTTAACAGGAAGAACTCCAGTGTAACACTGTATTTGAAGGACAGAAAACAGTATTAAAAGCCAGGCTAGGTGGAGAGACCTAGGCTTGTAGGATTAGGAGGCAGAAGGTACACACTCAACAGGGAAGTGAGCTGCAAACCACTTCATTCATTCATTCCAGGCACACCCAGCAATGAGGGGAAACCTGAAACATTTGTTAGTTATACCAAGGTCAGGCTTTCTCAGCCTCTTCAAACAATGAATAACCTTCCTCCTTTAGGTGAAGGGAGCCTCAGATTATCTTTAGGTTACCAATCGAGAGTCAGTTTAGTGAGAGAGAGGGCAGGAACAGAGTAGAAAAACCCTGCTCTCTGAGCTTAGGGAGTGGATTTTTGACTCTACATCTGTCAGATTTGAAGGCCCTTCTTCTACCTCTGCCAGTCCATTCTCCTTCCTTCATTCTCCACATCATTAATGCAAATCCCCAGACCAAGGACAGGCAGGGCTGTTTCTCTTCTGTTTCCAAGCACCTGAGTTAGAACATGGCTTTGCCTTCTTGACTCTGGGGCCTTCATCTGCCCGAGAAGTGGAAAAGAGACAGTCTTCCTGTTCTGTGGTTGTGTGAAGGCGATGCTGGTGTCCTGTCATACTGTAGAAGGCCTCATGACTGGGAATTGATCCCTTCTTTCCTCCTGACATCCAAGACCAGATTTATGTATAATTTTTCTATCTATCTATCTATCTATCTATCTATCTATCTATCTATCTATCTATCTATCTATCTATCTATCTATCTATCTATCTATCTATCTATCTATCTATCTATCTACCTACCTACCTACCTACCTACCTACCTACCTACCTACCTACCTACCTACCTATATATCTCTTTGACATTTCTTGGGTTGAACTCAAAGCCATGGCACTGTCTCTAACACTCTACTACTTGAGCCACAGCACCACAGCTTTTTCTCTGTATATAGTACTGAAGAATAGAACCCAGGGCTTCTTGCATGCTAGGCAAGCACTCTCTCACTAAACCACATTCCCTGCCCCCTCATCTTTTTTTTATTAATGGTAGATTTTACATAAGTATGCTACAGTTTGTGTCCCCAAGTGTAATTTTCTGAATACCGGTTATTTCTATAAACCCTGATCTTCTCTTCCCCTGCCTTATTTGTGACTGTTCCTGGATTGACCTCATAATAAAATGTAACTACAGGCTGCTGAGAGCTGCAATGTGCATCGTATAAGGACAGAGGCCTGGAACCCTGGAAGAGCAAAGCGATGGGCTGAAATAAAGAGAATGATGCAGTTTGTGTAACAAGCATATCTGAAAAATAAATCAGTATATGAAAGCAGAAGCTTTGCACACAGTCTATTTGCACTCAAGGAAGTAACATACACAAGTAAGTAAGTAGGGCACTGATACATAACCTTGGCCTTCTCTTTTTGAATTTTATTTTTTGGACATCTCAGGGCTTAAACTCAGGGTGCAATGTGTTCCTCAGCTGTTTTGCTCAAGGCTGAGCTTCTACTACTGCTATAGCTCCACTTCCAGCAAACTGGTCGTTAATTGGACATAAGCAACTCCCAGACTTTCCTGCCTGGTCCGGCCTGTATCTCTTGCTAGGATTTCTCTCCCAAAACTGGAGCTCTACCCTCTAGGCCACTGCTCCACTTCTGGTTTTCTGGTGGTTTATTGGTAATAAGAGTCTCACAGACTTCCTGCTTGGGCTGGCTTTGGAAGGCGATCTCCTGAAGAGGCTTCAAGCAGCTTTCCTCAGGGATTTGCAAAGGAGCCGCTCCACACAAACCTTTAATCTAAATCTCAGGAGGTACTAGATAAAAATAGTAACGTGCAGATACTAGTGTGTCCTAGATAGTTAAGATTGGAGACACACAACACTCATAATTATTAGTTCATTTTATAGGCAAATGAAGCAATGCAGACAGTATGAAGATCGCTCCAGCTTTTGGTCCTCTCATCCTGAGACAGTAAATTCACTGCAGCTCAATGCTAAGTGACAGAACTGGCATGTCCTGTGGACATTTGCTCCTCAATCCTGTGACACTCATTTCTCATTTTGGCTTCAACCCTGTGACCAGAGTGGAAGATGAGGAGAGAAAATCCTTCTCTGAGAAAGCAGCTATAAAGAACATTGGGTAGTCTCTTATAAGTTCAAACCATTGAAATGACCCGCTAAGAAGTCAGATTTTCCAGGTTAAAAAATTAAGAAAAGAAAGATGGTGCCAGTGGCTGCTGGCTGTAATCCCAGATCCTCAGGAGGCTGAGATGTAGAGAATTTGAATTTGAATCCAGCCAGTGTAAGAAAGTCCTTGACACTGTTATTTCTAAGAGATCACAGAAAAACCCAGAAGTGGGCTTTGACTCAAACTTAATGCACTACCCTTGAGTAAAAGGAACTCAGGGACAGTGCACAGGCTCATAGTTCAACCCCAGGAACTGCCCCCTCAAAAAGTGCCTGTTCCTCCAAGACTTTGTCTATGTATGGATGTATTCCTACAGGTGAAGCTCCAGAGTAGAGTAGCTATGATGAATGGCACCAAGCTAGGAAATTTGTATTCAATACTATGAGTTCATAACACAGTGAATGCTTTTATGACATTGCATGTTCCAGGGCTCCCCTCACTGCTCCCAGTATAGCCTGAAGGTTGCTCTGCACCCCCGTCCTGCTGGAAGAAGTTTCTCTCATTGTCTGGACAGGCAGACAAAAGGCCTCAATCCTGTACAGCTGTGTAACAAGCAACTCCATCTGGGCTACTTAGTGAGGAGGAGTGTGGGCAGGCTCTGAAAGCCAAGCGATCTCTCTCCCCAGTGCTCTATTTTCACAGGAAGCCTTCATTTGTGCCACCTCCAGTGGAAGGCCAAGTTCTGTGCACTTATCCTGCCTTTGTGAAACTATATTCTGATGTTCAGATACAGGGCTCAATATAATTCAGGAGTCCTTCTGGCAGACAACTAGGGCACTGAACCTAATTAAATGTTTCATAACCTGCGATGATGGGCCTAAGATGCCTCTCCTAGGTTTCCGGAAGCTTGGGAAATCCAAGAACATGTCAGATATCACAAAGTTTTCTGTCCTATAGGGCTGGTGAAGCTCATCAGGTTTTGAAACCTTTGACCTCTCCTAGTTGGGCCCTGAGAGGCTAAGTTTTGGGGTTAAACACAGGGCGTGGGTGCTGACCATGATCTCTGAGCAGAGTCTACTGCTTTCCCATTTTGTGTCACAGCTTCACTTCTACATTCTGTGTGTGTGTGTGTGTGTGTGTGTGTGTGTGTGTGTGAGTGAGCAAGCATGCGTGTGAGTGTGTATGTGCATACTCTAGTCCTGGAGCTTGAACACAGGACATGAGCATTGTATCTAGTTTCTCTTGGACTAGTTTCTCAAGGATTTCCCTCTCCTACTTGAAACACAGAGCCACTTCAGGCTTTTTCCTAGTGATGTGGTCCAGAGTAATCAAGCCTAGAGTTTCATGTATGCAAAGCACTCTACCCCTAAGGCACATTCCCAGTCCTCTACTTCAGGTTTGTTAGTTTGCTTAAGTCTTTTTTTTTGTTGTCAGTTGAATGAGTAGAAGTCTGGTTCTGGGTGCTATCCCTGAGCAATTCAGCTCTAATCTTTGCTCTACCACTTGAGCCACCGGTTTTCTGGTGGTTCATTAGAGGTAAGTGTCTCAAGGACTTTCCTGCCCAGGCTAGCTTTGAACCATGATCCTCAGAACGCATACTACTGAGTAGTTAGGATGACCAGCATGAGCCACAAGCACCCAGCTTCCACTTCATGTTTCTTAGTCATGAATTGGAGATAATAGTCTCATGGGACATTTTGTGTCTGGGATAATTTGGAACCCAGATACTCTGATCTCAGCTTCCTGAGAAGCCAGGATGACAGAACTTGGCTATAAAACCCTAGGCTGTGGCACTCTGCCACAAAGGGGTCCTTGGCTCCACATGGTGGAGTACTGGCCATGAGTCCAAGAGGTAAGGATCAGCTCCTAGACCCTGAGTTCAAGGTTCATGAATGAGAAAAAAACAAAGTGAAACAATTGTCTGCAGTAGACAACTCACTAGTCTTCAGTAATACATAATTTTGTCCCTGGCATAGGGACATATCTGAGCCTCAGTATTCTTGTCTGCATAATCATCCAAGTTGTGGAGCTATTACAAGGGCAAGATGAAAGAATGCACCCCCCTTTGATGGACAAAACACATTACATGCTACAGGATTCAGCACACAACACCCAGTACCCAATGCAGGACTCAGAACAATGCACCCCGTGAAGGACTCAGCACATAGCATCCTGAGCAGGACTCAGCACACAGCACCAAACGAAGGACCCAGCACCTCAGGAAGGACTCATCAAATAGCTATATCCCTCAAGCTGTCATTAATATTAGGGTGCTTTTATCAGTATCACCATTCTTTCAGAAACACATCACAAACTGCACAAAGTTCACATCTAATGATTGAGATTGGTGGGGGTTTTTTTTGGGGGGGGGAGCCAGCCATAGGGATTACACTAAAATGTTGGGGGTACTGTCCTAAGAACTTTTGCTTGAGCCACAGCACAGAGTTTCACAGCCATCCTGCCAGGGCTGGGTTTTAAACCCATCAGTGTCAGATCTCAGCCCCCAAATATCTTGGATGACAGGGGTGAGTGAGCCAGCAGCATGTGGTTCTGTGGGGCTAGGTTGCAGTGGCATACCTCTGGCTAAGTCAGGTTAGATGGCAGCTGTCAGCACCAGATTCATGGCTTGGTCTGTGATGAGGTATTTGAAGTCCTATACTTATAGAGTTGCAGTCACAATACTCAATCTTATTTTGGTGCCAGTCCTGGGTCTTGAGTAAGAGTCTAGACACAGTCCCTATGCTTTTAGCACAACTTCCGGATTTTTATGTGCATGTGGTAGGGAGGAATCGAATCCAGGGCTTTGTATGTACTAACCATCACTATACAACTGAGCCCCAGGAGTGACAAGTGTATAAACAGATAAATATGCAGATTGATATATATATATATATGTATATATATATATATATACATATATATGTATACATATGTATAAAACAAGAGAAAGTTGTCTGTATATTATGAAATTACATATATTACTAGTAATTATTGACAAATAAATTATTCCTTCAAATTGTAAGTGTCATGGTTGAATATATATCAAAGTATTAATTGAAAATTATTCAAAGTAGTATAATTATTGTGTATAATTTTATAGTATACTCATACACTACTAATTTAATTGTTACTTTTATAACATTCCATTTGTATGGATGTATATTGGCATGCACTTCTTGAATCTCCCAACAATCATTAGTGGCAGTCCCAGGATTCGACCTTCAGGCCTAAGTTGAAGTTTCGGTTATGACTTCCCTAATAGCCAGCCAAACATCAGCACGCAAGGTCATGTACACTTTCTGGGCCTTTTCATTTAGGCCCTGGATGGTCAGAATGAAAAGGGGAAAAAACATAAAACCACCTTTTGAACTTCTCTGTTTTATCCTTCTCCTTTTTATTTTTTGCCAATCCCGAGATTTGAACTTGGGCCTAGGATCAAGGGTCAACTGTGGCAGAGATGCCAAGACCTGAGTTCAAGCCCTGTGCTTGGCCAAAGGAAAAAAAGCCCTGGCTTGGAATTTGCACCATTTTTCTGGCAGGCCTGGGATTTGTACTCAGGGTCTGGGTAACTCTGTGTCACTGTGGTTGAAGGGGAAGCTCACCATCCTTGAAGACAAGAAATTTTAGACCAGTTACCAGGGCCTGAATAGAAGCCCTAGAACTGAAAAAAATAATATGCATATATGAGATTTATTTACATGCATGGGTTTAGTGAGTATGACGTTTATTATACTTATTTATTTAGTATTATTACACACATAACATTTCATTTATTACATCCTATCACACAGGATATATCTGCATATGGATTATACATCATACTGAGACCCAGGATATTTTTCAGGAAAAAAAATGTCAAAAGTGGCTTCTTACTCCATGAACAAATTTTTGGCCATGCTGGGATTTCAACTCATGGCCTAGAATGCCCAATCCATAAATGGGGTCACAGTCTTAGCTCACCATCCTCTGGCAAACTGAACTGCCAGGAAATTCTGTATTAATAGATGTGTAGATTGCTCTCTCTCTCTCTCTCTCTCTCTCTCTCTCTCTCTCTCTCTCTCTATATATATATATATATATATATACATACATATATGTATATATATATACACTTAGAGAATGTGAGGATATCATTAAATTTTATATATATATATATATATATATATATATATATATATAGTTACCAATTATAAGTTTAAGTTATGTCTCCATTTAATGAATTATCCTGTCTGAATACTTATAAAAGCTTTAATTAAAAATTAGTCAACATCTTTCCATTAGAGGAATCATACCATGGTGCTAGAATGGAAGATTTAAGTTCAATAATTTTTCTGTGGCAATCTAAAATAGAATCATGAATTAACTGCAAATTTAATTATTACTTTGATTACTTTGATAACATTCCATTAGCATTCACATAAATAGAAATGAGTTTGTCAGTATCTCCCTCCATTTGTGGGTGGCAGTCCTGGCATTCTAACTCCAGGCTTAGATGATTTATTTCAAATGTAAACAATTGGAATGACACTGTGAAGATTTCAGATTGTCATGATTATAAAAAGAACAACAAGAAGAAAAGAAAGCCAGGTGTCAGTGGCTGCTGTCTTTAATGCTAGCTCCTCAGGAGGCTGAGGTGCAGAGAATGCCAATTTGAATTCAGCCAGGGCAGGAAAGTCCTAGACACTCTTATTTCTAAGAGATCACAGGAAAATATGCCCATGGGTTGGGCCTGTGCCTCAAGGGCAGAGCTCTACCCTTGAGCAAAGAAGATCAGGGATAGGGCCTAGTCTCATATTTCAACCTCGGACCTGCCAAAGAAATAAAAGAATCCAGTAACTCCATGTCTCTGTGTATAGATGGATGATGTATGGATGATGGGCTTTCAGCAGGTTGCCCATGCCCTCTGGGCAAGCTGGGAAAAGCCCTCAGAGAGTACTATGTATGAGCCAGTAGCTTGAACAAAGCATCCTTCTTTGCCATTTAATAAGTGAAACCCCGAAGGCTTCCCTGGGCTGGTGTATGCAACGGGTGCATTACTTTCTGGCTGAGGTGTCTCATTGGGACATCTAGCAGCCAGCCACTACCTCCAGGGAGACCACAGATCCTAGGCTGTAGGAGTTGTGGAAGGTTCTGACTCCATGTTTCCTATCCCTCTGTAGGATGTGAGCCTAGATCTCTGAGGCCTGGTGGCTATCACTCGTTCATCATTCCTCATTGCCAAGTCTCAGGCTGGTCCCAAATCCTGGCAAGGATATAAAATGGCCAGCGATTTCTGTGCTGAAATCCCATCCTCATAGATCCTGTTAGAAGTGAGCCTTGGGTTGCGAATGTGGCTTAGTGGTAGAGTGCTTACCTAGAGAGCATGAAGCCCAAGGTTTGATTCCTCAGTACTACATAAACAGAAAAAGCCAAAAGTGGCACTGTGGTTTAAGTGATAGAATGTAGCCTTGAGGAAAAGGAACCCAGGAACATTCCCAGACCCTTAGTTCAAGCCCAATACTAGCAAAAAAAATTGTGAGCTTGGTGAGATCTACTCTTCTGGGACTCAGAGGAGGGCCGAGGTTATAGGTAAGAGGGAGATGGCAAGTGCTGGTGGCTCACCCCTATACTCTTAGCTACTCTGGAGGCTGAAATCTGAGGATCATAATTGCAAGACAGTGCAGGCAGGAAAATCTATATGAGACTCTTTTTTTCCAATTAAACACCCAAAAAGCCAGAAGTAGAGCTGTGTTCCAAGTAGTAGAGTGCTAGCCTTGAGCATAAAAACTCAGGAATAGCATCTGGGCCATGAATTTAAACTCCAGGACAGGCACACATACACACACACACACACACACACACACACACACACACACACACACACACACACACACACACACACACCAATATAGAGCATTTGCCTATCAGCCTACCAAGTTCCATCTCTAGGAACTCAATATTTTTTGTAAAAAGAGAGAGAATAGAAGGAAGGACTTGCTCCAGGAGGTTATATTACCAGTGCCAAAATTCCACAGGAGTTCTAAGATGTGGAATAGGACAGAGAGCCTCAGGCAGAAGGTACACAGCATGGGCAAAGGTGTGGTGTAGAGCAGGTGGTGTGAGGGTAATGAAGGTTCTGTGTCTTCAGACAAGTCTGGCTGAACACTCAAGGCTGGGTCAAGGCTTGTACTTGAGTCACAGGTAGGGCAGAGGGTAGGGTCCAGAATGGGACCCAGGGGAAGATTAGCTTGACTTTTCACCATGGACCCCAGCCATTTCCTGTGGCTGAAAGCCTATTTTTCACAGCTCCTGACCCTAAGGCCTCCCTTTGCATGAAGGAGTCAGGGCAAACGCAGGGAAGAACCCTTGCTTAAGAAAAGCTTCTACCCAATGCCACCAGTGGCTCAACCCCTGTAAATCCTAGCTACTCAAGAGACTGAAATCAGAGATCGTGGGTCAAAGCCAGCACAGGGGAAGAAAGTAAGTGAGACTCTTCTTGCCAATGATCCACCAAAAGCCAGAAATGGAGCTATGGCTCAAGTGGTATAGTATCAGCCGTGAGGGAAAATGTTAAGAGACCAGAGCCCAGACCCTGAGTTCAAGCCCAAGTACAGGCACAGAAAAAATAAAGAAGATTTCAGAAGCTCCAATTTCACTGTGGAGAAAGGCCATTATCAGCTGGGTGAAGGTGGCTCATGCCTGTCATCCTAGCTACTCAAGGCTGAGACCTGAGGATCAATCAAGATTCAAAGTTAGCCTAGGCAGACTCTTATCTCCAATGAATCACCAAAAAGCTGGGAAGTCGAGCTACTGTAGTTCAAGTGGTACAGCACGAACCTAGTGCAAACAAGCTAAAGGATAACAACTAGGCTGTGAGTTCTTGTCCCGGTAAACACTCACACACACACACACACACACACACACACACATACACACACACACACACACACACACACACACACACACACACACACACACACACACTAACATCATTAGCAGGTGCCAGCAATCCTAGCTACTCAAGAGGCTGAGCTCTTAGGATGGCACCTTGAAGCCAGCCCAGGCAGGAAAGTCCATGAGACTCTTATCTCCACTAAACTACTAAAAAAGATGAAAGTTGAACTGTGGTTCAAGTGGTAGAATGCTAGCTTTGAGCAAAGGAAGCTCAGGGACAGTGCCTAGGCCCTGAGTTACAGCTCAAAGATTTTTTTAAGACACCCTTTGCCAGCCCCACAGGCCATAAATCCAGATTTTGGTCATCCTAGATCTCACCTCCACTTCCGCCACTTCCACAGTACTGCCACAAGTGGCCAGTGTGTGGCCAACACTGGGTTAAGAAGTGAACGTACACAAGGGGGGAGGGGCATAGCCAGGTCAAGACTAATACCCCAGAACATTGAGTTATTGTTTATACGAGTCTCACATCCCCCAGCTCCCTGGCCCTGGAATCTAAAGTCTGTGCCTCTGTATTCTGGGCATCCGGAATTGTCTAGAAGGCCCAGCTGGGACCAGAATATAGACTTTCCTGTGATAAAGTACATTTACATTTCTTAGACACCGACCAATATTTCCAAGCCACCTTGGTCTCACCTCCCATGTAGCCCTGGATCCTCCTTGCTCAGGTGGCCTTCAGTCAGCTGTCAAGCTCGAGTTGGCTAGAGCCACCAGCAACCCCCCATTTCCCACTCCACTGCAAGCCTGTTGAGAGGGATGTCAGAGGCCCAGCTAAGGAAAAGGACAGGACATCGTATGACTGAGGCCCTCACTCTGAGGCATGGGAGACCCAATACCAGCTGGCACTGCTGTACCAGAATCCGCTGGAGGCGGCCAAATATTTGGACAGCCAGACTTGTGCCTCAGAGAAAATATGGAACACAGGCTACTGGCAATTTACGACTCATTGTAGACCCTGATAGGGAGCTAAAGGCAAGGTCGGTGTGGAGGAAGGGCACCATCTGAAGTCAGAAAGAGGAGGACAGGCGCCTAAGAAGGGGACAGAGAAAGATGAGGGAAAATTACACACACAGACACACAGACAAACAGACACACAAACAGACAGACACACACACACACACACACACACACACACACACACACACACACACACACACGGACATTCCGAGGCCTCAGCGGTTCCTGAGAACAGAACCACAAACTCCCTCCATTCGGATTATATCTGACCTGTGAGAAGATGGCACTATCGTACTCAGTCCAACTGTAGACACAACATTGAGCCTCTAACATATCTGGAATGTCTCATAACCCAGCATGAAATTTCCTACCATACACACTGCTATGTGGAAAACTCAGCCACCTCTTTGTGTATTGCTGGTCATGGGGCTTGAACTCTGGGCCAGGGCACTGACTTTCAGCTCTTCAACTGAAGATGATAACTCTACCACTTGAGCTGCAGCGCCAGTTCTTCTTTTCTGGTGGTTCATTGGATATGAAGTATCACGAAGCTGGCCTTGAACCGTGGTCCCTACATCTCAGCTTTATGAGTAGCTAGGATGACAGTTGTGAGCCACCAGTAGCACCCTGATTTAGCCACGTTCATATACCCAGAGGAAACCCAATTTGTCAGGCCACGAACTTCTTGCAACCCTTGACTTCAAACTTTGACACTCAGCATCCAAATCCATCCTTCAATGGAGAGAATACAGGCACAACAATCCGATCTCTGCACCCATTCACCCATTAACTGCCTGCCAAAGGCCTCGTCCTCTTGAGTTCTTGGTAAGGTACTGCCCATTCTACTGTGGTTTCAAACTGGGGAAAACTTGGGGAGTTCTTAGGAATGTCTGTACATTGAGCCCAGCACCTGGTCTCTCAACCACAGCACCCCCACACACACACCTCCACATTTTTGCAGGCAAAGATCTTTTACTTTCTTTCTTTTTTTGGTTGTGGGGCTTGAACTCTGGGCCTGGGTGCTGTCCCTGAGCTCTTCAGCTCAAGGCTTGAGCCACAGCACCCCTTCTGATTTTGTGGTGGTTTGTTGGAGATAATAGTCTCAGGGTCTTTCCTACCCAGGCTGGCTTTGAACTGTGATCCTCAGATCTCACCTCCTGAGTACCGAGGATGACAGTCATGAGCTACTGGCACCCAGCCAAAGATACTTTTTCATGCTTATCATCTTATTCCCTTAGGAGACTAAGATCTGAGGACTGCAGTTGGATGCCACCCTTGGCCACAAGTCCATGAGAATTTTTTATCTCCAATTAAACCCAAAAAAAGCTAGAAGTAAAGCTCTGGTTCAAATATTAGAGTCCTATCTTGGAGCATAAAAGACAAGACACCCCCTAATTTTAAGCATTTCCTAGCAAAGATCCACCTAAGAAAGGGAAGCAGGTGGAAACATGGGTGCTCAAAGCTCACACGCAATAATCAAGACTCTCAGAACAGATCCCTCCCTGCTATGATTCTCTAGATAATTTGTCCTACACCATGGCAGTCTTAGGTGGAACTGACCATGCACCAAATTAGGATGTTCAAGTACAATCTCATACTGAGGATCCCCTGACATTATCAAAGACTCAGGATCTCTCAAAATCCTGCCTCAACACTGGACAATATGGTGAGATCTAGTTATCCAAACACATGATATGGGAACCAAAGGGTTTCTTGGTCAAGTGACTGAGACTGGGGAGCTCTAGTTCCCTCTCTCTTGGGAAGGTGAAAAAGGCTGATCTATCCCAGGAATGTACCTGAGCTTGAGTATTATCAAAAAAGCAACCCTGCTCAGAGCCCAGTGCCTCTGGTTTTCCCACCAGTCTCTACCCAGCCCTGCCCCACCTTCAGCCTGCCCTCTCTGAATCCCAAATCTGCCAGCTAGATTAAAGATTGAGCCAGCAAAGAGACCCCCTTCTGCCACTGAGAATGGCAGTCACGGGGCCCTAGCACCTTCTAAATGAAGTCTCGGAACAACATGGGTCCCAACTCCCAACCTCATTCCCAGGCTGTCCTGTGCCAGTGGCATGCTTACCTCTGTCACTCATGGAGGAATGAATACCAGGGGGGTCATCTTCAGATTGAACCCGATTGAGCACTCGAAAGTCCCAGCCCCCAAGGATGTACTGCACAGGCATCCTGCAGTGAAAGACAGCCAGGTTGTCAACGGTGAAACCAAGGGGCCAGGACTTTTAATAGCAGTGTGGCTGGATCAAAGGCTCTATCACTGGTAGTCCAGGTTGTCAGGTGAGATCATGGCTAAAATGTCCTGACACACCTGACCTGGGATCATCCTCCCTCTTCATCTTCCTAATTATCACTTGCCTCCCCCCTTCACACTCCCTCACCCCAATACTTCCCTAGCCCTTGGACACTTTCTTCTTATCTGATCAGAAAATAAACTCGTTGGGGCCAGGGATGATTGAAACCTGGTGACCCACCCTGATCCCTAGGGTCTACTGAGGCTGCTTTCCTCTGCAGGTGGTTGAGCACACAGCTCCTGGATGTCATGAACTTGCTGAAGCGTCAGTGGCTTGATCCTACATAACGGCTTTAATCTCTGAAACTATCCCCACAGAGATTGTGAATGGTTGACTCCCTTGATCCAGGGACTCCAAACCAAGTCTTGCATGTTCTCCCTTCTTCCTTCCTTTCCTCTTTATCTCCCTCTGTACTTCCCTCCTCTCTCTCTCTCTCTGTCTCTCTCTGATTCTCTCTCTGTCTCTTTCTCTGTCTCTGTCTGTCTGTCTGTCTCTCTCTCTCTCTCCCTCTCTCTCTCTCTCTCTCTCTCTCTCGCTCTGTCTTTCCTTTCTTTGTGTCAGTCATGGACCTTGAACTCAGAGCCTAGGTGCTATCCCTGAGCCTTTTTACTCAAGGCTAGCAGTCTATGGCTTGAGCCATACATCCACTTCTGGTGTTTTGTTTTTGGTAGTTAATTGAAGACAAGAGTCTTACAGGCTTTCGTGCCCGGGCCAAAAGCCTCCATCCTTGGATCTCAGCTTCCTAAGTAACTAGGATGACAGGCCTGAAGCACCAGCATCCAACTCAAACCAAGGTTTCTTCATGTTCTGTGGAAACAGTCCTGGAACTGTCTAAGACCTCTCAGAGCATGGTGCACACTGTATAGGTTTGTTGGATAAATAAATGAGCATCTGTCTATGACACTACTACAGAAAAGTCCCATCTGATTCAGGTAAGTATACCCTGTAATTATTCCTCTGACGAAGCCTGATGTAGCTGTCCCACAGTTCTCTCTCCTCCCTCTTCACACCCTCCTGGTGGCACCACACTTAACTGTTTTGACTCCTAGGATGTGAGCCATGATGTACTCACTGGATTCTAGGGCTTCTAAGATGCCTATCTTCTCAAGGATCTCTGTCCAGCGGCTGACCAGCTCTGTGGCACTCAATTCCCCATTCAGGTATGAACGAGGTTGCCATGAGCTGAACGACTGGCTCAAGAGTCCTCCTCTCCTCCCCCTGGGGCCAGCCAGGATGGTCTGCCACATCCATCCCCCAAGTTTCATGTTGCAGACAAAGGATCTTTGAGGCAGCCTGGGGTCTCTGAATCTCCCAGAATCCAGTGCAGTTGCTGGGAATCGTCTCTGCTCACATCTGGCAGGCTGGGGATGGCAAGGTCACAATCTCTGCTCCCCAGGATGTCCTTGACTGAGGTGGTCACCCTAGAGAGAACTGGAGGATATTCAGCAGTTGCCAGAGAAAGGCAGTCAAGTCACAACGTTCAAAGCAAGAAATAATCTGGATTGGGAACTCTGCCTGTGCCACT
This sequence comes from Dipodomys spectabilis, assembly GCF_019054845.1. Lineage (NCBI taxonomy): Eukaryota > Metazoa > Chordata > Mammalia > Rodentia > Heteromyidae > Dipodomys > Dipodomys spectabilis. The sequence goes on from NW_024870710.1 coordinate 2,642,887, forward strand.
TTGAATGTCATTGTTTGGCAGCTGAAATTGTCCATCCAAGGCATTAGTGGAAATTGCCAGCTTAAATAAAAAAATAACCCCTGGAAAATGTAGCATTTAAATTGTCCCAATCAAACTTAAAGGGTTCCAAAATCAGTGGTCCCATTTTGCTTCCAGACAGCCTACAGCAGGTTACAGAAACTGGCATTCATCGATCCCTGTCTGACTGCCATGTCCTGATACCAAGCGGGCTCCAGCAGGGGGAATGGACTTGCCTACCACTGTACAGCTTGAAACGTCCCAGACAGGACACAGATTGGAGTCTGCAGGACTCCAAGGAGGATTGACCACTGGTGCACTGCCCCAGGAGAGAATCCAAGCCACCAGTGGGGCCCCAGAGCCCTGGGCCTGGATGCCCTCAGAGACCATAAACGCCCTAGGTAAGGTTCCCTCTCATCCTCGGTCATGGTGAAACATCTGCCATGTCACATTGTACGCCAGCCCCCCAAACCTCATAGCTTCACAGCCCCTGCCCTACCCTGTCCCCCATCTCCTTCCCTAATTATGTTTGTCAGACACATTCCCAACCCTTGAATTAGCTCCAACTATACACTGAGAGCAGAGTGTCTGTCTGGAAGAGTGTGGCTGTGGACACACTCACCTCACCAAACTTCTGGCCTGGGATAGAAGGACAGGTGTCAACTTGAGTTCACACAGGTCTCCTAGGGGAGGGCCACGCAGACCCAGCAGCTACTGTGGGCTACAGGAAAGGGGGAAAAGAGAGGTGTAAAGGGGAGGAAAGGAATGTCTACTGAAATCTTCCATAAAAGAGCCACGAAACTGTGAAGGAGAAAACAAAAATTGTGGCTGGGCTCATACTTGGTATTGATAAAAAAAGAACAACATGTACATACACACAGAGAAATAAAATGCTTTTGCTCTTTTTAGACATGATCACACACACACATACACACACACACACACACACACACACACACACAAATCCAGAACAGTGACAGAAGTGTCTTCCATGCAGCACCTGCAATTTGCCAAATGATCACTCACCTGAGCACAGTCAGGCTGTACAAGGAGAAAGATGTTCACTCTCTCTCTCTCTCTCTCTCTCTCTCTCTCTCTCTCTCTCTCTCATACCCCCCCCCCACACACACACAGACTCAGAGTAGTGCCTCTCTTAAGTTTGTTGGTTACTCATCTGGGACAATGTACAGCTGGAGCATTCAGGTTCCCATTCCCCATTCCCTTTTCAGAACCAAGGGTTCCCACCCAAAGGGAGCACCAGTGTAATGACACAGCACCACCGTGTCTCTCGCCTTCTCCAGGGCCAAACCCTTCCCCTTGGGAAAAACCAGCCTTAAATCCCCATTCACCAAAACCCTAAGCCAGGACGTTGGGTGAAGGAATCCCCAGACAGGTGGCTCCTCAGAGCCAGGACTAAAACAAGCAAGGGATCATGAGGTTCCCCAAGGGGGTGTCTGACCTGGGGTGAGTGTGGTGTTGAGGAAATGGATGGGGTTCTAAAGGCTACATACATGGACAGACTCCCTACTTCCAGCCTAGATGCTTCTGGGCGACCGGGTGGATTCTTGGAGGGACAAGGAGAACAGATGGACCAGCAGCACCAGCAGATGCTGGCAGAGCTGGGAAATGTGATCAAGCTGTGAGTACTGTTGACAGCTGCGGTGGGGGTGGGGGGACAGGCCAGGTGTATGTGTGTCAGAGGGAGTGTGATCCTCCCAGATATTCATCTTTCATCTGACCCCCAGTGCTCTCACCTCCCTAGTGAGATTTTCCAATACCCTCCTCAGGTGAGAGGGTGACTGAGAACAGAGGACAAGGATATCAAGGGGTCCCTATCTTCTGCATCCAACACCCACCACCCCCAGGAAAAAGGGAAAGACCCAAGAAGCCATGTGTGGAGTTGCTGCTCCCCACCTATTTATAAAGCCACCAAGTTCCCACCTAGGAGAGGAAAGGTGAACACGTGGGGCTCTGTGGTTCCCACTGCTCCAGGCCAGGGACTTGGTGATGCCTCCTTCTCACCCAACCCTGCATCTCCCAATTTCCTGGGACACTGACACTAGGGATGGGGGTGGGATCCTTGGGTCGACACCCACTCCCCCACCCCCCACTCCTGGGGAGCATTTGTGGCAGAGCCAGGGCTGGCCCCTGGCACTGGTGAGGCAAGGTTGGCATGTGAGAAGGGAAGCGGGAGTCACGGGTCTGGGTTGGGGTGGGGAAGGGGGGTTTGGGAGAGATCACGAGGTGCAGGCTCATGGGACGGCCACTCATGTGTGCTCCTGGGAGATGCTATAGGCTGCCATTCTGGGTGCAGTGGGCAGCAATGGCAGCATCATGGCAGAGGATGGGGGGAGCCAGGACATGGTCAGGGCCACAAGCTGGCCAGGGGCACATCACTGGATGACTCTGAGAGGCGCTGCAGGTCTGAGCCAGCAGCCCATGTTTGAAACGTGATGCCATGGGGAGGGCAGGAAAGGGGGCCAGGACAGGGGCAGGCAGGGGGCAGGGCTGAGCCCGCCCCCAGCCCAGCTGAGCTTCTGGCATTGGAATCTCAGACTCAGGGCCTATTGGCCTCTGAGCCTCCCAGGGCCTGTGGGAGGGATGTGCCTGCTGTGCTGGCTTTGTGTGCTTTGTGCTCCTGGCCCAGACCCGTGATCCTACAGCAGCAGAAGCCAGCCATTGATGCCGCCTCCCCTGGTGCTTGTGCCTGCTCTTCTCTCTGCTGTCTCTGCCCCCCACTTCTCTCCCGGGCTGCTCCACCCCTGCTGCACAAGTGTGCCACAGCCCCCATGTGCCTCTGACTGCAGCAGATATGTGCCCCCTCAGCCACGTCCTGTCCTCTCCTCAGTCACACCCCCTCCCCACTCGACCATGCCCCCAACCCTGACCTTGTGGTGCCCTGACTGCCCTAAGGCTATCAGGCCATGGAAGAAGCAGCCTCACCTCTGCTCAGGGCTTCCTCCCAACCCTAGCAGATGCCCATGGCATCGAACCCCTCCCTCAGTCCAATGTCTGGGAGAGACTCTTCTCCATCCATCCTACACACTAAGCAGGTGCACGGTTACCCTCTGTTAGTGTGTGTGTGTGTGTGTGTGTGTGTGTGTGTGTGTGTGTGTGATTTTCAGGAATGCCTACCTCTCAAGGACTCAGAACATAGCACCCTTTTGTATGACAGCATACAGCATACTTTAAAAAATATAGCAGAAAGAAACCTGTGTAATGGACTCAGCACAATGTGCCTTTTGAAGGACTCAGCCCATAACAACCTTTGGGATCCTCATGGTAATCTAATGACCAATAAAATTAGACATGCCATTATGACATCACCAAGCTTAAATATCATAGAATTATGACAGCATATGTCATAGTGAAATTATAGATATATTGTGAATGCCTATTTTGTGATTTCGTTCTATTTCAAGCAAGCAATATTGGTGGATATCAGAAATCCATTGTAACCTCAAAGCCATTGTGACATGAAAATATTTTTGTGACATCACAGTGCCATTGTGATATCATTAACCTGTTGTGACATCACAAACCTGTCCTGTCCATTGTGACCTCCTCACCAGTGTGACATCACAAAGACATTGTCTTATCACATTGCTGTTGTGACATTACAATCACCCTGAGACCTCCCAAACCCATTATGACATCTTTAGCACCTTTGAAAAAACACATGGCCTTTGTGACACCACAGTCCCTTTGTTTATCCATTGTGAAATGTCAATTGAGATCAGATATGCCATTGTGATATCACAAATCATTTAGAATATAATCATAGGTGTGACATCACATTGTCATTATGACATCATATTAACATTAGGAATGCCTATTATGTGATTTCATTATATTTCAAATGTGGCATATGGGTTCATATCAAAAACACATTTTGACTTCATAACCATTGTGACATCACAATCCCTTTGTGACAAAACGTTGCCATTGTGATATCTTTAAACAACTGTGACAACTCAAACATGTCCTGTCCTCGTAAGTTTTGTGACATGTTGCCACTGTGTTATATTAGGCCCATTGAGAGCTCATTCTATTTTTGACCTCATATTATTTCAGGTATGACATTAAATATTAATAATGTATTGTGACATCATGAGTATTGTGACATCACACTGCTAGATGTAATGACCATTGTGTCACATTGTCACATCACAAATCTATTCGACTTCATCACATTTGTGCTAACATATGCCTTTGGAATCCTCACAATCCCATTCTAAACTCATATACTCATTGTGAGTTATTGACAATTGAGGTGTCGAATGCCATTGTCACATCACCAATCTACTGTGACATCATAAAACTATTTTGAACTCATCACTATTATGGCATCACCAACGAATTGTGATTATAACAACACTCTTATGACATTATAATTTGACATCATATTGCAATTGTGATATTACTGTACCATCATGCTTTCACAAACCTATTATGACCTCATCACATCTTAGAAAATGCACGGCCTTTGGGACATCAAGCTCCTTCTCTGAACTTGTATCATTATGAACTTGTAACAATTGAAATTTGAAATAAGGTGTGATATTATAAACTAGTTTGACATCACTTATGCATTTTTATATCATTAACACTTTGACAAATGAAACCAGTTAGGAACCTTAGCACCTTTAACAAAAAACATGGCCTTTGTGTCATCACAGTTCATTTGTGTTTGTCATTGTGACTTCATTCTCATATCCTCATTATAAACTAATGGCAGTTAAGATCTGACATGCCATTGTGACATCACAAACCCTTTGTGACATCATCAGACTGTCGTTATGATATCATCAGCTCATTGTGACATCACCAAGCTACAGTGACATCACAGCATTATGACATCTCATTGCCATTTTGCTGTCTTAGACACATTGTGAATGTATATCCTGTGATTTCATTCTATTTCAAATGTGGCATATCAGTTGATATCAGAAACACATTGTGACCTCATAACTATTGTAATATTATAAACCCTGTGGGACGTCATAACCATTGTTACAACATATTGTTGTTATCACATCTTTAGCTTATGGTGACAACACAAAATGAAAATGACATTATAGCATTTACCATTATGTCATTGTGACATCATAGTCACATTATGAATGCCAAATCTGTGATTTCATTGTATTTGAAATGTGGCATGTGGGTTGATATCAGAAACTCATTGTGATGTCATAACCATTGTCACATCAGAATCCCTTTGTGACATCAATTGGGCAATGTGACATCACAATACCAATATGATGCTACTAAGGCACCATGATATCACAATGGTTATGAACTCACAATGGGTTTCTGATATCAACCGACATGCCACATTAGAAATAGAATCAAATAACATAATAGGCAAACACAACATGTCTATGATATCAGAATGACAATGAGATGATACAATGCTATGATGTCATTGTAATTTTACATGTCAAAATGAGCTGATGGTGTCATAATGGCAACATGATGTCACAATTATGATAATGTCAGAAAGGATTTTTTTATGTTTAAATGGTATGTCTGATGTCAGTTGTCATTAGTTCCCCATGAGGATATGGACACAAAAATCTTCTGTGACGTCACAGAGGCCATGTGTGTTTTCAAAGGTGGTAAGAGGTCATAATAGATTTCAAAGGGCACAATGTGTCCATAATGTCACAATGAAAATGAGATGTCCCATTGGGTTTTTGATGTCACAATGGTGATGAGGTCACAATGGTTCTGTGATGTCACAGATTGTAATATCAGAATGATACATCCAATTTCAATTACTCATAATTCAATATGAGGATACTGGGTGATAGAAGAAGCTTTATAGTATGTGGTCATACTATGTGAAAACCCAATGGAGCAGTGATTTCACAATGACAATGTGATGTCTCAACATCATGTTATAATAATGTTTTGATGTCACAATTGGTGATGCCATACTGATGAGGAGGTCTCAATAGATTTGAGATGTACCAAGGGGTTGATGATGTCACAATGGCATGTGGGATCTCAATTGTCATTAACTCACCATGAGTTTATGAGTTTGGGAAGGGATTCTGATATCACCAAAATATATGTAGTCAAGAAGGTGAAGAACTGAAAGGTGTGAGATGTCACAAAGTGACACAATGGTTATGATGTCCAGCGGTGTGATATCATGATGTTACATTGGATTTTAGATATCTCATGTCATATTTGAAATATGAAGTCGAACACAGATTTTCAACTCACAAAGGGCCTAAGATATCACAATGGCATTTCACAAAGTTATGAGGACAGGAGAGGTATTTGATGTCACAGTGAGTTAATGATATAACGAAGGCAAAGTGTTGTGACAAAGAGATTTAGATGTCACAAAGGTTATGAGTTCACAATGGTTTCCTGATATCAACCCACATGGCACATTTGAAATTGAATGAAATCAAAGAATAGGCATTCACAATGGGTCTATGACATTAAAGTGACAACATGATGTCAAGGCAGCAATGTTTGATAGGATATGTACCCATTACCTTACTCATGTAAGGTAACTGTAATCACTCTGTACACTACACTTACAATAAAAAACGTACAGAAGAAAAGAGGAGAAAAAAATGGTATGGTGTCATTGCCATTTGGTGTTGTCACAATGAGATGATGGTGTCATGATGACAATATGATTTCACAGTCATGATTATTGCACAAAGTATTTGTGACCCTACAATGCTATGTGTGATCACAATTTTCATTAGTTCACTATGAGGATATGGCTACACAAAGATTCTTTGATGACACAGAGGTCATGGGTATTTTAAAGGTGCTAAGAGTTCACAATTGCTTTGTGATGTCACAATGTGATTGTGAAGGCACAACAGCAATGTGATATCACAATGGGTTTGTGATGTCACAGTGATGATGAGGTCACAATGAGTTTGTGATGTCACTATGAGTTTGTATTATTACAATGACATGTCCAATTTCAATTTCTACTAGTTCAAAATGAGGATACAATTTCAAAGAAAGAATCTGAAGCTCCAAAGACCATGAACTTTTAGTCATAACGTGTGATATGCTGCCATTAGGATATTTTAGGCCTTTAGTAAGCTTATACTCTGTTTTCAAACGCATAATTCAGGCATGGTATCTGATATCAGAAATTGACTCTGACAATATGAACATTGTGACATCACATTGATAGACATCAAGAACATGGTGTCACATTGTGAACTCACAAATCTGTTAGGACTTCATCACCTTTGTCTCAACACATGACTTTGGAGACAACAAAATCCTTTTGTAAACTCATATCTTCATTGTGCATTAAAGACATTTGCGACCCGGCATGCCATTGTGATATTTCCAACCAATTGTGACAGCACAAACCTATTATAGTAGAAACACATTTTGATCTAATAGCCATTGTGGTAGCACAATCCCTTTGTGACCCCACACTTCCAAAGTGATATCACTAACCCACTGTGAAATTCCAATCCTCTCCTACCCAAGCCAGGTATGAAATGTGATACCCGAATCCAGTGTGACATCTAGATCATGGTGACATCACACTGATAGATGTTATGAGCATTTTGTTACATTCTGACAACACACACCTGTTAGGACTTCATCATTTTTGAGATAACTCATGCCTTTGGAGACATCACAGTCCCTTTGTGAGCCCATATACTCATTCTGAGTGGACAATTGAGATCACATGTGTCATTTTGATGTCACTAACCCATTGTGACATCACACACGTCTTGTAAACTCATCACCAGTATGGCATCACCAATTGTGGTAACAAAATTTTATTAAGTCATCATATTGCAACATCCCATTGCCATAGTGATATCACTGTTCCAATGTTTTTTCAAAAACCTAGAATGTCCTCATAGCATTTTAGAAAATTCATGGCCTTTTATATTTCAGTCTTCTTCTGTGAACTCATATCCTCATTGTGAAATAGTAGCAACTGAAATTGGACATGTGAGTATGAGATGTTACTTCACAAAACGTTGATTTCATCACCAATGTGACATCACAAACCCATTGTAAGCTTTCATTGCCATTTGATATCACTATCACATTGTGACATCCCAAACCTATTTGGACCTCTCAGCACATTTGAAAAAACACATGGCCTTTGTGACATCACAGTCCCTTTGTGTAACTATACCCTGATTATGAACTCTTTGTGACATCACCAGTGTGACATAACATTCTCATTATGACAGGATCAACTACTTTTGACATCACAAAACTACTACAAGATAGCATTATGAGATCACATTGTCATTGTGATGTTATAGACAGATTGTGAATGCCTGTTTTTAATTTTTTTTTTGTCTGTCGTCGAGCTTGAACTCTGGGCTTAGGTTCTGTCCCTGCTCTTCAGCTCAAGGCAAGCACTCTATCACTTCAGCCACAGCACCACTTCTGGTTTTCTAATGGTTTTATTGGAGATAGTCTCATGGACTTTCCTGCCTGAGGTGGCTTTGAAGTGCAATCCTTAGATCTCAGCCTCCTGAGTAGCTTGGATTACAGTCGTGAGCTACTGGCACCCGGCTTTTTCATTCTTTTTCAAATTTGACGTGTGTTGATATCAGAAACATAATGTGACTTCATAACCACTGTAACATCATAAATAAGCAGTGACATCAAATTGTCATTATGACACCTTCAGCTCATTGTGACATCACCAAACAACAATGGCATCATAGCATGATAAATCACAATGACATTGTTACATCATAGTCATAACAATGTGAAGGCCTATTCTGTGAATTCATTCTATTTCAGAAATCCATTTTGATGATATAACCATTGTGATATCACAATCTTTTGTGACATCATTAATCTGCTGTGCCATCACAAACCAGTCCTTATCAGTTTTGTGACATGCTGCCATTGTCATGTGTTAATCCCTTTGTGAGCTCATAATCTGTTTTCAATCTCATATTTCTGGTATGACATGTGATATCAGAAATCCCCTGTGACATCATACTGCCAGATATCATGAGTATTGTGTCACATTGTGACATCACAAACCTGTTAGAACGGCATCACATTTGTGACAACACATGCCTTTGGAGACATTACAGTCCCTTTTTGAAATCATATATTCATTGCCAATTAATGACAGTTGAGATCTGCCATGCCACTCTGACATCATGAACCCTTTGTGACATCACAAACTTATTGTGACCTCATCACGAGAATGTGGTATCAAAGCATTATTTTGACATGATATTGTGGTATTGCCATTGTGATATCATTGTCCCATTGTGTTTTTACAAACCTATATGGCCACATCACATCTTAGAAAATTCATGGCCTTTGAGATTTCAAGCTCTTTCTGTGAACTCGTGTACTTATAACTTCTAAGGACAAGAGACAAACCATCAAGTCACACTTAATATAATAAACCAATTTACACTAGAAAGGGGACTGTGATTACCTTATCCTGGAATGGATACCCAGGTCCAAGAGCAGCCTTGACCACCAAACCTCAGACCTTCAATGGGCAGCCCCACCCTTCCTTAATTGGTCTGCAAACCACCAGCCAAAAAATTATGATCTCCAAAGCTCAAAACCTCAATGGGAAAGGCTTTTTACTTTTCCATTCCTCCCTCCTTTGCTACAGACTTGTCCTTCCTTCCTGGTCTTTCCCTATTTCCCTTCCACCACTTCCTTCAGGCCTCTCCAGTCTCCACAGGCCTGCCCTACTCTGCCCCAGTGACCACTTGCCAACTTTCTGTTTTCCCTCAACTTCCTCTCTTCTCAAGTTTTTCCCTTCCTGCTGTCTCACCACTTTCTTCCATTTGGGTAGCTCTCATTTTTATATCCCCTTCCAATGCTCTGAAAATGCAACTTATATATAGGTTGTATCCCTCCTCACTCGAATGTGTCTCCTGCCTAAGAGTTTTCAACCGTCACTTCCCAAACTGCCCAATGTTCAATTACTTCTTGACAGCTCACCATGTGAGGCTTGACACCTCCACCTTTGGCGGTATTCCCCACACTCTCCGGTGGGCCAGGCCAAGCATTTACAATGATTACTGACTCCCACAGATAATTCAGGCCTCACTGGTTATTACAGTATCCTCATAGTGAATTAGAAGAAATTGAAATTGTATATGTCATTGTTATATTACTTGATGAGACATCACTAACCCATTGTGACCTCATCACCGTGGTGAAATCACAAACTCATTGTGATATCACATTGCCATTGTGTCACCATGCTCACATTGTGACATCCCAATCCTATTATGACCTCAGAAGCTTTGAAAGAAAGCATGACCTTTGTGTCATCACAGGACCTTTGTGTACCCAAATCCTCATTTTGAGCTAATGACAATTGAGATCAGACATGCCATTTTAACATCTCAAAACCTTTGTGACATCATCACCAGTGTAACATCACATTGTCTTTATGACAACATCAGCCCATCGTGACATCATAAAACAACAATGACATCATAGAATTATGACATAAAATGGTCATTGTGATGTCACAGATACAATGGAATGTCTATTCTGTGATTTCATTCTATTTCAAATGTCGCAGGTGTGTTGATATCAGAAATAGATTGTGAACACATAACCATTATGGCATCACAATACCTTGATGACACTATATTGCCATTATGATATCACTAACCCACTGTCTCTCCTATCCTCATATATGTTTTGACATGCTGCCAGTGTGATCTCTGGCTTCTTTAAGCTCATAAATTGTTTAACTCATAATACTTCAGGTATGACCTATGATATCAGAAATCCACTGTGACATCATGACCACTGTGACATCACACTGCCAGATGTCATGACCACTGAGTCACATTGTGACATCACAAATCTATTAATACTCATTCCACTTGTGCCAACATATGCCTTTGGATACATTATCCCTTGTGAACTTATATATTTATTGTTAATTAGAGAACTGGCATGAGATTGTGACATCAACATCCCATTGTGAAATCACAAGTCTATGTAGCCTCATCAGCTGTATGGCATTACCAATTATTTGTGACTTCAAAACAATAATAACTCATGTAATGGTAACATCACATTGCCAATGGGATATCTCTGTCCCATTGCATTTTCACCAATGTATTATGTCCGCATAATATTTTACAAAACCCATAGCCTTTCTGACTTCTAGCTCTTTATGTAAACTCGTACTCTTCATTGTGATCTAGTAGAGTGAAATTAGATATGTAATGGCGATATTACAAATTCATTGTGACATCACTATCCAAGTGTGACTTTATCACCACTGTGACATCACAAACCCATTGTGAAATCACATTTCCACAGTGATATCATGATCACCTTGTGATATCCCAAATCTGTTCTTAGGATCTTTGAAAAAGGACAACTGACATCAGTCATGCCATTGTACCATTACAAACGCTTTGTGACATCATCTCCACAGTGAGATCACATTGTTGTTAGGATACCATCAGCCCATTGTGATATCCCAAAATGACAATGACATCATAGCATTATGACAACACATATTCATTGTGAGGTCCTAGAGACAATGTGATTGCCTATTCTGTGATTTCATTCTATCTCAAATGTGGCATATAGTTTGATTTCAGAAACCCATTGTGACCACATCACCATTATGACATTACAATCACTTTGTAACCTCATATTGACATTGTGATATCATTAATGCAATGTAACATCACAAATCTGTCTTGTCCTCATAAATTTTGTAACAAGCTACTACCTTGACCTGGGCTGGATGACCAGAGCTCAATGCAGCCTCAACCATGAACCCTCAGAACTCCACAGAGCAGCCCAGGCATTTGTTAACTGGTCTTCAAACAACCAACCCCAAAAATAATGTTCTCCAAAGCTCCACATTTCAAAGGACAAGTCTTTTTCTTATCTCTTCATCCTCCTTCACTACAGACCTGTCCTTCATTTCAGTCTTATTTTTTTCCTTCCACTATTCCCTTCTTCTCTTCAACCTGTTCTACTCTTGACAGGCCTGCCCTGTCCTATCCAGGTGGCCAGGTGCCATCCTTCAGCTCCTGCTCTCCCTCAATTTCCTCTCCGCCCAGGTCTTTACCCTCTTGCAGTCTCATCACTTCTTTCCTTCCAGGCCTTTCCCCTTTTTCTGTCCCCTTCTGTTGCTCTGAACATGCAGCCTATATATAGGCCGTACCCTTCCCCCACTGCAATATGTTTCCTACATAACAGTTTTCAATCATCACTTCCCAAATGTCCATACCCAATCACTTCTTGGCAGCTCACCATGTGGGGCTTGACATCCTATCTCCTTCAACAGCATATCCTGCCCCTTTCAGTGGCATACACCCCTCTCTTTGGTGGTCCAGACCAAGAGGCCATGATGACAATCTGTTCCCGTGGATTATACGGGCACTGATGGTTATTACAGTGTCCTCATGGTGAACTAGGAGCAATTGAAATTGGACAAATAATTGTGATATTCCAAACTCATGACATAACTAACCCATTGTGACATCACATTGATATTTTTAACACCAGGATCACATTGTTACATCCCAAATCTATTATGATCTCTTATACATTTTGAAAAAATACATAGCTTTGTGACATCGCATTCCCTTTGTGTACTCAAATCTCCACTGTGAAATATTGACAGTTGAGAATCACATATGACATTTTAACATCAAAAACAGTTTGTGAGCTTATCACAATTGTGACATCACATTGTCATTTTGACACCATCTGCTCATTGTAAAATCACAAAACTAAAATATGGTAGATTTATAACTTCACATTTTCATGTGACATCATAGACATATTATGAATGCCTTTTCTGTGATTTCATTCTATTTAAAATGTGGCCTGTAGGTTGATATCATGAGTAAATCAAGAACTCCTAACCATTGTGACATCAAAATCCCTTTGTACATCACTTTTCCATTTTGATATCTCTAACAAACTGTGACATCACAAACCCATCCTGTCATCATAACTTTTGTGACATGCTGCAATTCTAATACCTTTGGCTTTTTTGTCCTCATAATCTGTTGTCGACCTCATTAGATTTCACATATGACACTTGATATCACAAATTCCCAGTGACATCATGACTATGGTGATATCACACTGTCAGATTTCATAACCATTGTGTCAAATTTTAACATCACAAACCTTTTAGGATTTCAATATATTTATGACAACACATACTTTTGGAGAAACCACAGACCCTTTGTGAACTCCTATACTTATTGTAAGTTGAAGACAATTGGCAACTATCATGTCATTGTGACATGCCCAACACATTGTAACATCACCAATCTTTTGTGACTTCATAACCAATTGTGACAACAACACAATATTTTGACACGATGTAGTGAGTTGACATTGCCATGATGATATATGTCCCATTGTGTATTCACAAACCTAATATGACCTCATAACTTTTTAAAAAATTCATGTCCATTAGGACTTCAAGATCCTTCTGTGAACTTGTATGCATATTGTGAAATACTAGCAATTGAAATTGGACCTGTGTTTGAGATATTACAACATCATTGTGACATCAAAAACCCTTGGAGACCTCATCAAAACAGTGTATCATAAAGCTATCATGACCCTGAAGTACCTTTGAAAATACACATGGCATTTGTGACATCACAGTCCCTTTGTATGCCCTCATTGTGAACACATGACAATGGAATTCATATATGCCAGTGTAACATCACCATTTGTGACCCCATCACAAGTGAGACAACAAATATTCATTATGACACCATTATGTCTTTGCAACATCACAAATTTATAATGACCTCATAGCATTATGAAATTATATTGTCATTGCGATGTTATAGACACATTGTAAATGCTTATTCTCTTAGTTCATTCTATTTCAAATTTGGCATGTGGATTTGAAAGACCCTAGTCCCCTAGGATACTTTCGTCAACGGGAGGGCGCCCCAGAAAACTCAGACTCCAGGCCGGGAGATGCAATAAGCAAGAGGAGTTTATTTGACGTTTGCGCAAACGGACTCTCTGTCCTGAGCAGAGAGGGAGCCTCGAGCAGAGATTACAGGCTAATTTAAAGGCAAAAACCAGAAGATTAACGCATAACACAAAGCATCCCATGATTGGTCCATTTAAAGGTCACCATATACACCAACAATCACTTTGCCACGCGGGAAATTTTGTAACACTTTTTGTAAAATGACTGGCCCATGGTTGGTTTAAGGCGGGGGGGGGGGGGGGTTACATGGTTACAGGCCTATGATTGGTTGACATTTGGCTTAGCTTGTGGTCTTTCCAGGTGGTCGTTATCTCAAGGTCCTGTCTGGGGAATTTCTAAATGGGAACTGAGGAACACGTACTGTCTGTTTTTTTTTCTACGACTACTGACCTTGTCCTGGGGCCGGCATCTGGTCCCTGAAACTTCTTAACTCATTTCTGGGAAGGGAAGGGTCAATGCTATTGTAAGCAAGTTTACAGAAGCAGAATCAGCAGTTAGCAAGTTAGTAATGGTAATGGTCAATTTTTAATCTTTCAGATTGGTATGAGAAAACCATTATGATCTAATAAATATATGGCATCACAATCACTTTGGGACATCACAGTGCCATGGTGATATCAATAACACACTGTGATATCACAAACCTTCCCTGTCCTCATAAGTCTTGTGATGTGCTGCAATTGTGATGTCTTAGGCCCTTTATGAGTTCATAATCTGTTTTCAACCTTATAATATTTGTTATGATATGTGATATCAGAAATCCACTCTGACATCCTGACAATTGTGACATCATACTGACAGATATGCACATTGTGTCACACTGTGATATCATATTCCTCCTAGGACTTCATCACATTTGTGACAACACATGCCTTTGAAGATACCACAGTCCATTTGTGAACTCATATTCTCTGTGATTTCATGACAAATGAGATCCTTTATGCCATTTGGATATCACCAACAAATTGTGACATCATAGACCTACTGTGACCCCTTACCTGTATGGCATCACCAACTAATTGTGACATCAAAACCTTTTGTGATGTCACGTGACACGATGATCATGACATCTGTCAGTGTGATGTCACATGGTCATAATGTTAGTGGATTTCTGGTATCTCATGTCATACATGAAATATGAGGTTGAAAACAAATTATGAGGGCAAAAAGGTCTAAGATATCACAATGTTAGCATGTCACAAAAGTTATGAGGACAGGAGAGTTTTGTGATGTCACATTGTGTTAGTGATATCACAATGGCACTGCGATATCACAAAGTGATTATGATGTCAAAATGATTGTGTAAGCAAAAACATGTGTTTCTGATATCAACTCTCATGTCACATTTGAAATACAATGAAATCACAGAATAGGCATTCACAATGTGTCTTTGATGTCACAATGAGAATTGTTGTCATAATGCGATTATGTCATTGAGTTTGGTGTTGTCACAATGAGCTAATGCTCTCATAATGAAAATGTGATGTCACACTTGAGTATGTCACAAATACTTTTTGATGTTATAATGGCATGTCTGATCTCAATTGTCATTGGTTAACAACAAGGATATGGGTACACAAAGGGACTATAATGTTTAAAAAGGCATGTGATTTTTCAAAGGAGCTAAGAGGTCATAATAAATTTGAGATGTCACAATGCAATCATGATGTCACAATGAAAATATTGTCACAATGATTTGTGATGTCGTGCTATGATGATTTCAAAATGGGTTTGTGATGTCATAACGAGTTTGTAATATCACAATCAAATTTCCAATTTCAATTGCAACTAATTCACAAGGAGGATACTGTAATAATCATCAGAGCCACGATAATCTATAGGGTCCGATAATCAGCCAGGCACCATCTCCTGGCCAGCTGGAGAGGACAAAGTATGCCACCAAAGAAGGTGGGGGCATTCTGTGGGAGGGGCTGGTGCATTAATCCCCACCTATTGATCTATTAAGAAGTTTCTGATGTGACAGTTGAAAACTGTTAGGCAGTTGGAGTGGAGGAGGTGTACAGATTTTTTACAGGCTAATTGTTCAGAGCAATTGAAGGAAAGAGAAAAAGGGAAAAGTCCTGGAAGGAAGGAAGTGGTGTGATAGCAGAAGGGGAAAGACCTGGGAGGAGAGGAAGTTGAGAGGGGGCAGGAGGTGAAGGATGGCAACTGACGACCCAGGCAAAGCAGTTCAGGCCTTTGGAGAGTGGAGAGGTCTAAAGAGAAGAAGGAACTGTTAGAAGGGAAAAATGGAAAGACCTCAAAGGAAGTATAGTTCTGTAGCGAAGGAGAGACCAAGGGAAGGGGGAAAAAAGGCTTGCCTTTTGATGTTTGGAACTTTGGATATCATAATTTTGGGGGTTGGTGGTTTGGAGAACATTTATTATATGTGTCTCAATGGATTCTCTTCAGCTATAGAGTTCCTAATTTTCAGAGACCTCATTGAGATCATCCATTTGAATGGCATCAGGCCCAGGGAAATATCCCCATAGGTGAGAGTGTCAACCCTCTGGGTTGAGAGTCTACCTGAAGTTTTTGTCTCTGGAGGACCAACAAGGACAAAAGTCATTTAGACTCCACTAGAGGTGTGCCTGTGCAAGCTTGTCAGCCAGTTTTGGGGACCCCTTCTGGAGGTCATTTATGGCATCCTTGGGAAGCCATCTGGGAACTCCTTGAGAGTTCATGTAGGGTTTCTTTGGGAAGCTATCTGGAACATTATCAAGAGTACATCTGCGAATTCCTTGAGAAGCCATCTGAGACCTACCCTGGAGGTCATTTGGGGGCCTTCTCCAGGGGCCATATTGGATTTTATCCAGAGGTCATCTGGTGCTTCCTCAGGAGGCCTCCTGAGACTTCTTCAAAAATAGTCATTGGGTCTTCCTTAAGAGGCAATCTAGGACCACCTCCTGAGGTCATCTGGAACTTCTTTGGGAGGTCATCTCGGGTTACCTTGATGAGAAATGTATGTCCATCTTCGAACATCATGTGGGACTTCCTTGAGAAGCAATATAGGATCATCTCTGGAGGTCATCTGTGCCTTTCTCAAGAGAGTTATCTGGAACCTTCTCTGGAGTTTATATGTTGCCTCCTTAAGTGGCCAATTGGGAGCTACTTGAGAGGTAATCTCAGCTTCCTTGAGAGGACATCTGGGACTTCCTTTGGAGGTCATCGGACACTACCTTCGGGAGCAATTTTGAACTTCCATGAGAGGTTATCTCGAGCCTCCTACGGAGGACATATGTGACATCCACCAGAGGTCATCTGCGGCCTTCTCATGAGGCAATCTGGGACATTCTCTCTGTCATCTGGGACCTCCTGTAGAGGTCAACATTGAGAGGTGTGGGACATGTAAGTTAAGTGTCTGTGACTATTGGTCTGTGTGTGTATGCTGATAGTTCTAGCTGTGTCCTGTATGCACCTCTGTTTACTCTTTTTCTCAGGATGGGGGAACAAGGCCTAAACTTACCATATCCAAAAAATATTCTCCCCCAGGGTTATAGAGTCCCTCAGAGGAAGATTCATTGATGTACTCTCTCTCCTGTTCTTTGCCATCAGCACCTCTAATGTTAAGTCTTCCCATACCAAAAGTGGTTACTTGTACCAGCCTGAGGTGGTACAATGTGGTAAGTTACCCTTATTACCCTTGAGATAGGGGCATGGAGGAGATGGTGGTCAAGCCCCTTTTTTAATATATGTTCCCTTTACAAGTAGTGACCTGTATAACTGGAAACAGAAAACTGTATCATTTTCAGAAAAAAGACAGGGGCTCATTATTTCATTAGAGACAGTAATTTTCACACACAAGCACATCTGGGATGAGTGTCAGCAAATTTTACCAGTGCTTTTCTCCTGGTAGAAAAGGGAGTGAATCCTGCTCGGTGACTTGAAAGTTGTCCTTGGACCAGAGAGTATCCCCACTATTGAACCAGACCATTTGGAGCAAGTCCTTCCACATACTTACCCAAGCAGAGACTAACGGTGATTGAAGAATGGAAGTGCTTACCTATTATTGACAGGTTCGATTGGCAGGGATACCACAGTGGCTAGAAAGCCAAGTCATCAATCTAAGGTGAGTGAGATGGTACAGTTCCCCAGTGAGTACCCAAATGCTCTTCTGAAATTTCTCCCAGAAGTCTATAGGACTTATAGGACTATAGATCTTGAAGCCCTGGAGAATCAAAGAGCCCTAAATATGGACTTTGTTACCCAGTCAGCACCAGATATTAGAAGAAATCTTCACAAGTTAGAAGGTTTTGAAAGAAAGGTGTATTCTAAGTTGGAAGTGGTTGCCCAGTAGGTGTTTGATAACAGAGATACCCTGGAAAAAAAGCCTCTAAGAAAGGGGGTTGAGTTTTAATAGGAGCACCAGAATAAGGATCAAGAAACCCTTGGCAAAGACAGTACAATTCATTTGCAAGTGGCAGTAGGGAACCTCTAGGACTAGATCAGTGTCCTTATTGCAAGCAAAATGGACATTGGGAAAAGGAATGTCCAAGGAGGAGAAAGATAGAAAATGACAGGTTATGTAATCACATTAACCACCTGGAAAATGTGTTCATATCTCGAGAGTAACATGCAAAGGAGCTTGGGGCTCTGAATTCCAATTGTGTTCAATTTAAAATCAGCCCACTGAACTTAAGAAGAAATGAGGCAAAGAAAAATTCACACACTTCTACCTCAAAACACAGGCTTATAAAAGACTGAATCTCCAATATGTGCCAGTCCAAACCCACCAAGAGTTTAAAAGCACTGGACACTGGAGAAAACAAATAGAATAATTTGACGTGAAGAAAAGATTTGAAGATATAAACTTTGAGAGTCAAAAATGAGAAGAAAATCCTCAAAAGGAACCTAGAAAACACACAAAATCAAATGAAATTCAAGTGCATTAGCCTGGATGAGCATGAGGCAAATTAGGGGACCACAGGTCAGAGGCTGTCAAAAGCACAAGACAGCAATGTTGCCATCCTAGCTAACAACAAGTGACGACAAGAAGAGATCCTGATGCTGCATTAAGAAATTGTTGCCATGAAATGGAGCCAGACCTAATATAAGAATGTATTAGGGTGAAGTACATGTGTATTATAAGCTTTGAAGAGTGTCACCAGAAATTCAAAGCAACAGAGAAAGAAGGAAAAAGTAGCTAGCAGAGAAGACGGGGAAGTGCTGTGTCATAGAAGATGAGGCCAAGAAAAGTGAACAGGAAAATTTCAGGCTCGAGAAAGAGATTGTTACTCTTCAGAAAGAGCTACAGGACCACATGCTCTGATAGAGAATGCCAGGCAAAAGGAAAGAGCATTACGAAGAAGAGCTAAACAAACAGTTGAAAGATCTGTCGCAAAAATACACTGAAGTCGAAAACTAGAAAGGGAAATTAATAGAGTAAGAGGCTAAAAAGACTGCTGAGATCTTCACCATAAATGTAATGCAGAAACATCTTGTCCCAAAGGAACAGCAAGAGGTGGAAAAAATACTTCTCAATAGCACCTTTGTGAAATTAATGGAGGAGCTGTAGAGCAAGCAATGGTGTTTTGAGAAGGAGCATCAGTTGGCCAGTCAAAGGAACTCTCATGTGACCCTGCGAAAACAATTGCAGGTTAAGGAGCTCATTGAGAAGGAGAGTGGGACCATGAAAGCAAGTTTGAGAGAAAAGGAGAATAATATGGAAGAAGTCTCCAAGGTTCAGAGTACTATACAGGAGTGACCTAGAGACCGTAAGATACAGGGAAACATCTGAGCTGATCAGGTAGCTTGGGAGACCACTCTAAAACCAGTGTGGTCTTTAGAGTTACTAGTCGTTAATACTAAGGAAAGAAACAAAAACAGTGGTAATATGTGGGCAAATGTTGACACTGGACTTGTGAAAAATGTAAACAGGCTCAAGCTTTCTTTCAGTTTACATGTAGATATTTGCACCCTGGTAAATTGCTCCAGGCAACTGCCTAAAACTGTTCGAAAACCAGTGGGGTCTCAGGCTGACAATCCTTTGTAATGTATGTATGTAATTTCCAAACAGGTAAATGCTAAAAAGCTGGAACATCTGGAAAGAATTCATATGTGAGGAAGCTCAGATGGTGAATTTGGGAAAGTGGAATTCACAGAGGCAAAGCCTGGAAAGTATGGGTATTCGTATCTGTTAGTAATAGTGGACAGATTTTCAGGCTGAGCTGAGGCATGTAATAATTTCTTGATTTGGCTTACCCTTATTTGTGGGGTCCAAAGATGGCCCTGCATTCATGGCCCAAGTTCTCAATTATTAACTAACACTCTAGGAATAAATTGGAAGTTACAATACATTTAAAGAACTCAGAGTTCAAGGCATTTGAAAGAATTTAATTTAGTTAAATTAAATTAAATTAAATACAGAGACTAAATTAAATACAGAGACTGTCCATGGCTAGGTGAGCCTCCTCCACTTTGCTCTCCTTCGAGCAAGATGTAGCCCTTATGTTAAAGGATTTAATCCCTTTGAAATACTTTAGGGTAGACCAGCCTCTTTGGTTCCTAAATTTGGGAAGGCTATATTAACAGAAATGTGTAACTACAATCTACAGGCTTTACAACATATTATTTATGTACCTATCCTTTGGTAACTAAGGCCCACCATCCACCTAAGAAAATCTCCAACTGAAGGGGAGAGGCCAAGATGGTGATGGAACAGCAGGTAAACACCAAAGCTCTCCCCAACCAAATGCAGTTTGAATTTCAATGCTCGGTTTCTCCAAGTGACCCACAAAAAAAGGAGATTACTCAGAGAGGTACAGTAAGTGAAAAACATAAAAGGGAAAAACCTACACAGACAGTAAAGTGGAAATAACTTTCAGCCACCCCTTGTTGGTGATGGGGCTCCATGCTGAGCAGCTTAAGTGGTGGAGCTTCTTGCCAGGCTGCTTAAGTGACCCTGCTCTGGACCCTCGTAGGTCCACATACCCACAAGCATTCCAAGACTCCCAGAAGACTCCCACGAGCTGGTGCCAACCCAGAAAATACAAACAAATCTCAGAAGGCAGAGCTGGCATGAAGACTCCCCTCAACCTCCCTGGCATGGCGCCTCTGCCTGGCTGGTGCAAGCAGCACCACCCAGTCTGGAGCAGCAGCAGCTGTCAGCAGTGGCAAACGACCCTATACTCACAGCGTGGCACCTCTGTCCTGCTGGTGTATACAGCCTAACCTAATCTGGAGCTGCAGCAGCAGCAGCTGGCAGTAGTGGCAAAGCACTCAGACTCTGAGCACAATGGTTCTTGACTCTAGCTCACAGGAACAGCCCAAACCAGCCCGGGGCGGCAGCGGTAGCTGGGGCAGGGATAGTTGCAGTGAACAACTCCAGACTCATGGCGCTTTGTGACTCTCCATGCTGGCCCACATAAGCAGCCCAGCCCAGCCTGAGGCAACATCACTGGTTAACACCTGACTCCTGGTGGGCTGGAGGACCTCTCCATACCAGCTTGCATAAGCAGCCAAGCCCAGTCCATGGTGGCAAAGGTGGTGAACAAACCCAGACATGAGGCAGGGTTTGGTGCTGAACAACCCCAGAAAAAGCCTCATGAACTTTCCTGCCTGGGCTGGCTTTGAACCTGAATACACAGATCTGAGCTTCCTGAGTAGCTAGAATTACAGACATTCACACCAGCAGGGTCTTACTCTTGCCAAACCCCTAACTTTTTCTACAATAGATTATTTCTTAGTTAAAACAAGGAATTTAAGCAAATACAAGAGGATCAACATAATACCCTGTATTCAATCTGACCATAGTGGAATCAAACTAGTTCTCAATAACAAGGCATAAAATAGGAAAAAACTTAAACACATTGAAATTAAACAGCACTCAGTTGAACAATACATGGGTTATAGATAAATTAAAGAAGAAATTAAAAAGTTCCTACAATTCAGTGAAAATGAAGAAACATCACAAAGAAACCTATGGGACCCAGCGAAAGCAGTCCTGAGGGGCAAATTATAATTCTCAGTGCACATATCAAGAAAACGGAGACCAAGGAAACAATCTTATGAAGCAACCAAAACTCCTAGAGAAACAAGAAAAAATTGAACCTAAAGTTGCTCGGCAGAAAGCGATAATCGAAATAAGAGCTGAAATGAATGAGATAGAGACTGAGAAAAGTATAAATAAAATTAATTTTAAAAAGCTGTTTTTAAGAAAAACATCAATAAACCTGACGGACCACTGGCAAGAGTAACTAACAAAATAAGAGAGGAGACCCATATCAAAAATATAAGAGATACCACAGGGAAAATTACAACAAACATCCAAGACATTCAAACAATCATAACGAAATAATTCCAGACTCTACTCACAAAGGAAGGAAAACCTAGCAGAGATGGATGAATTTCTACAGAAATAGAAATTGCTATCCCCCCTTTCCTTTTCAGCCATGCTTCTCCACCATGTATGGTGGGGGCAGCAGTTCGGTAAATAAATGTCTTTTCCTACCTTAATAGTGTGTGGCATTCTCTTCATAGGCTACCGAATGAAACCTACCTTTTTAATATATCTTACATATGGGGCCATGACTTGGATAGGGTTTTTGATTTGGAAATGTTAGAATTTCCTAACCACCCCTTTTCTGCGATACAAACTGCCTTGAGACACCACACGAGACTTTTCACCAATACCATTGCTGGCCTTCACATCAATGTCCACACCACTTCTCTACCCTGGTGAGTGAAACTACTCTCTATGTCTCTATGTTGCTCAATCTCTGTTCAGATGTGGCACCACACCAGAGTGCTCCTATGACCTTTAGCCGAAAGGCTGGTCACTTCCGAAGCCGAGGATACTTGGTTTTGGGGGCATGGCCATTAATCTCTAGTGGGCTATGGGAGAAGTCGGGACACTGCTTCTGCCTCGTCATCTCTCCTTCACTCACCAGACTGACTATCCTACACATTCAATGGGGTGTTGCGAGTCATGCCTGAGCTGTGAAACCCCTTTGAAATGCCTCTTGTGCTTCCTGGTAGTAGAGTACCTAATATTTTTATGTTGTTGTCAGATTTAGACAATTTTTGCCTCTGCAATGGTACATGGTCGGAAGTCTGCTTACTATCAGGCTCTCTTTACTCTCTGCTATTCATGTCCAACTTTCTATATCTCTCGCTTTCTTTTCTACAATTATTTGTATTGTGCCCTGAAGAATGTGACATGGGCTAGGTTCAAGGAATCCCCTCTAGATTCCCTCTAAAAGGCTAGCCAAACTAGGCTTGAATTTTTGTTCAGGTTTTCTTTGCATTTTTTTGGAAATTTGCCATTTTGAGTTCGCCATCTTGTCCAAATGGTGGGTTAAGCGTTTGGCCCCCTCCATTCCTGACCCTTCCACCAAGCTTACTTCTCCTCCATGCATCTATTCAAATGTGTCCTGCTAACAAGTTGCTCTTTTCACAGACCCTGGTAACTGAGGCCCAACCGTCTGATGTGCTTTGTTAGCAAAGATGTCTAAACATTGTTGTCAAAAATTTTAGGTTTTGAGTTTTGATATTTTGGTTTTGTGTTGTGTAATCTAGAACTGAATACATGACTCTTTTTTGGGGGGAGGGGTCTGGTTGTGGGTCCTGAACTCTGGGCCTAAGCGCTGTCCCTCAACTCTTAAGCTCAAGGCTAGTGCTCTATCACTTGAGCCACAGGGCCATTTCTGGCTTTTTTATTTTTGCTTATGTGGTGCTGAGGAATCGAACCCAGGGAGTCATGCATGCAAAGAAAGTATATTAGTACATGTGTACTAAGATTCTCCCATCTAACAATTTTGTCATTGCAGAATATTTTTTCGTCAGTTCTTGATCAGGACCAGGTAAGCTCTACTTATTCTATTTGATCTCCTTGTTGCTATAATGGGAAATAACAAAGGGCTTTTGTGGCAAAAATTGCAATTCAAAGCCAGCCTGGGCTGAAAAATCCCTAAGAATCCATCTCACAACTAACCTGCAAAGAGCCAGTCTGGAAGCATGGCTAGAGCCTCTTATCTCTAACCAGAAAACACTGCAAGTGTTTCTATAACTCAAAATGGTAGAGTGCTAGCCTTCAGCAGAAGTGCTCAGGGACAGTGCCCAGGTCTTGAGTTCAAACCTCCTTGAATACCAACTGGGACAAACCATCCCAGCAATGAGCAACTAGACTCAGGGAACATGAAGAGGAGTAAGAGGAGATGATATCACATCAGCCATTTTGTGCCTCCCCTTTCAAGACAAACCAGAGCCAGGAGGTCAAGAGAAGAAAGAAGAATGCCCATCTAATATCCATAACTTTCTACCTTTCAATTGGACAGGAATTTATCTTCTTGCCTTTGTCATTTGACTTCTTTCTACCTAGTCGCCGGATGTAAGAAGTAGCTAGGGAAATTTCTACCAACATTTCCAAACCCAAGTCCTTCCTCTTGCCATTTATTTTCTCTATAGTATTTTTTCAGTCCCTCAATGCCTCATTAGACTTCTCCATACTTTGTCCAAGAGACTTGCCTCCTCCAGACTTCATCTAAGTACTCATTGCCCAAGTGACAGCTGTTGCCTGCTGCCTTCTCCCAGAGGGGATCACATCTCACCTTTTACACCTACTGTTGACACCCCTTGCAAAGAGGAAGTAGCTGGAGAGAATCTTCGACCTTTTTCATAATTATCAAAAGGCTGGAATGTAAGGTTTGAACAGGGACACCTCCACACTTCTTGGCTAAGTTTCCACTCAATATCTGTTACATAGGTAACTGGCAGACCTAGAAGCAGTTACCTTCCCCTCCTGCTAGGTCACATCCTGGGCCACTTCTGTTCACCAGAGTCCCATCTGAACTTAGGAGGGTCCCAGACCCTGAAGTCACATTCAGATCCAGGGTGCACAACTTTTCCCCACCTGGCCACATCTCTTCCTGTCCCTGGTCTAGATAAGTCCTGGCCCAGAGGTGGGTTGCCCCCTTCCTTTTCAGCCATGTGTCTCCACCATGCATGGTGTGGGCAGCAGTTCAGTAAATTAATTTATTTTCCTGCCTGAGAAACAAAGAAATACAAATTGCCTAAACAGAACTAAGAAGAAATAAATCCATTAAACATTTCTATAACATACGATGAGATAGTAGAAATAATCAGAAATCTTCCAACAAGAAAAGCCCAGGATCTGATAAATTCACTACAGAATTGTCAAAGGCCTTTAAAGAGGAACTAATACCCACAACCCTCAAGCTCTTCAGAGAAATAGAAACAGAGGGAGTAATCCCAAACTCATTCTAAGAAGCCAATATCACATTCATCCCCTCCTCTTTAATATAGTTCTGAAATTCTTAGCCAGAGCAATAAGGCAAGAAAAAGACATTAAATGGATCCACATAGGACAGGAAGAAGATCAAATATCTCTTTTCGTAGATGGCAATATTTAATAAAATAATGATCCCTAAAGCTCCATCCCCAAACTCTTAGAGCTTATAAACCAATTTGGCAAAGTAGCAGGATACAAAATTAGCCCACAAAAATCAGTCGCCTTTCTGTATGTCAACAATGTACAAGTAGAAAGGGAAATCAAGGAAACAACTCCATTCGCAATAAACTAAAAAAAAGTATCTAGGAATTAACCTAAACAAAGATGTAAAGGGTCTATTTCATGAAAACTATAAAAGCCTAAAAAAAGTAATCATAGAGATTACCAGGAAATGGGAAAAAATATTTACCAGCAATATATCAGACAAGGGTCTAATATCCATTACATATGGTGAACTCAAGAAACTAACCCTTCACAAACCTAACAAACCAATCCTGAAATGATCAAGGGAGCTAAAGAGAGACTTCTCAGAAGAAGAGATAAAAATGGCAAAGAAGCCATGAGGAAATGTTCATTGTCCCTGGCTGTAAAGGAAATGCAAATAAAAACAACTCAAAGATAGCACCTTACCCCAGTCAGAATGGCTCACATCCTAAATTCAGCAAATGACAAATGCTGGAAGGGATACAAAGAAAGAAACATTACTGCATTGCTAGTGGGAATGTATACTAATACAACCACTTTGGAAAGCAGTCTGAAGGTACCTACGAAAGTTAAATATTGACTTCATCAATGAACTGGCCATACTACACCTAGGCATCTACTCTGAACAACAGGAACCAGTATACAAAGACACACACACATCTATGATTATTGCAGCACTGTTCACAATAGCCCATATTGGGAAACAACCCAGATGAGCCATAAGTGATTAATGGATCCAAAAATTGTGGGAACTCTATACAACGGAATACCATGAAGTTATTAGAAAGGACAAAATGATGGTATTTGCAGGGAAATGGATAGAACTAGACCAAATTATTTAAGTGAGGTAAGCCAAGAACAACAAGACAAACGGCACAGGGTCTACCTGATACGTGGATGCTAAAGCCAAAATGCAAGAAGGCATGACAAAGTAAACAGGATTCGAGAAACAAAGGACAGCCACTCATTTTGTTATATCACCATTAATGACTCCATGTTCTTGACCATGTAGATGGTAGAAATATGCACGCAATGGAGGGAAGCCAGGAGGAGGAACACAATAAGTGGGAAATGGAACAACATACATCAAAGGGGCCCATCAGCTGCACTGGACATAGAAGAAAAATAACCAAGCAATCCAAACACAGTGATGGGAAGAGATGAATGGGAGGGGAAGAGGGCAAGAGGGAATAGCCTACATTAAGCAAAAGGAAAAAAGTGTAAACATCACCTGAGGTGGGAAAAATAATTTGGATTGTCAAAGCTCATAGAATTAACAAACTTTAGACCATGATAACAATAATGTGCCTGGTCAAGGTTAAAATGTGTTTGTGACTTTAACTAAGTATCACAATTCCAAAATACTGTGAAATATGTGTAATCACCTATCTCAACTTTTACAAAAACGGTGGGAGAAGGGAAAGGTTACGAGGTATGGGAGATAATGTTGTCAGACACCTTGTATTCGTGTACTGTTTTGTAGAATAGGAACTTCTTTGTACAACTACTTAAAGATAATAATAATAAAAAGTGTTTAAAAAATAAACAGGATGAAAATAAAAATTTCAAATATCAATTAAGAAATTAAATCCAGTTGGAAGGAAAATTTCTTTGGGGAGATTAATTTAGTTTATTCTATAGCAAGTCTCACTTCAGAAATAAATTAAAAAACTAGACCCCAGGTAAGTGAAATAAACTAAGAAATGGAGTTGATAAAAGAAAAAAAAAGGAAACTCTACTCACTTTTTCTTGCCTGGACCGCTGGTGTGGGTAAAAATGCATCATGGTCCTAAATTGGAACCGAAGTGGCAAGGACCTTACTTGGTGGTGCTAACTTCACTGTCAGCTATTAAATTAGCAGGAAAACAGCATTGGATCCATCAGTCTCAAGTGGAATAGTTAGTGGACCACTATACAGAGAAGGCTGCAAGATGGACTGTTCAGAGACAGAGGATCCCTTAAGAATAAGACTTACTAAGTGTTAATTAGTGCCAACTAGTTTGTTTCTATAATTTACTTGTTTTCTATTAAATTTACCTTTTAAGCCTGTTCATTGGGTGGAGAGAAGGGAATTTTTAGGATTTGGTAAGAAGAAATCAAGGAATTGATTGGACATGAAAACCAGTGGTTGATGTATAAAGCAGCATGGTCCTAATAAT
Organism: Dipodomys spectabilis; assembly: GCF_019054845.1. Taxonomy (NCBI): domain Eukaryota; kingdom Metazoa; phylum Chordata; class Mammalia; order Rodentia; family Heteromyidae; genus Dipodomys; species Dipodomys spectabilis. Next base: position 2,670,491 of record NW_024870710.1, read on the forward strand.
GAGCAGGGCCCACTAATCAATGTGGCCCCATGACCTAGCCCACTGGAGTGCATGGGGTATGCCACCCAAGTGGGCAGGGCATGCTGTTGGAGGGAGTAGGATGTCATCCTAACATGATGAGCTGTGAAGAAGTGATTGGGGAACGGGCAGTTTGTGAAGTGATGGTTCAAAACAGTTAGGAAGGTGACCCACTTGAGTGATGGAGGGTTTCAACCTATATATAGGCTGTATGGTCAAAGCAATGGAATTGAAAGTCAAGGGAAGACCTGGAAGGAAGGGGTGAGACAGCAGGAGGGGAAAGACGTGGGAGAAGAAGAATTTGAGGGAGAGCAGGAAGGGAAGGATGCCGATTGGCCACCAGGCCAGAGAAGTGGAGGCCTGTGGATAGTGGAGAGGCCTAAAGAAAGAAGGGAGTGATGGAAGGAAAAAAGGGAAATGAAGGAAAGGTCTATAAAGAAGGAGGGGGAAAGGAAAAAGGAAAAAGGCTTACCTATTGAAGTTTGTAGCGTGGAGATGATAATTTGGGGGGTTGGTGTTTTTTTTTTTTTTTTTTGGGGGGGGGGTCCGGTCGTGGGGCCTGAACTCTGGGTCTGGGCGCTGTCCCTCAGCTCTTCAGCTCAAGGCTAGCGCTCTACCACTTGAGCCACAGTGCCACTTCTGGCTTTTTTCTTTTTGCTTATGTGGTGCTGAGGAATCGAACCCAGGGCCTCATGCATGCAAGGCAAGCACTCTACCACTGAGCCATACTTCTCAGCGGGGTTGGTGTTTTGCAAACCAATTAACTATGTCTATTGGACGTCTGAGATTTGGTGGTTGGGCTGGCCTGTCACAGAGTGTCCAGCCCAGGACAAGGTAAATGCAGGCCCATTTCTAGTGTAAATAAAGTTATCTTCAATGTGCCTCATTGGATTGTCTTGTGTTTCATGCATCATAAGTATACAAGTTCACAAGTTAATAGTCTCAAAGGCCACGAGTTTTGTAAAATGTTATAAAGTCATAATAGGTTTGAAAAACCCAATGGGACAGTGATATTACAATGGCAATATGGCATCACAATATCATGTTATAATAATATTTTGATGGTATAATTTGTTGGTGATGCCATAATGGTGATGAGGTCACAATAGGTTTATGATGACAGAATAGGTCACAATAGGTTTATGGTGTCAGCCAGAGGCTGCCAATCCCTACAGCAGCCTAGAAAAACAATTGAAATTCAGCAAACATAAACCCCAAGAAAGGATCCAAGCTGGGCTCTGTGAGTGTCTCAGTAGCTAGCTCCTCAGGGAAAAGCTAATGTTTGCTGAAAGGTCTCAACCCTACCCAGAACCTAGCCTAATTACTGCATCTCCATACTAGAGGAAAGAGCCTTCTCCCTCTTTTGTGATAGTCAAAACAATTCTCCCTCCAACTGAACTAGCCTGGGAGGAGGATCACAAAATCTTGCCTAACACAGAGCAGTTTCTGCCTGCCCAAACAGACTTAAGAAACCAATCAAGCCATAGGAAAACCAAACATCACAAGCAGACCGGAGACTCCACCAAGAAACTGGTTATGGACACAGGGGAAATACAGGTCTTCCCATTCACCACCCCCCCACACACAAAAAAAAAATCAAGGAACTCTTTTTTGAAACTTTTCTTAAACTTTTATTTTTTAAAGTGTTTTCTGTTGATCTTTTTTTCTCATAATTTTTATTTTTCTGTTGATCTTTTTTTTCATAATTTTTATTTTTGGTGTATGTGTGTGTATGTTTAATCTCTTTTGACCTTTTGGTCCTTTTTATTGTTTTCATTTTTTCTCTTTCTTTTTCTTTGCATGACTTAATTGCTGTTTTGCTCATCCCCAGACATATACCTGTCATCAATTATTAGACCTTATTACCCATTGTGTACATACTTAATCCAGAAATTTATTACTCAATTCACAACTTCTTAGGCTTAACTTCTTTAAGAGCAGTATTATCTCTTTATACCTACATAATTATTAAATAACTAATTTAAATTTTTTTTAATTTTCATGTTTCCTTTCTATCACGTCTCTCCTCTCATCCTATCCTGTTCTTCTCTTGATATCATTTCTTTAAACTTACATAATTTTTAAGTGTTTCACTTCTTAAATTTAATTTTTGTTTTTCCAATTTACTTGTTTATTTTTTAATATCTCTCTTATCATTCTGTCCAATCCAGTTCCCTCTCTGAGATTAGGACTTGGTTAAATTTACTCTCCTTTTACCTCTCCACATCCCTCTAGTCCTATTTGTCCCACATTTTTTCCTAAAGCTAATAATTTCTAGTTTGCCAAATCCTTTTTTGTTGTTTGTAGCCCATTAATCCATAGTTGTTTGATGTTGAATAGATTGTATCTGTTGAACTAGATTGTATCTGCAGACATTTTGATTATGCAACTACAGGACTCTGGTTGATGCTTGCCTTAAAATAGTGTTCTAGTAAAAAATTGGTGTTTCTTTCATACCAAATGGGCAGAACAAGCCGAAAAGCACAGAAAAAGGCAAGTCCAGGTATCTGACGTCCCACTCATGATAATCAGGTGACAGAATAGTTACTGAGTAATCCAGAGGAGTTCCCAAAAAGCTGTACAAACACTACTGGTAAACATGGTGAATGAAATGATTGAAAACTTTCAAAGGACTCAGTGTGAGCATGCTAGGGAGCGAGAGGAGTCAAACCAAAGATTAATACAGGAACCTTGTGAGCATTAGGAAGCTACTTAAATAGTTTTTTCTTTTTTTTTTTTTTAGGCTTTTAATTTTTTTGTGTGTGAAAATACTGGACAATGGGGTTACAATTACATGGGCAAGATAGTGATCACATTTCTTAACAAGCATTGTAGCCTCCTCCTTTGTTTACCCTTCCCATTCCTTCCCATTCTCCCTCCCCTGCCACCTAATCCTCCCAACCAAGTTGTAAAGTTCGTTTTCGACATGACAACTTCTACTTCTTGTTGTTGCAACAGGTCCTTCTGTATCCTTATTTAAACGATTTGTTTTTCCCCTTCCCCTCCACAAATTATACCGACATCAAATACAGTGAAAGCAGGGGTTATTCTGTGGGGGAGGGACATACAAAGCAACAAAGAAATAATCTTATAATTGTGTTAGAAACAAATGCATGAAAGAAAAAACATTTAAATACATATCTTAGGGTTCATTTTCCTAACATTACCTTATCTGACCTTTTCTGCTTGACTCATACATATACTAGATATTGCAAATAAGGGAAATAATGGGACATATTTTTCTTTGGGCTTGGCTTACTTCACTTAATATAATTTTTTCCAAGTCTTTCCATTTCCTAACAAATGGGGAAATGTCATTCTTTCTGATGGAGGCATAGAATTCCATTGTGTAAATATACCACATTTTCTTGATCCATTCATCTACTGAGGGGCATCTGGGTTGGTTCCAGATCTTAGCTATGGTAAATAATGCTGCAATAAACAAAGTTGTGCTGGTAGCTTTAGTGTGGTCTTGTTTGAAAACATTTGGGTAAATGCCCAAAAGTGGAATTGCTGGGTCATAAGGGAGCTCTATGTGGAGTCTTTTGAGGAACCTCCATAATACTTTCCAAAGTGCTTGAACAAGGTTACACTCCCACCAACAATGAAATAAGGTTCCCTTCTGTCCACAACCCCTCCAGCATCAGTTGTTGTTAGAGTTCTTGATTTTTGCCATTCTAACTGGGGTGAGGTGGTATCTCAATGTTGTTTTGATTTGCATTTCTTTTATGGGTAGGGAGGTTGAGCATTTCTTCATGTGTCTATTGGCCATCCTTCTTTCTTCTTCAGAGAAGTTTCTCTTTAAGTCAACAGCCCACTTATTTATTGGGCAGTTAGTTGGGGGATTAAATTTACGAAGCTACTTAAAGATTAATGCAGGAATTACATAAGCATGTTGAGGAGAGTAAAAGAAAAATACAGGAAATGCGTGAGCAGGCTGAGCACAGTCTAGAGATTTACAGGAATTGCATGAATGTGACGAACCTAATCAAAGAGTAATACAGGGATTGAGAGAGTGGGATGAGAATAGACAAAGATCAATAGAGGCATTCATGGAATCCATAAACAGACAGCTGAAACAATTCAGGTAGACCACAAATGGAATGCTGAATGTAGCCCGACAAAAAGAATGTGAGTCCAGGGAAACCATAACCGGTCAACTAAGTGATTTGAGAATAAACACTGAACATCAAACTAAGGAAGTAAAGTTCATACAAAATCTAAAACAAAGCTCCACCAAAGAATTTGAAGCCATCCAAGCCGACCAATTAGAAGGAAAAGAAATAAAAAACAAAGTAGAAAGTCTTGACAGTAGGTTAGTCCATGCAGAAGATTGAATCTCGGGGATTGCAGACAGCCTAGATATTATAGAGAAAGAACATACAAGTATCCAACACAAATCCAAGAAATATGATAGATCTATTTAACACTTGGAAGACACCATCAGAAATCATAATCTGAGGATAATGGCTGTAGAGGAGCACCTAGAGAAAGAAGTTAATGGTCTAGGAAATTTATTTAACGGAATCCTCGCAGATAACTTCCCAAACATGCAAAAAGATAGTCCTATTCAGATATAAGAATCTTATAGAACCCCACGTCCACTAGACCTGAGCAGGATATCCCACCGGTCACATTATAATCTGCACAGGATCAATTTCGACCAAGGAAAGGATCCTTAAATTTCTCAAGGAGAAAAGAACAATCACCTATAAACACAAACCAATTAGAATCACTCCAGATTTCTCAGCAGACACAATTAAAGTAAGAAAAGCCTGGATTGGGAGATGCCATGCAGTAAAGACAATCAATTATCACTCAAGAATACCGAACCCAGCTAAACTCTCCTTCATAACCTAAGGTCAAATAAAAACTGTCCATAGCAAAGAAAAATTAAAAGAGTACATCTCCACCAATGAAGCCCTATAAAAGACATTAAAGCTATCCTACACATAGAAAACCATCAAAACACAGTAAGAGGCAAGAAACAGCATCCAAGGGAATAAAATTAGAACTCAACACCAAAAGCCAACAAAGAAAGTCCTGTACAACATGGAGGCTGAACAACTGTTGAATCACCAGTGGGTCATGGAAGAGATTAGAAAGGAAATGCAAATGTTCATGATATTCAAAAATAATGAACACACAAATTACTAGCTTTTCTGGGACACAGCAAAGGCAGTACTCAGAGGCAAGTTTATAGCTCTGAGGTCGTACAACAACAAATTAGAGAGATCTGAAACCAACAATTTAATAAGACATCTGCACCTCCTTGAAAAAGAGCAGCAAGATAAACCCCAATCAAGTAGATGGAAAGAAAAAATTAAAATTACATCAGAATTAAATGAATTAGAACCCAAAAACACCATAAAAAATCAACAAAACAAAAGTTGTGTCTTCGAAAAAAATAACAAAATTGACATTCTCTTAGCAAATCGTTTCAAAAAGAAGAGAACATACCAAATAAACAAACTCAGAGATGAGTATGGGAATGAGAAGCAACCAAGATTCAGAACATTATAAGGGAATACTTCTCAAACATTTATGCTAATAAGTTTAAGAACCTGGCAGAAATGGATCTTTTCCTAGCCGTTTCCATGCCGTTGAGTTTCCATGCCAAAACTCAATCAAGATAAGTTAAATCAACTTAACATGCCAGAATCAATAATATCAATAGAAAGAACAATAAGACACCTCCCATCTAAGAAAAGCCCAGGACCAGATGGATTTACAGCAGAACTTTACAAGGCACTCGAAGCAGAGCTCACACCAATACTCCTCCAACTCTGCAATGAAATTGAAAGGGAAAGTTCACTACCAAATTCATTCTATGAAGCCATCATAACCCTCATCCCAAAAGCAAGCGGGGACTCATCAGAGAAAGAATTATAGACCCATTTCTTTGATGAACATTGATGAAAAACTTCTCAATTGAATTGAAGTCTAGGCCTGGGAGCTGTCTTGAGCTCTTCAGTTAAAGCCAAGCACCCTATCACTTGATCTACAGCACCCCTGCAGGATTTTGGTAGTTCACTGGAGAGAAGCCTCTCAAGGAATTTCCTCCCAGCCTGGCTGTGGACTGTGATCCTCAGCTCTCAGGCTCCTGAGTGGCTAGGATGACAGGTGCAAGTCACCAGCGCCCAGCTTCCACTTCAAATTTCTAAGTGGTGAATCGGAGACAATAGACTTATGTGACTTTTTGTGTCTGGGATAGTTTGGAACGGAGATCATTATATCTAAGCTTCCTGAGTAGGAAGGATGACAGACCTCAGCTACAGATACCTAGACTGTAACACTCTGTTGCAAGGCGGTTCTTGGCTCCACGTGGTAAGGTGCTAGCCATGAGCCCAACAGGGAATGGTCAGTGACTAGGCCCTGAGTTCTAGGTTAATGACTGAGAAAAATAAACCAAAACAATTATCTGCAGGAGACAACTCACTAGAGTTAGGTACATACATAATTTTTTCCCTGACATGGGGACATATCTGAGCCTCAAGTTTCTCATCTACACAGTCATCTTACTTGTGGAGCTCTTATAAGAAACAGATGAAAAAATGCATCTTGTGAAGGACTCAGGACACAACACCTCCTGAAGGACTCATCACATAGCTGTATCCCACACACTGTCATTAGAATTAGGGTGTTTTCATCAGTATTATCATTCTTTCAGAAACACATCCCAAGCCACACAAAGTTCACATCTAATGATTTAGAGGGGTGGCTTTTTTGTGGGGGAGGTGGAGTCAGACACGGGGATTGCACTGAAAGTTTGGGGGTACTGTCCTAAGAAATTTTGCTCAAGGTTAGAGCTCTACCACTTTGAGCCACAGCTCAGAGTTTCTCAGACTTTCTGCCAGGGCGGGTTTTAAACCCACCAGTGTCAGATCTTAGCCTCCAAGTATATTGGATGACAGGAGTGAGCAAGCCAGCAGCATCTGGTTCTGTGTAGCTGGGTAGCAGCAGTTTACCTCTGGTTAAGTCAGGTTAGATGGCAGCTGTCAGCACCAGACTCAAGGCTTGCTCTGTGATGAGGTATTTATAGTGCTATCCTTATATAGTTGCAGTCAGAACATTCCATCTTTTTTTGGTACCATTCCTGGGTCTTGAGTAAGAGACTAGACACAGTCCCTAAGCTTTCATGCTCAAAGCTAGTGCTCGGCTGCTTGAGTGACAGCACAACTTCTGGATTTCTGTGTGCACACGGTAGTGAGGAATCCAGGGTTTTGTACATACTAGGCGAGCACTCTACAACTGAGCCCCAGGAGTGACAAGTGTATAAATAGATACACAGACAGATAAACAGACAGACAGAAAGACAGACAGATAGATAGATAGATAGATAGATAGATAGATAGATAGATAGATAGATAGATAGATAGATAGATAGATAGATAGTTAGATAGATAGATAGAGAGAGAGAGAGATGTAGATGCATAAAATGTCTGTATACTATGAAATTGCATATACCATATTACTCACCACTATTGGCAATTAAATTATTCCTTCGTTTTCAAAGTATCATGATTGAATACATAATAAAGAACTAATTGAAAATTAGTCAAAGTAGTATAATTGTTGTGTATAATTTTATAATATAATCATGCACTACTAATTTAATTGTTACATTTATAGCATTCCATTTGTATGGATTTACATGGGAATGGGTTTCTTAGAATCTCGCCATTCATTAGAGGCAATCGTAGGATTCGACCTCCATACCTAAGTTGCCAGTTTTGGCTATGGCTTCCTTAATAGCCTGCCAAACATCAGCAATGCTAGGTTATATTCACTTTCTGGGCCTTGTCATTTGCACTCAGGAAGGTCACAATACAAAGGAAAATAAAGGAAAACCACCTTCTTGAACTTCTCAGTTTTATGCTTAAACTTTTAATTTTTTTCCCAGGCCCAAGATTTGAACTCGGGTCCTGGGATATAAGGGTCGGCTGTGGCAAAGATGCCAAGACTGGAGTGCAAGCCCTGTGCTCGGCTAATAATAATAATAAGAAGAATAAGAAGAAGAAGAATATGGCCCTGGTTTGGAATTTGCACCATTTTTCAGAAAGCCTTGTATTTGAACTCAGGGTCTGGATAACTCTGTGGCACTGTGGGTGAAGGGGAAAGGATCACCGTCCTTGAATACAAGAAATTCAGATTTGTTCCCAGGGCTTGAATTGAAGCCCTAGCTCTGGAAAAAGTAATATTAATATATAAGATCTATTTACATACATAGGTATACTGCATATGTTGTTTATTACTCTTATATATTTAGTATTATTACATATATATGTTTCTTTTATTACATCATATCACATACGATGTATTTGCATATGGATTATACATCATACTGAGACCCAGGACTTTCACAGAGAAGGAAAAAAAATGTGTCAAGATTGGCTTCTGACTCCAGGAATAAATTTTTGGCCATGCTGGGATTTCAACTCACGGCCTACAATTGCCAATGCAAAAATGGGGTAACAATCTTAGCACACCAGCCTCCGGCAAACTGAGCTGCCAGGAAGTTCTGAGTACCTGTGATCAATCCACAGGTGTTCCCAATAGTATATACACGCATAGAGAAATAGGGAATGTGAGGATATTAAATTATATGTATATATATATATATATATAAATACCAATTATTAGTTATTAAATTATGCCTCCATGTAATAGTTAGAAAAGCATTAATTAAAAATTAGTCAATATCTTTCCATTAGGGGAATCATACCATGGAGCTAGAATGGAAGAAAGAAATCCAATAATTTTTGTGTGGCATTCTAAAATAGAATCATGAATTAACTGAAAATTTATTTATTACTTATATAACATTCCATTAGCATTCACATGAATAGGAATGAGTTTGTCAGAATCTCCTTCCATTTGTGGGTGGCAGTCCTGGCATTCGAACTCCAGGCCTGGGTAGTTTACTTCGGATTCAAACCATTGGAATGACACCGTGAAGGTTTCAGATTGTTACAATTACAAAAAAGAACAACAAGAAGAAACGAAACCCAGGAGCCAGGGGCTATTGCCTGTAATCCTAGCTCCTCAGGAGGCTGAGATGTAGAGAATGCCAATTTGAATTCAGCCAGGGCAGGAAAGTCCATGACACTCTTATTTCTAAGAGATCTCAGGAAGGGAAAACATGAATGGGGCTGTGGCTCAAGGGCAGAGCACTACACTTGAGCAAAAGGAGCTCAGGGACAGGGCCTAAGCTCATAGTACAAACCCAGAACTGCCCCATCCCCCCAAAAAGGATGCAATAACTCCATGTTTCTGTGTATGGATGATGATGTATAGATGATGGATATTCAGCAGGTTGCCCATGCCCAGCCCCCCAACCTGGGCAAGCAGGAAAAAGCCCTCAGAGGTACTAAGTCTGAGCCAGCAGCTTGACCAAAGCATCCTTCTCTGCCATTTAATAACTGAAGTCTTATGTTCTGGCTGAGGTGTCCCATCGGGACTCATAGCAGACAGTCACTGCCTCCAAGGAGACCACAGTTCCTAGATTATAGGAGTTGTTGAAGGTTCTGGCTCCATATTCTCTATCCCTCTGTAGGATGTGAGCCTAGACCTCTGGGGCCTGGTGGCTATCACTAATTAATCATTCCTCATTGCTAAGTCATAGGCTGGTCTCAAATCTTGGCAAAGATATGAAATAGTAAGCTATTTCTATGCCAAAAGAGGTATGTCAATAAATCCTACTCTCATAGAAGTGGGATTTGGGCTGTGAATATGGCTAAGTGGTAGAGTGCTTACCTAGTATGCACTAAGTCCTGGGTTCGATTCCTCAGTACTACAGAAAGAGAAAAACCAAAAGTGGCACTGTGGCTTAATTGATAGAGTGCTAGCCTTGAGAAAATAAGCTCAGGAACATGCACAGAACCTGAGTTCAAGCCCCAAGACAGTCAAAATAATGAGCCTGGTGAGACATATTTTTCTGGGACTCAGAGGAGGGCCGAGGATATAGGTAAGCATTAGGGTAGAGGGCAGGTGCTGGTGGCTCTCCCCTGTAAGCTACTCAGGAGGCCCAGGCCTACTGCATGCAGATTGAGTTGAAAAACCTGGAGGAACAACTTCACATCCAGGTACAGGAAAACCAGAGGCTCGGTCTCCAGAATGTGGAGCAGCGGGAGCAACTATGGAGACTGGATGAGAAGGCCAAGGATTAGCAGTAGATCCCTGAGACCCCAGGATGTGCATGTGTGTGACCCATAGATAGAGCTGGCCCTGCTGTGGGATGCTCTGCACAAGGTGAGCTATGAGAAGGAGGAGCTCACCAGCATTCTGGAGCTCAGAGCCACCTGTGAGCAACACATTGCCTCCAATGAGCAGCTGAACTCCAAGAAGGAGGCCCTGCAGCAGCACTTGCACAGGCAGACCTAGCTGCTAGAGCAGTTGAAGCAAGTGCAGGGCCCACCAACTGGGGGGAGCAGATGGTGCTCCCAAAGTGGCAGGATACTCCCAAGTGTCTAGATGAGACCAAACCACAGGAGGAGTGCCTGCAGGCCCAGCTGAGCCTGGCTTTCACTGGGGAGGGGAAGTTGTGAGCCCTGGAGAAGCAAAAGTTGAGGAGGTGACTCCTCCACAAAGTGAGCATTGCAGAGGATCGAGACATGCCCCTGACCTACAAGGATGTGGCTCTGCAAGCGCTCTCAGAGGCTGAGATCCACAGTGGGAAACTCCTGCTGCAGTAGCAGTGACCCCAGTGCAGTTGCATGGCCAACCCAGCAGCTCAGTGTCAGACAGAGCTGGAGACACAGGCACCCTCGCCCCATGAGCTGCCACCACAGCAGGCTTGGGGATGGGAATTGGGACACGTGTGTGTCTGAGAAGAAAATCTGCTTCATCCACGACTTGTATGATGAAGTGGACATCCATAGTCCAGCGGATGAGCTCCACAATTGATGCAGCCAGCTGTTGGCACACATCTACAAATGTCAAAGGTTCCCTTGTGGCATGTAAGTAGCAAATGTTCATCCTGGATGAGCTGTGTCAAGAGAAAGCCAAGCATGTGTGCCGGCTCACCAGGAGAAGATGGAGAAGAAGAGAGAGCTGCAGGAGCTGCTGTTACTCTTCGCAAGGGAAGGAGTGGACAGCGGACTCCAAATGCCGGCACAGGCTGAGCCCACCCCCCCCCACTGTTCCAGATGCCTCAGGCTCCAGTGTGGGCGAAATGAGTGAGTAACACAAAGGTTTTGAAGAGTTGCAACTTTAAGACAACTTGGACACTGCCAGAGTAGTGGTCGGGGTTCACGACCTCGTAGATGACTCCCCATGGAGCACCTTCTATAGCAGATGACCCACACCCAGAGCAGCCTAGAGCTTGTGGACTTGGGCAAGGAGCGCTCCCTCCCATTTTCTGTAGACTGATGTGGTTGATGACTCTCTATGTGAAATATTGACTCTCAAAAGCCAAGGCAGCCACCAGAAGTGGGTAGCCAGGTGGCCTTCTCTCAGGCCTCCATCTGCTGTGAGATGAGAAGGGTAAACTTCGGGTCAGGTAGGGCAGAGACTGCCGGGAAGCGGCCCAAATTCAAGGGAAATCTAATGGCCCATTGGTGGCCAGGGAAGAGACCCATGTTATGCTTATCCCAAACAATAAATTGTTTTCAAGGGGAAGAAAAGCCTACAACAAAGATTTGTTCTTCCGGTCCTGGGGCTTGAACTCAAGTCCTGGCTACTCTCCCTGAGCTCTTTTTGATCAAGGCTGGCACTCTACCCATTGAGCTCCACCTCCCCTTCCAGCTTTTTCTGTGTGGAATTGAACCCAGGGTGTCAGGCATGCTAGGCGACCACTCTACCACTGAGCCACATTCTCAGCTAGGATGATTCTCCCCCCTCCCAAACCCATATGGCCATTCCTCAGATAAATAGGAAGTAGAGACTAGGATGAATATGAAGCACAAGTATGGTTCACAGAGAAATACTTCCCTGCCCCCTCTTTGACCCCCTTAGTTGAAGTTTCTCTTCTACCATTTAGGGATGAGAGAGGGAGAGGGAGTCCTGAGAGAGGAGTACCAAGAATAGTCCCCTGAGCCCCACAGCCTACCCCACACAAGTGGTCCTCTAGACTCCAATATTACCTGATTCAATGTGGCGTTTTCACTGTCTCCCTATCACTTCAATGCTCAGTATGATATAAAGGTCAGCCTTGTCGTTAGCCCACATACAGGGTAGAAGCTCTTAGTCCCAGACCGACTTCCACCTTTGACTGCCCCGAGTTAGGCTGGACCCACCACTCACCAAAATGGTGGCGGTGATGACCTCATACATAGATTCCAGGAAGAAGGTCTATGGCAAAGGGCAAAAGCAGCAGGGTGAGCAGGGGGAAGGAGCTGGGGCAATTGCTCTGGGATCTTCCTCTGTGGAGCCCTCCCATCAAGCCAAAGCCATGCTGACCCAAAGCAGGGCCAAGGCCAGAGTGTGAGACAAGATGGAGGAGCATGGTATTAAAGGAGGTACTGCTTTGTCTTGGAGCACTTGAAAATTCCAATTATATTTGGCCCATGCCAATCCCAAAGCCAACATGCAATGCCTCTCCTTGTTGTTGTTGTCCCTGAGCGCTGCCCCTGAGCTCTTTTTCTCAAGGCTGGCACTCTATCACTTGAGCACAGGGACTCTTCTTGTTTTCTGATGAATCATCGAGGATAAAAGTCTCACACACTTTCCTGCCCAGGCTGTCTTGGCACCATGATCCTCCAGATCTCAGCTTCCTGAGTATCTCAGATGACAGGTATGAGCCTCCAGTGCCCAGCATGTGATGCCTTTTGAAGGCATCTTGGCAAGTCTGTAAAAGGAGCCAAAAAGGGCCAGGATAGACCATGTCCAAAACAAGGAGCTGGGATGGGGGAAGATTGACCTTCTAGCCATCCTGTTCCCCAAAATTAAAGATCCCAGGTGGTGTTGGATGCATCAAACACCTAGGCCAACAGCCATCAGGCTTAGTGGGGAAAAGGTAGAGAATATCCAAAGATAGCAGTGTCGAAATCTCTGATTTTGCATGCATATGGTACGTGCGTGAATGTGTGTGTGTGTGTGTGTGTGTGTGTGTGTGTGTGTGTGTGTGTGTGAACTCAGGGCCTAGGTTCTATCCCTGAGTTTTCTTGCTCAAGGCTAGTGCTCTGCCACTTGAGCCACAGCCCCACTTGCTTTTTGATGGTTAATTGTAAGTAAGAGTCTCAAGGACTTTCCTGTCCAGGGTGGCTTTGAAGCATGATGGTGGCCCCAGGGAAGCAAGAGTAAACACAACTCGCAGGGACAATCCCTATGGAGGGAGACTCCTGCTCCCTGGTGGCCAGATGGGGGACATGCGGCCCCTTGCCATAATCCTCTAGAGTTCAATTGGGGGAAGTGACCATGGCTAAGCTGACTTTTGCTCACCCTGATTGCTGATGCCAGAGCAGATCTGTTCCACCCTAGGTCAAGAGCGGGCATTACCTGGTGTGACATGTTGCAGCTCTTGCCACTCCTGCCCCAGAACCATGGTCTGAGATGTCGATTTACTACTGCTCAGATCCACATTGCACCCATGACATGCCATTTTGATGTTCTCCATGCCCCAAAACTTGACCCTTCTCTGGTACTGTGGCCCGCTCTGTAGGCAATGGCCTCCAAACAGACTGCTCTCAAGACTTGTATGACACCTAGACATTGGGAGACCCTCAAGGGCCCACTGGAAAATACTCTGCCTAGAGCCACAGAGTGAGGTCCAAGCAGGCCAAGGGTTGGTCATGGGGCTTGAACTCTGAGCCTGGATGCTGTCCCCCAGCTCTTCAGCTTACCACTTGAGCTACAGAGCCCTTCTGGTTTTCTGTAGGTTCCTTGGAGGTCAGAGTCTCCAAGACTTTCCTCCCCGGGCTGGCTTGGAACCGCAATCCTCACATCTCAGCCTCTTGAGGAGCTAGGAAGACAGGCATAAGTCACCAGTGCCCGGCTGATCTGGCCTTTCACCACAGTGTACTAAGAGCTCCTGAAAGCTTTTCTTTATTTTTTCGTGCCAGTACTGGGGTTTGAGATCAGAGTCTGGGCTCTGGGCTCTTAACTTTTTCCCTCAACGTTAGCACTCGACCACTTGACCCACAGCTCCACTTCTGGCTTTTGCTAGTAAATCAGCAAGAAGAGTTTCACTAACTTTCCTCCCCTGAGCTGGCTTGACCCATGATCTCCGATTTCAGTTTCCTGAGTAGCTAGGATTTACAGGGGTTGAGCCACTGCTGGCATTGGGCTAGAACCTTTTCTTAAGCAAGGGTCCTTCCCTGCGTTTGCCCTGACTCCTCCATGCAAAGGAGGTCTGAGGGTCAGGAGGTGTAAAAAATAGGCTTTCAGCCACAGGAAATGGCTGGGGTCCATGGTGAAAAGTCAAGTTGATCTTCCCCCTGGGCCTAATTCTGGGACCCCACCCTATGCCCTGTGACTCAAGTACAAACGTTGACCCAGCATTGAACGTCCTGCCAGACTTTTCTGTAGCCACAGAACCTTCATTCCACCCAAACCACCTTCTCTACAGCATACCTCAGGACCTTTCCCCATGCTGTAACTTCTGCCTAAGGCTCTCTGTACTGTATCCACATCTTAGAAGTCCTGTGGAATTTTGGCCCTGGTTATATCACTTCCTGGAGCAAGTCTTTCCTTCCCTTCTCCCTCTTTTTAAATATTGAGTTGCTAGAAATGGAACTTGTGCAGGCTGACTGGCAAATGCTCTATCATGGTGTGTGTGTGTGTGTGTGTGTGTGTGTGTGCCAGTCCTGGGGTTTGAATTCATGGCCTGGATGCTATCCTATCCCTGAGCTTTTGTGCTCAAGTCTAGCCCTCTACTACTTGAACCACAGCTCTATTTCTGGCTTCTTGGGTTTTTAATTGGAGAATAGTGTCTCATATAGACTTTCCTGCTTGCAATGGGGATCGGCCTGAGATGGTCCTGCGGAGGGCCGAGGCTCTGCCAGCGTCCTTCTCAGTTCTTCCAGCTCATTCTCTAGGGCCAGCACCTGCCTCGCCCTTTGCTCCTTCTCCAGTCAGTTGGTTCACCTGCTTGGTCAGCCACTGAGCCTCCTCCTTCCATGTGGACCTCTCAATGCTCAGGCTCTCCATCAAGGTGTCTCTTTCCAGAATTGCAGAGGTCACCATCCAGCTCAGGTTTTCCAGTAGTCTCTTTACCTCATGCCCTACCAGCACTTGTTGAAACTTGCAGATTCTGTTTTTCCTGTTGCTCTTCTTTGTCCAGATCGCTTCCAGCTTCTCCTGCAACTCTATGTTTACTTGCTCCAGGTCATTGAAGCTTCTGGTCTTTTCCTCGAGCTGAAGTGTCACATCATTCAGCTGTTGGAAGAACATTTCGGTCTCCTTCTGTGCAGCAGTGACTGCCATCTCCAGCTCCAACACGTTACACCCTGTGGACTGCAGGTGGCTGGTGAGAGCTTCTTGCTCCATTTCTCTGTCATTGGCCTCCTGCTTCCCTAGCCCAGTGCAAATTGTAAATTGCTTTCTGCCGAAACCAACCTCTGTATGGGTGGCTTGTGGATTTCTAGCTCTGTTTTTGGTGTTTTGTGCACCTGGGCTACCTTCTCCCTCTCTTTCTCCCGTCGATCCTGCAGGTCTGTCTTTTCCAGCTTCAGTGGTTGGATCTTGGCACAGCATACCTGGTTTCTTCTTTTGCTGTGGTCCAGGGCAGGCACCATGTGTCGGTAGCACCTCTAAAGATCCTTGGTGGTATAGGGACTCTTGACACTCTGGACCCTGGTGACTGTGACTGTGTCCAAAGACAAGGGACGCCCGCGTTCAGCATCACCTTTGGCTGGACCCTCTGGTGAATCACCTTCCCCACTGGTGTTTGTCTTGAAGGCCCTTCCTTTTTTCGTGTTCTTTGTTTTCTTGAATGTTGCAGGTCTGATGGGAGAATTCTTCTGCCGGTGTTCTGGCAGTAGTTTCTTGCCCACAGCTCTCACGGAGTCTTGTTGTTTCAGACATCTGAGCTCTGGGATGGGAAAAATGGGCTGGTCACGTTCCCAGGTTCTGGGAAATCTTGAAGTGCAGTGCTGGGACTGTGTCTTATGGGTAGAGTGCTTTGCAGATATGAATACCTGGGTTTGATTCCTTAGTACAACATCACTAGAAAAAAGCCTGAAGTAGTTGTGTGGCTCAAGTGGTAGAGTGCTATCCTTGCACAGGAGAAACTCAGGTACAGTGTTCAGGTCCTGAGTTCAAGCTCCAGGACAAGTGTATGCACACACACACACACATACATGCACACACACTCACGCACACACACACACACACACACAGATACCAGAATTGAAGCTGTGATACCAAATGGTAAAATTCTGAGCTCATGGTCAGCACCCAGGCCCCATGTTCAACCCCAAAACCTAGCCACCCAGGGCCCATTTAGGAGAGGTCAAAGGTTTCAAAACCTGATGAGTTTCAACAGCCTTAAATAACAGGAAGCATGGTGATATTAGACATATGCTTGGATTTAGCAAGCTTCCAGAAATTTAGGAAGGCACTGTTGCCAATAATGAATCATTGTATTAGGTTCAGCTCCCTTATTGTCTGCCAGAAGGACCCTTGAATTAATTGTAGTAGGTTATTTCAACACTGGAACATAGTATAACAAAGACAGGATAAGTAAAGAGAAGTTGGCCTGCCACGGAGGTGGCACAAATGAAGGCTTCTTGTCAAAACAAATCACTGGGGAGAGTGATAACTTGAGGTACAAAGAGGACTTTTTCTCCTAGCCTTCAGAGCCTGCCCACACTCTTCCTCACTAATTGTCCTGGATGGAGTTGTTTGTTTCACAGCTGTACAGGAGTGAGGCCTTTTGTCTTCCTGTTCCAACAATGAATCAGACTTTCTCCAGCAGCCTGGGGTGTGGAGAAAACCTCTGGCTACTCTCGGAACAGTGAGGAGAGCCCCGGAACGTGCACTGTCTTGTAAACACTCTCTGTGCTATGAAATCATTCTATTTAAAGCAAATTTCCTAGCTGGTTCCCTTTCCTCATAGGGACTCTGGACATTCACAGATAGAAATGCATGTGTACATACAAGGGGAGACATGGAGTTACTTGTGGTTTTTTATTTTGGCAGGTCCAGGGGTTGTATTATGAACCTAAGCACTGTCTCTGATCTCATTTTGATCAAGGGTAGCCCTCTGCCCTTTAGCCACAACCCCATTCATGGCAATCTTTTATTCCTATGATCCCTCAGAAGTAAGAGTGCTGTAAACTTTCCTGTCCCGGCTGAATTCAAACTGGCATTCTCTACCTCTCAGACTCCTGAAGAACTAGGATTACAGGCAGGAAGTTCTGACACCTGGCTTTCTTTTCTTCTTGTTCTTTTTTTTTCATTGTGACAAAATGAAATCTTCAGTGTCATTCTAATGGTTTACATTTCGAAGTAAACTACCCAGGCCTGGAGTTCAAATGCCAGGACTCCCACCTACACATGGAGGGAGATCTGGACAAAATCTTTCCTATTCATGTGGATGCTTAATGGAATGTTATAAAAATAACAATTAAATTTG
The DNA here is from genome assembly GCF_019054845.1 of Dipodomys spectabilis. NCBI lineage: Eukaryota > Metazoa > Chordata > Mammalia > Rodentia > Heteromyidae > Dipodomys > Dipodomys spectabilis. The sequence goes on from NW_024870710.1 coordinate 2,688,024, forward strand.
CAGTTAGTTCATGTATATTATTTAATTATATATACAATATTACTACTACTTTACAACATTCCATTCATTTGGATATATAAATAAGTAATGGATTATGTCTTCCATTCTAGCACCATGGTATTATTATACCAATTAAGAATACTGACTACGTTTATATTAATATTTTAATAAATATTCAACCATGATGCTTCATTAAATGGAGGCATAATTTAATAATAATTCACAATATATATAATTTAATATCCTCACATTATCTCTCTCTTATATATATTGCAAACTACACATCTATTTATCTATTGATCTAACCATCTATATCTATACCTACATGTACATCTATATCTATATCTATATATATCAGTCACAATTATGGCTTGTTCCCAGGTTCTCAGAACTAGCTGGTAGCTCATTTTGCCAAAGGCTTTTGTTCTACAATTGACCCCTTCATAAGTTCGACATTGTGGGCTGTGAGTTCAAATCCCAGCATGGCCAAAATTTTATATGTGGAGTCAGAAGCCAATTTGACACATATTTTTTCCTTCTCTGTGAAAGTCCTGGGTCTTAGTATGATGTATAATCCACATGCAAATATAACCATGTGATAATATGTGATAAATATAATAAATGGTATATATGTAGTAAACTAAAATAAAACATAAGGGTAATAAATGTCACATGGCATAACTCCATGTATGTAAATAGATCTCATATATGAATATTATTTTTATCACTGCTGGAGCTTGAATTTGGGCCCTGGAAACTGGGCTGAAATTCTTGTCTTCAATGACGGTGAGCTGCCTCTGCCCCACAGTGCCACTGAGTTACCTAGACCCTGAATTCAAATCCCAGGCCTGCCAGAAAAATGATGAAAATTCCAAGCAATGGCCTTAATTTCTTTTGGCCAGGATTAGGGATTGAACTCAGCTCGAGGCAACTCTGCCTCAGCTTCGATCATCCTAGGCTGGGGTGCAGCCTCTGGACCCACAGCCCATCCTGAGATCCCAGGACCCGAGTTCAAATCTTGGGACTGGCAAAATAAAAAAACTGGAGAAGTGCTGGGAAGGTGGCTCAGGTATAGATTGCTTGCCTTTCATGCATAAGACACTGGGTTCGATTCCTCAGCACCACATAAGCAGAAAAAAGCAGGAAGTAATGTTATGGCTCAAGTGATAGAGCGATAGCCTTGAGCTGAAGAGTTGGAGGACAGCACCCAGACCCAGAGTTCTGGCCACAAACCGACAAAAAAGAAAGAAAAAAATAGTGCCGGGAAAAAAAGGAGAAGAATAAAACTGGGAAGTTCCAGAAGGCGGTTTTACATTGTTTTTTCCTTTACAACCATCCTGGGTCTAAATATCAGAGACCGTAAAGTGTACATGACCTTTCACTGTTGAACTTTGGTGGGCTATCAGGGAAGCCATAGCCAAAACCAGCAACCTAGGCTCGGCGTGTGAATCCCAGGACTGCCACCTATCACGGCAGGATAAGAAACACATTCTGATATACATCCATATGAATGGAATGTTGTAAAGTAACAATTACATTAGTAGTGTATGATTACATTATAAAATTATACACAATGATTATAGTACATTGACTAATTTACAATTAATACTTTGTTATGTATTCAACCATAATACTTATATAAACTAAGGGATAATTTATCAATAATTGATAGTAATATTGTATATATAATTAAATAATATACAGACATCTCTGTTTTGTTTTATACATACATACATACATACATATATACATACATAGATATATACATATCTATGTATGTAACAATCTACATATATATTTCTACACTTGTCATTCCTGGGGCTCAGTAGTAGAGTGCTCGCCTAGTATGTATGAAGCCCTGGGTTCGATTCCACACTATCACATGCACAAAAAAAGCCAGAAGTAGTGCTGTTACTCAACCAGTTGGGCACTGGATTTGAGCATGAAAGCTTAGGGACTGTGTCTAGGCCCTTACTCAAGACCCAGGACTGGCACCAGAAACATGTTAGAATGTTCTAACTGCAAGAACAGAAGGCCAGGATTTCAAATACCTCCTCACAGATCAAGCTGGTAGTCTGAAGCTGATGGCTGCCACCTAAATTGACTTAGCCAGAGGTCAACAGCTGCAACCCAGCATCATGGAACCAGACACTGCTGGCTCACCTCTAGCTGCTCAGAGGGTGAGATCAGATGCTGGTGGGTTGAAAACTCAGCCCTATCAGGAAATCTGCTAGACTCTGTGCTGTGCCTCCAAGTGGTAGAGCTCTAGCCTTGAGGAAAAGGTCTTAGGACAGTACCTCCAACCTATGAGCGAAATCTCCTAGGGTGATGGCCCTCCCCACAAAAAAACACCCCTCTAAACTGTTAGATGTGAACTTGTGCAGTTTGTGACCTGTATCTGAAAGAATGGTGATAAGCACCTTAATTCTAATGACAGTTTGTGGGATACAGCTATGTGATGAGTCCTTCCTTGGGTGTTGGGTGTTGAGTCCTTCACGGGGTACTGGGTTGTTCATGGGGTATTGTGTGCTGAGTCATTCACAGGGTACTATGTGCTGAGTCCTTCACGAGTTGTATTCTTTCATCTGGTCCTTATAAGATCTACACAAGTAAGATGATTGTGCAGATGAGAAAGTTGAGGCTCAGATATGTCTCCAAGGCAGGGCCAAATTTATGTATATACTGAACTCTAGTGACTTGTCTCCTGTAGACAATTGTTTTGGTTTAGTTTTCTATATCATGAACCTTGAACTCAGAGTCTAGGTGTTGACATTCTTCTTGGGTTCATGGCTAACGTTCTAAACTGTGGAGCCAAGGACCCCTTTGCAGCAAAGTGTCACAGCTTAGGTCTCTTTAGCTGAAATCTATCATCCTGCCTGCTCAGGAAGCTGAGGATCTTGGTACCTTTTCCCCTTGGTAGTTGAGTGGTTGTGATGTTCCTTTAGTCTTGATGTAATGATGCCAGAGAGATGTTTGTATCTGGAAATGAGCACATCTCTATCCAAGGACTTTTAAATTACCTTTTAAAAATACTTTTGAAAGTGATTTTAAAATATTCCAATGAAATTTTCAAAAAGTTTGTTAATTTCTGCTCTCGAAATTAAAGTCACTAAATTATGGAGTTAAAAAAATTATCCCTGATCACGGACAAAAGCCAGCCTGGGCAGGAAATTCCTGGAGATGGTTATATCCAATAAACCATCAGAAAGCCTAAATGGGTGCTGTAACTTAAGTTGCAGTGTACTAGACTTGAGCTGAAGAGCTCAGAGACAACACCCAGGCCCAGATTTGAACTCCTCCAACTTATAAGAAAAGAAAGAAACCTGAAATGGAGAGCTGGGATTGTTTCTTAGGGGTAGACTGCTTTACATGTGTGAAACCCTGGGTTTGATCCACATCCCTAGAAAAAAAGGCTGACGTTGCTGTTACTCAAGTGGTAGAGTTCTGTCCTTGTACAGGAGAAACTCAGATACAGTGGTTAGGTCCTGTGTTCAAGCACCAGTAATAGTGTATGCACACATACACACAAACACACACACAAACACACACACACACACACGGAGGCACCATTGGCAATAATGAATCATTTCATTAGGTTCAGCTCCCTAATTATCTGCCAGAAGGACTCTTGAATTAATGTTAGCAGTTTGGTTCAACACTGAAACACAATCTTACAATGACAGGATGAGTGCAGGAACTTGGCCTGCCATGGGAGGTTGCACAAATGAAGGCTTCCTGTCAAAACAGAACACTGGGCTGGGCGCTGGTGGCTCATGCTTCTTATCCTAGCTATTCAGGAGGCTGAGATATGAGGATCACGGCTCAAAGCCAGTTTGGGCAGGAAAGGCTGTCAGACTCCTATCTCCAATAAACCACTAGAAAACCGGAAGTGGCTCTGTAGCTCAAGTGGTAGAGTGTTCGCCTTGAGCTGAAGAGTGCAGGGACAGCGCCCAAGCCCAGAGTTCAAGACCCATGACCAATCAAAAAACAAAAACAAAAACAAAAAAAAAAAAACAGAGCACTGGGGAGAGAGATAGCTTGTGGTACAAAGAGGCCTTTTTCTCCTGACCTTCAGAGCCTGCCCGCACACATCCTCAATAATTGGCCGGGGTGAATTGTTTGTTACACAGCAATACAGGAGTGAGGCTTTTTGTCTGCCTGTTCCAACAATGAGGCAGACTTCCTCCAGCAGCTGGGGTATGGAGAGCCCCTCAGGCTACACTGGGAACAGTAAGGGGAGCCCCAGAATATGCACTTTCTTGAAAGCACTCGCTGTGCTATGAAATCATTCTATTCAAAGCAAATTTCTAGCTGGGTGCCTTTCATCATAGAGACTCGGATGTTCACTGATACAAATACATGCATACATACACAGACACATGGAGTTACTGGCTCTTTTTTTGTGGCATGTCCTGAGACTTGAACTGTGAGCCTAGACATTTTCACTGAGCTCCTTTTGCTCAAGGAAACATTTTATTGTGTCTTAAACCATGATTACCCTAGGCTGGGGTGCAGCTTTTATACCCACAGATAATCCAGGGATCCTAAGACCCGAGTTCAACTCCCAGCGCTAGCAAAAATACAACAAACCAAAAAAAAATGGAGGGGGAAAAATCAGGAAGTTTTACACAACAGTTTTATCTTTGTTTCCTTAGCACTGTGACCCTCCTGGGTCTCAATGACTCAGCTTGAAAATTGTACGTGAGCTTGCATGAATGAAGGCTGAGGGCTCTCTGTGAAGCCTGAGCCCAACCTAGACACCTAGGAACTGAGTTCAATCCAGGGAATTCAATCCTGGGATTGCCACCTACACATGGCTGAAGATCCTAGGAAACTTAATCCTATCTATAGGAACACTAATAGAATGTTTGAAATGTACTAACTGAATTACTAATTAGCTAGTCATTCCAGTTTAAGATTGTATTCAATAAATATAGGTCATTGATTAATACTTTATAAGTCTTCTATAATTGATTAATGGAGGCATAATTTTATACTAAATAATTGGTAGTAATATAATATATAGAAATAAGATATAGACATCATCCTTTATATAGGGTTATACACTAGAGTCTACATAAATGTCTATCTGTCTTTCTCTGTATACATTTATAGATGCATACACATTTGTAAATACACACACACACACACACACACACACACACACACAAACACACACACACACACACACACACACACACAAACACACACACACACACTGCAATCTAATCATCTATCTGTTTTTATATTGGCCATTCCTAGGGCTTGATCTCAGGTCCTCATATTTGCCCGCCAACTTCTCTTGCATCAGACTGGTGTGCTAACATTTACCCATTAATGAAGTGGGCCTGCTAGGCCCTGAGTGTAAGTCACAAAACTGCCAAAAACTTAAATCCTGGTGGAAAGCCAATTGTCCCACTTGATTTCCTTATCGGTGAAATTTCTGGGACTCAGGAATGATGTAGAATACATAGGCACATCTATGTCTTATGTAATTGGATGCAAAAAATATTATAAGTGTAGTCATACTCACTAAAGTACAATAGAAATAAATAAAACACAAAATAACATGAATACACTAATCGCAATATGCAATAAACATGTGTAGGTAAATATAAATCATGTATTTAAAATATATACGAATATTAATTTTTCAAGTGCTAGGACTTGAATTCAGGCTCTAGGAACAGGCCTGAATTTCATGTCTTCCAGAAGGGTGATCTTCCCCATCCCCCACAGTGCTGCAGATTTACCCAGACCCTGAGTTCAATTCCCAGGCTTGGTAGAGGAAATGGTGGGAATTCCAAGCCAAGGAGCCTGATAATTTTTAAAATATTTTAGTGTATGTATGTATGTATGTATGTGTTTGTGTATGTATGTATGTATGTATTTTTGTTTTGTCAAGCACAGGGCTTGAACTCATGTTGTGGCAATTCTGCCTCAGCTTTGATCACTCTAGGCTGGGGTGTAGCCACTGGACCCACAGCCGAACCTAGGTTCCTGGGCCACAAAGTCTGACAAGAAAAAAAAATAATGCGACACACACACACACACACACATACAAAAACAAACTGGCAACTTACAGATGGCTGCCGGTTTTACATTTTTTTTCTTTGCAAGGTGACCATCCTGTCTGAATGACACTGTTGAAAAATGTTGGTAACCTGGCATTGCTGAAGGCTGGCGGGCTACCAAGGAAGCCATAGGCCAACATGGCAACATAGGCTCTGTGTTTGAATCCCGGTCATGACCCCTACCAAAGGCGGGAGATCCTAAGTGTCTCCTTCCTTTTCATAGGAATACCGATGGAAGATTATGAATGGCAAGGTTGAATAAGTTGTTTCTGAATACTACTATATAAATAGAGTGATTTTAGGAGGCCAATGGATTTTAATGAATATTTTTGACATATTCAAATAATAGTATTATTTACATGGACGTAATATTTTCAGAACAGTGGTTGATTTAATTAATAATTTATTAAGGATGAAAACAATAATATTAATTACATGGAGAGGCAACAGCCCTAGGGGTCTATAGCTGAGGTCTCTCATCCTGCTTTCTCAGGAAGCTGAGATCTGAGGACCTGCGTTCCAAACTCTCCCATACACAAAAGGTCTTATGAGCCTATTATCTCCAATTCATCACTAAGAAACCTGAAGTGGAAGCTAGGTGCTTGTCACTCATGTCTGTCATCCAAGCTATTCAGGAGGATGAGATCTGAGGATCATGGTTCAAAGCCAGCATGGGCAGGAAAGTCCTTGAGACACTTAGCTCCAATGGACCACCAGAAAAGCTGAAGTGCCGTTTGGCTCAAGTGGTAGAGCACAAGACTTGAGCTGAAGAGCTCAAGGACAGCACCCAAGCCCAGACATCATCTTCTACAACAATAAAAAAAGACAGAAACAAACAAACAAACCTGAAGTAGGGGGCTGGGAATGTGCCTTAGGGGTATAGGGCTTTGCAAATATGAAACCCTGCGTTTGATTTCTCAGGTCCTCAACCCTAAAAAAAGCCTGAAGTGGCTCTGTGGCTCAAGTAGGAGAGGGCTATACTTATACAAGAGAAAATAGGTACAGTGCTCAGGTCCTGAGTTCAACGTCCAAGAATCGTGTATGTGCCTATGCACCCTCTCCCACGTGTGCGCGCACACACACACACACACACTCACACATACACAGACAAAAAGTGATGCTGTTACACAAAATGGTAAAGCACCGGGCTTCAGCACTGAGCTCATGGTCAGCACCCAGGCCCTGTGTTCAACCCCAAAACCTAGCCACTCAGGGCCCAACTAGGAGAGGTCAAATGTTTCAAAACCTGATGAGGTTCACCAGCCCTAGATGACAGGAAGCTTTGTGATACCAGATATGTGTTTGGATTTCCCAAACTTCCTGAAACCTAGGAGAGGCATCATAGGCCCATCATCACAGGCAATGAAACATTTCATTAGGTTCAATGCCCTATTTGTCCGCCAGAAGGACTCTTGAATTATATTGAGCACTGTATCTGAACACTGTAGTATAGTCTCACAAAACCAGGATAAGTGCACAGGACGTGGCCTGTCACAGAAGGTGGCACATATGAAGGCTTCCTGTCAAACCAGAGCACTGGGGAAATAGATAGTTTGGGGTACAAAGAGACCTTTTTCTCCTGAACTTCAGAGCCCACCCACACTCATCCTCACTATCTGACCCAGACGGAGTTGTTTGCTACACAGTTGTACAGGACTGAGGCCTTTTGTCTGCCTGTCCAGACAATGAGAGAGACTTCTTCTAGCAGGCCTGGGATGCAGAGAAACCCTCAGGTTACACTGGGAACAGTGAGGGGAGCCCCGGAACATGCACTATCATGAAAACAGTCTCTGTTGTGAAATCATTTTATTGAATACACATTACCTAGTTTGGTGCCATTCATCATAGCTACTCTGAAACTTCACCTATAGGAATACATCCATACATACCCAAAGACATGGAAGTACAGGCTCTTTTTGAGGGGGCAGGTCTTGGGGTGGAACTATGAGCCTAGAACTTGTCACTGAGCTCATTTTGCTCAAGGGTAGTGCATTAAGCTTGAGTCACATCCCCCCTTCTGGGTTTTTCTGTGATCTCTTAGAAATAAGTGTCATGGACTTTCCTAATCTGGCTGGAATAAAATTCAGATTCTCTACATATCACCCTCTGAGGAGCTGGGATTACAGTGAGAAGCCACTGGCACCTTCTTTCTTTTCTTCTTCATTTTTAATCTGGACAATCTGACTTCTTAGCAGGGTCATTGCAATGGTTTGAATTTATAAATTAACTACCCAATGTTCTTTAGAACTGCTTTACCTGAGAAGGATTTCCTCCTCATCTTCTCCTCTGGGTCACATGTTTGAAGCCAAAAGTGAGAAATGAGTGTCACAGGATTTGGGAGCAAATGTCCACAGGACATGACAATTCTGTCACTTAGCATTGAGCTGCAGTGAACTTGCTGTCTCAAGATGAGAAGACCAAAAGCTGGAGCAATCCTCATACTGTCTGCATTACTCCTTTTGTCTATAAAATGATCTAGTAATTATGAGTGTTATGTGTCTACAATCTTAAGTATCTAGAACCCACTAGAAGCATCTTCATGTATCTCTTTTTCTTTAGTGCCTCTCGAGACTTAGACTAAGGGTTTGTGTGGAGGGACTCTTTGGTGTATCCCTGAGGAAAGCCGCTTAAATCCTGTTTGGGAGATCGCCATTCAAATTCAGCCTGAGCAAGAATTCTGTGAAACTGTTATCTCCAATAAACCACCAGAAAACCAGAAGTGGAACAGTGGTCTAGAGGGCAGAGGTCCAGCTTTGAGAGAGAAAGCCGAGATGGATACACAGGCCAGACCAGGCAGGAAAGCCTGGGAGGCGTTTATGTCCAATTAATGACCAGATGGCTGGAAGTGGAGCTGTGGCGGTGGTAAAGCCTCAGCTTTGGGAAAAACAGCTGAGGAATGCATTGGGCCCTGAGGTTAAGCACTGGGATGTCCACAAAAAATATTAAAAAGAGAAGGCCAAGTTTATGTACCAGTGCCCTACCTACTTATGTCTGTATATTACCTCCCTGAATGCAAGCAGACCTTATGCAGTGCTTCTCTTTTATTTACTGATTTATATTTCAGATATGCTCCTTTCATATACTGCATCATTCTCTTCATTTCAGGCCCATGGCTTTTCTCTTCCAGGGTTACAGGCTTGTGTCCTTATATGATACACTGATGCTCTTAGGAGCCTTTATTTACATTTTGTTATGAGGTCAATGCAGGAATCATAACAAACTAGGCAGGGGAAAAGAACACCAGATTTCATAGAAGTAACCAGTATTTAGGAAATTAAACTTGGGGAGGTAAAATGGCAACATACTTTTCTAAAAAACTACCATAAAGGAAAAGATGAGGGAGCTGGGAATGTGGATCACTGAGAGAGTGCTTGTCTAGCATGCAAGAAGCCCTGGGTATGATTCCTTGGTAGCACATACACAGAATAAGCTACAATTGGGGCTGTGGCTCAAGTTGTAGAGTGCTACAGACAGTGCCCAGGCCTTGAGTTCAACCCAAGAACTGGCAAAGAGATACCTAGGTAGAATAGTAGGTAGGTAGGTAGATAGATAGACAGACATAGGATAGATAGAAAGATAGAAAGATAGATAGATAGATAGATAGATAGATAGATAGATAGATAGATAGATAGATAGATAGATAGGAAGATTATGGATGAATCTGGTCTTGGATTTCAGGAGGAAAGAAGGGAACAATTCCCAGCCATTGGGCCTTCTGCAGTGTGCCAGGACACCAACATTGCCTTCACACAACGAGAGAGCAAGAAGACTGTCTCTTTCCCACTTCTTAGGCATCCAAGGGCACCAGAGCCAATTGGGCAGAGCCAGGTTCTAACTCAGATGCTTGGAGAAAGAAGAGAAACGACCCTGACTCTAGTTTGTCTGGGGATTTGAATTAATTATGTGGAGAATGAAGGAAGGAGAAAGGACTGCAGAGGTAGAAGAAGGGCCTTCAAATCCGACAGATGGAGAGTCAAAAACCCACTCCCTAAGACCAGAGAGCAGGGTTTTTCTACTCTGTTCCTCCCCTCTCCCCGACTAAATTTGCTCTATTGGTAACCTAAGATAGCCTGATTCTCCCTTCACTTGTGGGAAGAATGTTAATTAGTCATTGTTTGAAGAAGCTGAGAAAAGCCTGACCCTGGTGTAACTCTAACAAGTGTTTTAGGTTTCCTCCCATTGCTGGCATTTCCTGGAATAAATGAAGTGGTTTAGCTGCTCACTTATCTGTTGAATGTGTACATTCTACCTCCAAATCCTGTAGGCCTGGTCTCTGCACCTAGCCTGGCTTTTGAAACTGTTTTCTGTCCTTCAATTACAGTGTTACACTGGAGTTCTTTCTGCTAATCGGGCTAGGGCTTGGAGCCTGAGAACTTCATGTGAACATAAGATGCATCAATGTTTCTTTCCTGCTTCTATAGCTCAAGAATTCTAAGAACATTCTCATCACCAAGGGAAACACAGAAAGCTCTTGAACATCTGACCTTTCAGAAGTGGAAGTCAGAGTCTCATAGAATTTCCTGCCCTGGCTGGCTTCACCTTATGATCCTCATACCTCAGTCTCCTGAGCTAGGGTGACAGGCCTGAACTACTGGTGCTCTGCTAGGCTCAGAACTGTAATGACCTTGACAGTACAAGTCAACTGCTATCACAATGGGCTTGGGTAGCATATTAAGCCTTTCAACATTGAACCTTTCAGAACCCTGTAGGACACAAGCTTACAATGCTAGAGTCTGAGAGGCTGGGCATATGGATGTGTTACACTTGAACCTTAAGCTCTGACTCCAATTCTGGTATACCTTAGTGTTCATTTTCCAAAGAATGATCTCATAATTAGCAAATAGGAAAAGTACCTGAATTAACCCTCACTTTTTTCCCAATAGTGTGTCTTGAACTCAAGCCTGGGCACTGTCCCTTAGCCCCTCAGGTCAAGACAAACACTCTACCACTTGAATAATAGCACCACATGGGGTTTTGGGTGGTTCACTGGAGATAAGAGTCTAACAGGCTTTCCTTGGCTAGGTTGTCTTTGAACTGTGGTCTTCAGCTCTCAGACTCCTGAGAAGCTAGAATTCCATGTGTGAGACACTGGCATCTGGTCTATTGTTTTTGACAGTCCTGGGGCTTGATCTTAGGGCCTGGGTACTGTCTCTGAGCTCCTTTTTCTCAAGGCTAGCCACTTGAGCCACTCCACAGTTTCTACCTTTTTCTGAGTATGTGGCACTGAGGATTCAAACCCTGGCATTCATCCATGCTAAGCGAGCTCTTTACCACTAAGCCAGATTTCTAGCTCCATCCTTTCAATTTTATCCCTCACTTACCTATCCTCAGGAAAAGTTTTCTGAGTATAAACCATCTAAAGAAATCCCAATAGGAAGAAGTCCAAAGATTAGACAAAGCTCATACTTGGAAGGGACTCTAAACATGTGAAGACTGTGACAAATACATCCATTTAATTATGTATTATGTTTCAACACTTAATAAAATATTAATTAAAGATGAGTTAATGTCCTAAATTGTTGCATAAAATTTTATTATAGGTGTGAAAAATGTAATAAATATTATGTATATAATATGCTAAATACAATAATCAATCAATTAATGAATCAAAGAAAAATAAAATACAAAATCAATAATAAAATCATAATATGAAATTAACATACATAAGTGTATATCATATATTACATATGTATAGAAATAGTTTTTCAATTGCCCTTGGAACTCTAGCCTGAATTTCTTTTCCTCAAAGACAGCGAGCTTCGCCTTCACCCATGGTGTAAGAGTTACCTGGATGGTGAGCTCAAATCCTACCTATGGCAGAAATACTGGCCCCAGATTCGACAGTGACTTACTTTTTTTTAATGGAAGCAATCATGATTACTCAGTTCCATACTGAACATTAAAAAAAAGCAGTGTAGAATTTTGTACAGCTATTCAGACATACTTTCCTTACCTCTATAGTGCTTCTCTGAGAACTATATTGTTTCTCTTTTTTGTACTTTTTTATTGCAAAAATGTTTTACAGAGGGGTTACAGTTCCAGGAACAAGGTAATGAGTAGGTTTCCAATTGAGCATTGTTGACTCCTCCTTTGTTTTCCCCCTACCATCCCTTGCCTCCCATCTCCACAACTACCTCACCCTGCCGAGATCAGTGACTTAGTTTTTCATTTTTGGTTGGCATTGGGTTTGAACTCAAGCAGTGGCAACTCTTTTCTCACAGTGCTACAAGTTTACCAAGACCCTGAGTTCAAATCCCAGGCTAGGAAAGAAAACTGGCAGAAATTCCAAACCAGGGAGCTTTTTTTTTTTAATTCACGTAAATAATGTTTTTTCTTTCTTTATTTTTTTTTTTTTTACAACCATGGGGCTTGAACTCAGTTCGTTTAAACTCTGCCTCAGCTTGGATCTCCCATAGCTGACCCTGAGATCCTAGGCCCAGAGTTCTTGCATGTAAAAAAAAAAAAAAACCTGGAAAGCACAAAAAGTGGCAAGCTGTAGAGGGCTGGTGTTTTATGATTTTTTCTTTGGCCGGTAACCATCCTGGGTCTGAATGACATGGCTGCAAGGTGGACCTGACCCGCCCTTGCTGATGGCTGGTTGGCTATCAGTGAAGCCATAGGCCAACCTGTCAACATATGCCCTGGGTTCAAATCCCAGTCCTGACACCAATGGCAGGGGATCACAAGAGACATTCCTATGCATAGGAATACTGATTAAAAGAGTAGTTCATGCATCGGTCTTGTCTAATACTGGATGCAATAATCTTAGAATGCTGATTGGTCTTAATGTTATTAAGCATGAAAAGAATAATATTCCTTCAATGGTGGGATAATAAATACCTAAGAATTGGTAGGATCGTAGTAGTTGTCATTCAATCATAGATAGATGGCTCTGGCACTCTTTACCAATATATATTTACTTGTATACCACCCTCTGCCTATCCATGTATTGCTGTTTTGGCCAAACCTGGGGGTTGATCTCAGTGCTGGGCAAACACCTGACAGCTTCATTGTCTAGAGGCTGCCATGCTGAAACTCATCCATTCATGAATTGGGCCTGCTAGACACCGAGTTCAGATCCTCACACTGCCAGACATGATAGAGAACACATCTAAAATCTAGATTCTATATGATAGGATGTAAGCAATGTAATAAATGGTATAGGTGTCATCAGAGTCAATAAAATAAATGGTAAATAAATGAATAAAACAAGAAATAAAATGAATAACCACACCAAACACAATATGGACTGAACATCTGTATGGAAGTATAAATCCCATCGTTAAAATGCATATAAGGAGTATCTTTTCCAGGCATGAGGCTTGAATTCAGTCTCCCTATGAAGAGGGAATGGTGGGAGATCCTGAGATACTCATTTCTGGACCTAGGAAGAATCATGGAATGCAATCGATCTCATCCTTGAATGAGTACTTTGAGCATGATGCGAGTAGGAAATGATAGGCAAGACTCATGGGGTATAGATTATTTGTAAAGGAGAGTAGATGAAGCGTGACAATAATAATCAGTCATGTAATGGAGGCATCAGGAAAGGTCCAAGAATCAGTAGTCACACAGATTGGATTCCATCACAGATCACCATCAATCTTACTCTATACAAATATATACTTATTTGCATACTACCTTCAGCTTATGAATGGGTGACTATTGTGCTCGCAACTCTCCCCCCAGGGGGGCTCAAACTCAGGTACTGGGAAGGCCTAGCTCCTTCGTTGTTAACAGGCTGGTGTACTCATGTGGAACCATTCACCAATGGTGCCTGCTAGGCCTGAGTTCAGATCCCAGCCCTGCCAAAAGATTCATCTTGATGTCAGAAGCCAATCATTCTTCCTGTTTCATTTCCTGTGCAAGTACTGGGTCCCAGCTAGGATGGCGAATGCATGGGCCACCCTGTGGTCATGGGAATAAGTTGTTATCCATGTCAGCCCAATTATACCTATCATCATATACTCAAGAAAATACACAATACATTCATGAATAGCATACAAAATAAGGACAATAAGTACACTCAATGCATGATGCAGTCCACACACGGATGTGAATATACATCCCATGTTTCAATGATGCATTGAGGACTATTTTGTCCTCCCTAGGGCTCGATCTCAGTTCCTGGGAACGGCCCAGCTCCTTACTGGCTCACAGTCTGGTGTGATCACGTGGACCCACTGTGCAGTTGGGCCTCTTAAGCCCGGAGTTCGAGTCCCAGCACTGCCAAAAATTCTCCCTGATGTGAGAAGACAGTTGTTGCACCTGTTTTCCTGTGCTGCACAAATTCTGGGTCTCTGCTAGATGGAGAAGGGATAGGCAACTCTATACTCATGGGAATAGGATGTCATCCAGTTCACCACAGTTATATCTGTCAACCTATACTTAAGAAAATACACAATACATCAATGAATAAGACACAAAATAAAGATAATTACTACACCAAATGCAAGATGCCGCCCACCATGTTTGGAAATATAGATCCTCTGTTTAATTATGAATTTATGACTATATTGGCCCCCACCATGGATCAATCTTAGGTCCCGGGAATGGCCTAGCTCCTTAGAGGCTCACAGGCTGCTGTGTTTACCTTGACCCATTCACCAATTGGGCCTGCTAGACCTTGAGTTCAAATTACAGCACTGCCAAAAGATTCATTCTGATGTGAAAAGTCTAGGGTTGCACATGTTTTCGTGTTCTGTGCATGTCCTGGGTGTCATTGAGGATGGAGAATGCTATATAGACAACTCTATAGCCATGGGAATAGGTTGTTATCCATGTCAGCACAGTTATATCTATCACCATACTCAATAAAATGCACAATACATCAATGAATAAGACACAAAATAAAAAGAATAACTACACTGAATGCAAGATGCATACCACTCCTGTAGGTAAAGAGAGATCCTATGTTTAAAAAAGGTGGGCTTGCTATTTTGTCCAGTGCTGGGCTTCAAATCAGGCCCTGGACCAGGTCTGACATTCTAGTCTTCAAGGATGGTGAGCTTCCCCTTCACCCACAGTGCAACAGAGCTACCCACACCTGAGTTCAAATCCTAGCACTGACAAAAGATTCATCCTGATGTCGGAAGCCAGTTGTTGCACACGTTTTCTTCTCCTGTGAAGTACTGAGTATCAACTAGGAAGGGGAATTCATAGACAACCCTATAACCATGGGAACCTTTTGTCATCCATGTCAGCACAGTTATACCTGTCACCATACTTAGTAAAATACACAATACCTCCATGATGTAGATACAAAATAAGGAGAAGAAGTTCACTACACACAATATGCTGTTGACACATGTATGTCAATATAGATTGTATATTTAAATTAGGAATTTATGACTATAGTGGACCACCTTGGGGATCAATGTCAGATCCTAGGACTGGCTTAGCTCCTTAGTTGCTCACAGGTTGGTGTGTTAACCTTGACTTACTGGACAATTGTTCCTACTAGGCCCTGAGTGCAGATTCCAGCACTACCAACAAGTGGATCGTGGAGTAAGAAGCCAAGTGTGAAACTTGATTTCCTTTTCTCTGAATATCCTGGGTGATCCTGAGAATTCTGGCATGGTGGAGAATATTTCTACAAATCTAGATGCTCTGTGATAGGATGTCATCAATGAAATAAACAGAATGGGTTTCATCATAGTATAATCAATGGTAAATAAATGAATAAAACAAAAAGTACAAGGAACAACCACACCAAACATGTATGGACTGAACATCTACAGATAAGTATAAATCCTATCTTTACAATGTATATAATTAGTATGTTTGCCAGGGCTTGGGCTTGAATTCAGGACTAGTGAACAGCCCTGACTTTCTTATCTTCAAGTACGGTGATCTTCCCCTTCATCCACATTGCTTCAAATTTACCCAAATCCTGAGTTCAAATCCAAAGCCTAGAAGAGTAAACAGTATGAATTGCAAGCCAGAGAGCTTTTTTTAAATTTTACTTTTCTTAATATGGGGCTTGAACTCAGGCTGTAGTAACTCTGCTTCAGTTTCGATCACCCTAGGCTGGAGTGCAGCCACTAGACCTATAGCTGCTCCTGGGATCCTAGACCCCCAGGCCTTGCAGGGAAAGCAATGCACAGAAAAAATGTGGCCTTTTTATATTTTCTTCCTTTGCACGGTGACCCTCATGGGTCTGAATGACACTGTTGCAAAGGGTACTTCATCTTGCCTTGCTGAAGGCTGCCAGACTATCGGGGAGGCCATAGGCCCATGTGGCAACATAGTTCCTGATGTCGAGTCCCCGTCCTGACTCTAACCAATGGCAGGAGATACTAAGAAAATGGTCCCCCATACTTAGGAATAACAATGGAATGTTTTCAATGTCACGGTTGAATGAGTTGATCGTGAATGATGCTCCTATAAAATTAGACAGCATCATTTCAGGAGGCTGATAAACTTAATTTAATATTTATGAAGCATTAAGAGAATATTATTACTTACAGGAACACAATAATTTCAGGACACTGATTTCATTAAGGATGAAAGCAATAATATTAATTACATGGATGCATAATTAAAACCCAATAATTGGTATAAATGTAATCTATATAAATGAATAATGTATAGATATCTTACACTCGATAAAGATATATATTTATTAATGTACTGCCATCTGCATATCAATGTTATTATTTTGTTAACCCCTGGGGCTTGATATCAGGTCCGGGGAACATCCTGTCAGCTCAATTTGCCCCAGGATGGAGTGCTGACACTCACCCATTCATGAATTAGGCCTTTTAAGCTTGTAGGACATGAGTTCAGATGCCAGCACTGCCAAAAAATGAATTTTGGAGTAAGAAGCTGATGAGCAAATGGACACCATAAACAGACCACAGTAGGATTACTAACATAAGATAAAATAGAATTGAAATTAAAATTTGTAGGAAGATACATTACATATTGAGAAAGGCAACTCTCAATTAGGAGATATAGCCAGTGTAAATATCAATGACCTGAATCCTGGAGCATTCCACTTCATCAACCAAATTCTACTTAACCCCAAAAGACATCTCAACATATCATTCCCATCTATGGATTTGTTATCCAGGAAAAACTCAACCAAGAAACTGCAGACCTAAATATCTTCATTGACCACCTATCCCTAACAGACATCTACAGAATATATATTCAGTGTCAGAATATACATTCTTCACATCAGCTCATGGAAGATTCTCCGAAACAGAACATATCCTATGTCACACATAAATTCTGTCCAAATTGAAAGAAAAATTAATTGAATTCCCATATCTTGTCAGACCATAACAGAATAAACTTAGAATTAAGCAGCTAAAGCAAAAAAATTGTCAAACCCATGAAGAGTGAAAAAAAGTTGCTGAATGACCAGTGCAACACTGAAGGGATTAGAATGGAAATCTGAACTTATCGAGAATTTAACAAAAATGAACACACAAAATACCAGCTCCTCGGGTATTTTTAGTAATTACAGGAGGATTTATAGCTCAGAGTGCCTACATCAATAATTGAGGAAATCTCAAGTTATTTTAATTATGTATCTCAAGCTCCTTGAAAACAGGAAGAAGCCCAAAACCCAAAGCAGTAGACAGAAACAAAAATAAATAAATAAATCAGAAATAACTAAATATAGTCAAAATAAAACATAGAATCAACAAATCAGAGTTGGTTTTCTAAATAAATGAACAGACTTGACAGATCCATACCAAATCTGACTAAGAAGAGAATTTATATAGATAGATAGATAAAAAGTAAGAAGATTGGGAGAAGAACTTTAGTTGCTCTGCAACTCACAATTGTCTCATATCTCAAAAATATTTAGAGCCCCAAAAGTTAACCCACCAAAAAAAAATTCTCAAAGAAATAACAGCACTCTTAATAAGTGGGCTAAAGAGAGACCTCTCTGAAGAAGAAATATGCATGGCTAAGAGACACATGATGCAATATGAAAAATTTCTGATCATAAAAGAAATGCAAATCAATGCATCATTGACATTCCACCTCACCCCAGTTAGAATAACCATTATGAAGAAAATTAATAATAACAGATGCTGGGCTGGTGGAGATGTGGCTTAAAAGGAACATTACTACACTATTGGTGGAAATGTAAACTTGTTCAAATACTCTGTAATGAAGTATAGAGGTTCCTCAATAGAGGTCCCCTATCACCCAGCAATGATGGATCAAGAAAATGTCATATATATTCACAACCAAATTCTATGCTTCTGTCAGAATGAATGACATTGACCCATTAGTAAGGAAATAGAATCACTTGGAAAACATAATAAGTCAAACAAATCCAGACCCAAAGAATCATAGGCTAGAGGTTTGCAATTATTTGGAAAAACTAGAATATGTCTAGGATATTCACAATAGCTCAATAGCAATGTGCATATCACCATATAAAATGAAGCTTATTGAAATGAGCTCCAAGAAATGGATACAAGATGATTGAATAGTGAACTGTGTTTAGTTATTTCTATTTAGTTTTTACCCTTTGGCTTATTCCTTGTAGTCAGTTGTTTTTATTTCTGTACCCTTTGTCTTATATATAAATTAATGTGATTTGGGGAAGGGAAGGGAAATCACAGAAATGGTCGGATAAAGATTAACCAAAGCAACAGTAATATACACTAGACACTATGTTAGAAATGAACTGCATAACTTTAGGGTGTAGGATGTCAGGGTTGGGGGAAGGAGGAAAAAATGAGGAAGGGGTAACATTGTTAAAAAATGTACTCATTACTTATGTAACTCTAACCCACCCCTCAGTATATCACAGTCATGATATAAAATCAAAAAAAATATAGGAGAACTCACCCAAATAGAGAAAATTAGAGACAAAAATGAGACAACACAACAGATACAAGCAAAATTAAGAATGCTATAAGAGAGTACTTTGAAAACCTTATGCCAATCACCTGGAGAATCCTGGAGAAATTGATGCTTTCTTATACTCGATCTGAACCAAGAAGTAACACATAAGAAGTAATGAAAATGACATGTCAATAAACAGCTTTCCGTTTCAGAAAAATCTAGGACTCAGTGAATTTATCATGAAATTAAGGCCTGTAAAGAACTTACAATACTCAGATCTAACTCTTCAATGGAACAGAAGAGGAAATGGAATTTTCAAAACACATTCTTTGAGGCTAGAATTAGACTCTTCCCCAAATCACATAGGAACTCCAAAGAAAGAGGACTATGAACCCAAATCTTTGATAAGCATTGATGCAGAACTTATTAAAATTCTCGCCAACCAATTTCAGGAACTAACAAAAAATCATATGTGTGAAGGTTTTTTTCCTTTTCAATCCCAACAATGACATTATCAGGGTACACTGTGGTCATCATCGTATCCATGAAAATTATTATTATTTTTTTTTTGTCGGTCTTGAGGCTTGAACTCTGGGCCTGGGCGCTGTCCCTCAGATCTTCAGCTCAAGGTGAGCGCTCTACCACTTGAGCTACAGAGCCACTTCCGGTTTTCTGGTGGTTTATTGGAGATAGGAGTCTCACGGTCTTTCCTGCCTGGGCTGGCTTTGAACCGCGATCCTCAGATCTCAGCCTCCTGAGTAGCTAGGATTACAGGCGTGAGCCACCAGCGCCCGGCATCATCAAAATTATTATTAACATCAAAATGCTAACTATTGAAAGTCTGATATGTATCTATGATTTTGCGATTATTTGTTTTTTGATTAATAATTTTAATGTTACCACTGTGAACGCATCCATATTAAAATTTTGAACAAATAAACAAAAAAACTAAAGCATATCAGGTAGCTTGACTATGTGCTTATAACAAATTATGGAATAGATTTTTGAAGTATTGCAAATTCCTAACCAGTATGAATTAACTTACTCTCTCCCCACCACCACACACAAGTGTTTATGAGTTTGAACAGAATTATTTCAAGTAATATACTGCAAATTTTACTATAATATCATGTGTATATCTGAACTTCCTCTGAACGTAATAAACTCTACATTCTATTGGAATATTAGTTATTTTATTCTAAGAAACTTTCGGAAAATAGAGTGTATATCTTTGAATGAAAAAGTTAAAAAATATTAGCATAAAATTTTAGAGGGAGTCTGTCTTCAGAAATATATATATATATATACACACACACACACACACACACACACACACACACACACACACACACACACACACACATATATACATATATATTGTATGGTGAAAGGCATAGATTTTTAGAGATTAGTTTTCACCAGAAATATATACATATACCTAAATTTATGTGTAGAAAGATGTACATTATAGTGAAACAAAAATCTTAAAACATAATTAAAATTTAAAAAATACATCAAACCAAGTGCCATTGACTCACGCCTATAATTCGAACTATTCTGGGTAATGAGATCTTAGAATTGTGTTCAAAACTATCCCAGTCATAAAAGTACTTGTTAGATTCTTATCTCCAATTGACCACTAAAAACAGGAGTTAGCTCTGTGCCTCAAGTTGTAGAGTGCTGCCTTTGAGCATAAAAAGGCTTAGGGACAATGCTCAAGCCTTGCAAACAACAACGAGAACAAAAAGAACAAGAACAATAACAACAGCATATATCACATTAATTTCATAAAAACATCTTTTAACTGCTGTGAACATTTCTTAGAATGCTTCTTTAGCCTACATCGGGGGAAGACTGGATGGGGGGCAGGGGGTTGTATGGAAAGGGATGGGAAGGGGAAACAAAGGAGGAGGCAACATTGCTTGTTAAGAAGTGTACTCATTATCTCGCCCATGTAATTTTAACCCCTCTGTACGGTATTTTCACAATAAAAAAAAAGAAACATGAATATATGCCCCTGCAAAATGTTAAGTAACAATTATAGAATAAAGTTCGTTTTCGACATAACGACTTGTATATCTCATTGTTACAATGGGTCCACCTGCATCCCTATTTAATTGTAACCACTCTGTACAGTATTTTCACAATAAAAACATCTTCTATTTAAAAAAAAAGTATAGAATATTTACCTCTATGTTATAGACATGACTATTTAGATTGCTTAAGATATTTAGGTAATGTTTAGGAATTAATAATAATGATAATATATTGGGTCTTGTCATTTATTCTATTTTATGATAGTAATAAAATGATATTTGCAATGATTATATAAAATTTCTCTTGTTTGTTATTTGAATTATAATAAGAGATAAACATTTTAAAATATTTCCATAGGAAAGGATCATTTTATTGGTATCAATTCTTTTGTAATTTCAAAACAATTAAGAAAATTATTCCAAGGCTGTTTTGCTCTAAGACTATATTTGTTTTCTTGTTCGAGTTTTCATATGTTAGTAGAAATTAAAATTCCAAAAATTCAATGGATATTGGCATTCAGGAACATCTTCATAGATACTAATATTGGAGTTCCTTAATTGGAATTGTTTTATTTCGTTTGTTATTTTCACAAATAAATCAAGATGATTGTGTATTTTGTTTCTTTTCACTGCTATTGGCTCTTATCTTGAGAATACTTTTTTCTAGCAAAGAAGAGGAAAGCAATTGGATTGAGCAAGAAACATGGCTTTCGTAAAACGTACATGCATAGACTTAAGTCTTCTGTCATTTGCTAAAAGTTTCTTCCAGAAAATGTTATCAATTACTTATAAGTGATGCATAATTCCTAGATATTCCAGTCATCACATACACTTTTTGATTGAGTTATCTCTGTATAAACTAAAAAAAATACCAAAATAAACAAAATAAACAGAATCACATCTTAGTTTTAAAACTGTAATTTACAAAGAATTTTTAGCCAACAACGAAAACATCTTTTTAGGTATTCTACAATTTGTGTGAATTATTTTTAAGTATATATATATATATATATATATATATATATTTTTTTTTTTTTTTTGCTGACATGAAATTCACATGTAATATATTTATCTCCTTTTATTGTATACATTTTAGTGCTTTGGAAGTGAATGGTACAATCAGAGGTTTTCCAAGCCTAATTTTCACAAACTTGCATTTCTTCAAATAGAAATGCTATAATTTTATTGAACCCAAGATATGTATTAAATCTTTTTTTCATGCATTTGTTTGTAACGCATTTATAAGATTGTTGCTTTGTATGTCCCTCCCCCACAGTATAACCCCTGCTTTCACTGTATTTGATGTCGGTATAATTTGTGGAGAGGAAGGGGAAAAATGAGTCGTTTAAATAAGGATACAGGTGGACCCGTTGCAGCAATGAGAAGTACAAGCTGTCAAGTCGAAAACGAACTTTACAACTTTGGTGAGGGGGGAAGGATTGGGTGGGGGGTGGGGGAGGCTGGGAAGGGATGTGAAGGGTAAAAACAGGAGGATGCTACAATGCTTGATAGGAAATGTGCTCATTATCTTGCCCATGTAATTGTAACCCCTCTGTACAGTATGTTCACAAAAATAAAAATAAAATAAAATAAAATAAAAAAACAAATGCTGTAAATTTTAGAACAGACATTAAAATAGATACAAAATTAAGTTACAGGAATTTGTCCTCCATATATTCTTTATAGTGTGTCTTTTCAAAATTTGTTTTGGGCATTATTTCCAGATTCTCACACATACTATTCAAGTGCACTGTCAAAGAACTACATTCCCTGTCCAAATAAGTTTTTTACTTCTCTTTACTAATACATAGAAGTGTAATGGCTGGATCATATACAATTCTCTTTGACCTTTAGAAGACTTGAAAACTTGCTTGCAATATTGATTGCAGTATTATACAAATCATTCTGCTATCTAGATTATATCAATTTCTCCGCAAATGCATTACTATATTTTCTGTCATCTTTTTATATTATGGTCATAGAAATGAGTTTTATTTTTATTTTTTCTTAGATACTAAAGAGGAGTTTAATTCATTTGCTCTTCTTATTGACCATTAATTTACATATGTTCTTTAAAGAAATAACCTGTTTAGGAAAAAATTTATATGTAATTAGAAGATATAAAAGTAGTTAAGACTCAAGATCAATGTCGAATTAACATTGTAGCATTAACAAATATGTGCCCTCTATCCGTTGGATATGTTTTCACTTTTTTCATAGAATTATGAAAGGTCATCAGTTGATATTAACCCATTTATTCTTGCTTTTCTTTAGCCACTAATGTTTTCCATTTCAAATGTTTAGAAACCTTTACTGATCCAATGCCATGAATTTTTACATTTACATATTATCAGTTTTTATATCTCACATTTAGTTTGATAATCATTTTTTATTTTAAATTTTTGTATAATGTTTAAGGTAGTAGTCCAAGATCATTCTTTAAATGTAGAGAAGCAATAGTGACAATACACCTATTTAAAATTCTATTTTTATTTGATAAAGTGCATGGCATCCTTTTAAAAATCTTTTGACCATAAAACTCAGAATTTATTTTTAATAAATCTTTTACATTTTTCTGGGTGTCTGTTCTTATAGTAGAGCTATTTTGTCCTCACTACTAAACATGGTAATAAGATTCAAATCTATTATGAGGTCTCAAGCTACACCATTTTACAAGATTGTTCTGAATGATCTGTATTCCTTGAACTTACATGTGAGTTTATTGAGCAGGTGGACCAATATCCAATAACACAGTTATCTAGATGTTTGATAGTCACTCATATTTTGCACCTTGTGAAAACACAAGGCCCCAGAGATTATATATAGAAAAATGTCTTTAGAGAATGCTTGAAGCCACTAAAATTAATTTAGGAATGAGTTAAAATTTAGATAACACTACAGCATAATATACCTGAATGATAACGACTTGAGAGCTGTACTACAGAGGACAGTGAGAGGGGACAGAATGATGGACCATATAGGAGCTGTATGCCATTAGTATTTTGTTTCAAAAGACAGAAAGACGACAGAGAAGAGAAGCAGGAAATTAATCAACTGTCCTGAAACAAGTTTCTTTTTAATCCACCTAATAGTGTGGGCTGAGAGTCAGAGAAGATTGGAAAAATAAAATAAAAAATAAAGCATTGTATAGACCTCTTACAATGTAAAGAAATTGTAATAGGAATATGATAATTATTTTCCAAAGAAATAAGAGAAAGAATAAGTAAGTCTAATGGCAAAATGAAGAGAGAAAAGAAGCAAAGTAAAACCTTTATCAATAACAAACACAAGGGTTTGAAAGTGGAAAGGCAGTAGAAATATTCTAAATAACAGTAAAATTTGCTAACGTGGATAGAATATGGATCACATTTTATCATATATAATTTTGAAAAATCACTAGTAATGAAAATTTAAAAGTCATAATTTAAAACACTACATTACAACTAGACAGTATAGTGCAGTGCAAAAACCTTGGCCTAGCATATGTGAAACCATGGATCTGACCCCCCCCTCATCATTACAAAGTACACACAAAGCACACACACATACACACACACACAACCACACACACACACACACACACACACAAACACACACACACACACCACGTACACACATTTAGAATATTGATATTATTATATTAAACCGAGGAATTTATCACAAATACTAAATGAAGGTTAATATATGAAATAATAATATTGCTCATACTATTTAAAAGTTTAGGAGAAATAAAAGACAATATACTTGGATTCTTATAGAATAAGTAAATTGAAAATTAAGAAATAGAACACATGAGAACCTTTGCAAACATGTTTTAAGTAATAAACATTTTGAAACATGTATCGTTTTATTTTGACAAAAGATTGAGGTTACTGGTGTTTTAACTCAAGATTTAGAATATGATATCCAGGTGCGTGCTCCATATCTTGCTATTGATGGCTATATCTCTAATCATTTCACTATGGATATTTTTAGAATAAGGTCTCATAGTTTCCCAGGCTCTCCTGAATTACAAACCTATTTGCAGTTCCTCCTATAGGTAGAAAATGAAGCCACAAATCACCATGCCCAGCTCAAACTTTCAAGTACAAGAAAGTAAATTTTCAAAAAGTGACCAGATAATGAAGCCTTTCTTAATAAAGTATGTGTTTCTTGAAAATACAGCTAGTATTTGTTACCTAGAAAAATATGTTTAGAACTATAAGAAAATAAATTTATTTAAATTCACCAACCATATAAAATTAAGAAAATAATTTTATCTATTCACATGTTAAATATTTTAAAAGCAAAATATATGTGTCTGATTAATTTACATGTGTGAAAATCATGCAATTAAATTAACTAATCCTACAGCTCTGAAAAAAGAATTACCCTAATGAAACAAAAGAAAATAAGTAATTAAGTTCAAAATTTGAAATTTAGAAAATAAAATGAAGTGTACTCTTTAGGTGACAAGTAAATGTAAACCTTCTGTATATCAATTTTATAATAAAAATGCATGAACAAAGAAAGAAAAAGTACCCATTGATCAATAGCTATTGCAAAAGCATCAGTAGTTGTATGAGTGTACAAAAAAATTGATGGAGGAGATAACAATGTTCCTTCCATAAGGAATGTACTCATTATCTTACTTATGAAAATGTAACCCCTAAGTAAATTACCTTTACAATAAAATTAAATTGAAATTAAAAATAAACCAAAGAATATACCAATTAAGAATTCGTAGATGGAATGCTCTTCCTCCATCAGAAAAAATGACATTGCCCCATTTTTTAGGAAATGGAAACACTTGAAAAAATTATATTGACTTAATTAAGCCAGGCCCAAAGAAACATAGGTTCCATGTTTTCCCTTATTTGCAATAACTAGTATTTGTCTGAGTCAATTAGGAAAGGTCAGATAAGTTCATGTTAGATGAAATGAACCTCAAGATAAGTATTCAATTTTTTTTTCTTTCATGCGATTATTTCCAACATATTTATGACATTATTTCTTTGTTGTTTTATATGTCCCTCCCCCACGGTATAACCCTTGCTTTCACTGTATTTGCTGTTGGTATAATTTTTGGAGGGGAAGGGAAAAAAACAAATAATTTAAATAGGGATACAGGTGGGCCCATTGCAACAATGAGATGTACAAGAGGTTATGTCGAAAAACAAACTTTACAACTTTGGCTGTGGAGGGGCGGAGGATTGGGTTGGGGGGTAGAGGAGGGGATGAGGACGGATGGGAAGTGGAAACAAAGGAGGAGGCAACAATGCTTGATAAGAAATGTACTCATTGTCTTGCCCATGTAATTGTAACCCCTCTGTACAATATTTTAACAATAACAAAAATTCTTAGAACCCATTGGTTAAAAACTTAGTAAAGAACTGCCCCAAGTACACAAGGAATATATTTTGATGATACAATTTAAATACTTAAACTTCAACAGAGAAGCAAAAAGTTTAAAAACTGTTACACAGTAAAGTAATAAATCAGTATATATTACTATAATAATCATTAGAAGAATTTTTAGTGGTAGTCAAATATGTAACAAATGAGGCAATTTGCCATTCGTTTGCACTTAAGAAGAGAGGAAGAATTTTCTAGGTCCTTTTAAATATATCATAAGTTTAACGAAGAAACTATTCTGCCATATCATATGATAATCAGATAAAGATTATATTAGAGCAAAGAACAGATGCTATATGTTTTTGGATGTTAAGGTATATACTTATTTTGGTGGGGATTTCAACTTGGTGTATTGTTCTTGCTAGGCAGGCATCATATCAGTTGTTAATTTTAGGGTAGGGGTTCCCTTTCCACAAGAACATGCACCTGATCTGTCCTTTTAGCCTTCCCATCATCAAAGGCATCAGAGTTGCACTATCTACCATGGCTGGCCTTGATCCTGCAGTCCTTCCAATTTTAGTCTCTAGATAGTGCAAGATGATGGAAATGATCCAATGCACCCAGTTATAGATTAAGGAAGTCCACTAAAATGTGGCCTGGGTTCTGTTCTCAAGTCTCCTAAGTAGTTAAGAGTACAGTTGGGAGCGCTGGTGCCAAGAAGTAAATATTTTTAAACAATTAGACATATATGACTTAGACTTGTGATTACCTCAGGAAAAGTATAAAACAGCAGTGAAGCATAGAGTACAGGCAGCATTTTAACAAGTTACTCAGAGACTGAATCAGCTTAGCTAGCTACTCGGGAGGCTGAGATCTGAAGACCACCGTTCAAAGCCAGTCCAATCATGACAATACATGTGATTATCTCCAAAAAACCATAAGTGGAGTAGTGGCTTAAGTGGTAGACCACTCTCTTTGACCAGAAGCTTTGGGATAGAGTCTAGGCACTCTCAAGCCTCAGCAATGAATAATGCATGCATGAGCAATGCACATGCATGTGTGTGTACACGCACATATGTGCATGCACACACACACACAGAAATGATTATTTCAATGCAGAGTTCTTTATTTTTTTACCGTGCTGTACTTTATTTCCCTGTATTAGTTCACCAATCAACAAAGTCAGCTAAGCACCTATTTACATACAACTCATCATGTTTCTCAAAAGTCTACTCTCTTTTTGGAAGCCTGCTTTTATTTGACATAAAAGTAAATTATTCAGGAGGTCAAGTAATCTCCCTCAAATCTGTAGTGTTACCTGATTTTTTAGGCTCTCCCTAGCAATATGATTCTGTGAAATCCTGCATCAAGCAGCGTATTTCATTCACGGGAAGGGAAGCCTCTGTCAAACAACTAGTAATAGGTTTTTCTCCTCCTGGCAAGCATCTGAGTTTTATTATATTTGTATAATTCATGATAAGTCTGTGAATGCCAAAGATGCTGTGAAAATAAAAAGACCCTTCTCAGTGATAAGCATTTGTGTACCATTCCTAGATATGAAGATGTTTAAATATTACTGAAATTGGTTTGGAATAAATAAAGTTCAGCTTGACTATCTTGAGAAAGAAGAATTGGTTTCTCAGCACTTTAGGTAAGAACTTGAGTGAAAGAAACCAAATGAAAAATGAGGAACCACTGAATACATACATTCAAATGAAACAAACGAACCCAAAGAAAACACAAATTAATTCAGTACTCAAGACCCTGCAGGAAATGCAAAGATTTATTTAAAAAATCAGCTATGGTAAGCTTATGAAAAACCTGACTATATGGGAGTCTACTGTTGTGAGGATAGTGGTTAAAGCCCAGACTGGACATAAAGATCTGTACACAATGCCAGACACCTGTTAATCTAAATTCCAGGAAGAATAACATCAAGTGGACTGAGCCCATGATCATACACAAGTAGGAAGCCAGATTCTATCTGAAAATTAATCTGGATAATTTAGGGCTGGGGGCATGACAAACTGGTAAGAACACCCATTTAGGAGACACAAGACACTAAATTCAAACTTTAATATTATGGATGTTAAAGAAAAAAGCTATGACTTCAAAGAATTGGAATAATTGTAAGATTTGAGTATTTGTGGGGAGAAAAATCCATTAGAGAGATACAGTGAACCCATGTTTCAATGCTTTCTACTTAAGTGATAATGTTATGTGGTACTCCAGACATAACAGAGTTACCTTGCAAAAATAACTGAGCATGGATGTGCATTTGGGTGATGAAAATACTCTATTTACACAGGTATTATTTAAATAGATTTTTTCGGTAGATTGTAGTTTTTGAAATAAGAGCCTGGGTGATATCCCTGAGCATTTTCTCCACATGTGACCACTTAATTTATTTTTAATTGATTAATTAATTAATTAGTTTGATGCTAATACTAGAGCTTGAAGTCAGGGCCTGGCTCTGTCTCAGAATTTGTCAATTTTTTGTTTTAGTTTTCTCAAGGCTAGCATTCACTGCTTGTACCATAGCTCCATTTCTAGCTCCATAGCTCCATTTCTAGCTTTTGCTGGTTACTTTCAAATCAAGATCTAATGGACTTTTTTTTCTTGGTCTGGTTTCAAACCACAATTCTCAGATTTCTTCTTTCTGATTAGCTAGGATTAAAGCCATGATCCACCAGTGTGGCTTCTACTTTTTCCTCTATACTTTTTTAATGCATATATTTAGATAATAATGTAAAACTGAGAGTATAGAAGAAAGATGTACAGTCATGATATTGTCCTGTCACAAATTCAAGTTAGTAAAGTAAATTTCTTCTTAAGACCATACAAAAAAATACCATAATATAGTGTAAGAGAACTCAGTATTGAACAGACGAGCTTTAAGAGCTTTCTAATAGATCCATTATTTATTGTTACTCAACATTAGGAAAAATGTATAATGCAGTAAGTAAAATGGAAGTCCTTTGGAAGACTACATAAATTCCTTCTTTTTTTAAAGACACTTGTTTTCATCTAAAAAAAATAGGCCTGTCTATTGTCTTCGTGTGATTTTGATGATTGAATATGCTTAATGAAAAGTCAAACTGTATTAGTAGTCCTTTGTTATCAATTCTGACTTTTTCTTTTTGGAGAATATAATGATCAAAGCAATAGTTCAGAATCAGCAAGCAAGAGGTCAGAATCATGCTTCCAGTGCAAATGGGTCACCAGTAAGTAATCCTCAATACCAGTTTCCACAAAGTTTTCTCACAGATACAATCAGCCTGCCTTTTCTAGCTGCTTTCCTAGCCTGTACCTATTCCTTCATTGTACAGGAAAAGTGTGATTCAACTGATTTCAGTCAGATCTGTTACTAGTGCTATCAAGGATTTAGATTCTTATGTAGGCTATTAAAAAGGTATTTACTAATTTCAAGTAAATACATAAATTCTATTTCCATCTTTTTTTAAAAAAAAATTTCTGCTTGTTCTATAAATTGATCAGAGGCATGGATTTTGTGGATAGCTCATCTCTGTCTTTCATGGCTCTCATAGATAATATGATTGATCCATAATTATCCTAATTTATATTGTTTTATATTTTGGGTTGCATCATTTCACTTTCTGCATTGCCATTTCCCAAATCATTTATATAGGAGGCATTATTTCACATTTTCTCATTCCTAGAATAAGTTGCACATGAGGACACCACTGGTCCTCATTTTCAGTCTGTACCTTTGAATATGGAGGAACATCTTTCCTCTGCTCTCCATTTATTCCCTAATCTCCAGTTAGAATAATTTCGAATAGTAAAAATGGAAAAAGAAAATAAATCATGGTGAAAAAACATACGCAGAGAATTCACCAGATATTTCTGACCAGTTCAACCAACATGAACTATTAGGGAAATACATGGACACCTCATTTCCATTGGCACACAATGTGTCTGGTTAGGCAATTCTAATGAAGATGAGGAACAAGATGAAAATGTGAGGAATGATAAAAATTGCAAGAAAAAAAATGGAGAAGGATCCAAGCAAATTTCTTCTTTGGGCTGCTGAAAATAACCAGCTTACTACAGTGCAGAGAATACTTTCCAAAAAGGCTACTCATGTAAATACTAGGGATGACGATGAGTATACCCCTCTTCATCGGGAAGCCTACAGTGGACACTTAGACATTGTCCGTGAGTTCGTGGCTCAAGGGGCACATGCAAGAACTGTAGATGGCTGGACACCCCTGCACAGTGCATATACGTGTAATAATACCAGAGTGGCTTCTTTCTTCTTCATGATGCAGATACCAATGCCCAAACTAAACGCTTTTTGACCCCCTTGCATCTTGCTGCTGGTAATTGAGATAGCAAAAATACACTGGAATTGTTGAACCAATATGTCAAACCAGGTCTGAAGAACCACTTGGAAGAAACTGCATTTGATATTACCAAAAGGATAAGTATGTATCACTACCTCTTTGAAGTTGTGGAAGGCTGTACAAATTGTTCTCCTAAATCCTAATGATTCGGTTAATTTTCTTAAATTTCAAAAATGTCATTAATTCCTTTTTGTTAATACAACATATTTTCACAATCCAAATAACAACAATATCTTATAGCAACAATTCATGGATTCTGTGGAGTTCTTCAAAGTGAATTGTCTGCTTTTGATGTCAAAATGTATTCAAGAGTTTTTGTATACATCTATAATGATTTATGCAGAGTTTGTGATTTTGTTGATCGGAAATAATTTTAACTTATCTGTTGAAATGAGTAGCATAGAAACTAAAGATATTTCCGGTGTTTGTCTGAAAAAGTATATTTTAAAATATTCTATATTCTATGTTTGTATAGTGTCCATAATCTATTTTATTCTCTCCTAGATATAATACATTGAATTCTACATTGTTTTATAACATATAGGTTCATTAATGTGTCCTTTCAGATTGCATTCCATACAGAAACAGTTTAAGATTCCTTTTTTTTCCCCTAGGTCCTTTTAGTATTATATTTCTTTGGGATAAAACAACAATGTTGTCTAATTTCAAAAGTTGTGTAAAGGTCATGCTATGTAAAGGCCTTTCTAAGGTGAAAATTTAATACACTGATGTCAAAGTAACTTTTAATTATATGAATTAGGTGTATTGTTACACTTGTAATTTTGTAATCAACTTTTTAATAGCTGTTTTTCATTTCTTGCATCTGAAGAATGAAAAATTTTGAATACTTCACAAATTTTCATATCATCCTTGTACAAGTGCCATGTTAATCTCTGTATTGTTGTAATTTTGGTATACAAGCTGCTGAAGAATGTAGCATCCTGTAAATTTTAGTAGTTAATGATGAAATATTTATACAGGCTTATATGCTTAGGTGCCTATTTGTAACAAGGAAACCTTATTGTTCCTAAAAATGCTATTAATCTTATTTCCCTAAAATTCTGTGAATAGTTGAAAAAAATATGTTGTACAGTTGATTGCTCACATTTGCAATTTTTTTGTCAATGACTATTTTAAGTCTTTTTCACTTAGAATTTGATCAAACTTTCAAGTATTAATAGCTAAGTCCAAAGGAGACGGCTTTTTCAAGTACTTATTTATCCAACTGTGTTAGCTCTGTGAAGCCAATGGATTCAAAGTAAGCCTTGTTTAAGAGCTACTTCTAAACATATGCAGCTGAGATTTTCCCAAATGAGGTCTTACTGGCACAAATGTCTACCTGACCCTTTACCCTTCTTCCATGTAGGAATAGACCAACCAGAATATCTTACTCTGACAGCATAGATTGTATTAGTGGAACACATCTAATCTTAGTTACAAGGGATCATAGAGAGATGAACAGTTCAGCCAGAACTGCTCATACTAGAAGGCATTTTATCAAAATATGATTGTTTATGATACCTACCATTTCAAATGTAGCTAAAACCAAGAAAGTGAAAAATTGTTCATATTCATGATTACCTAATGTTTTGGCCTGTCTACCTTCCAAAAAGGCAGGAACTTACACTCCTGCCATTTTATCACCAAATATTTTCATAGTTACAAGAGAAGTCCATATATTCCTCTTCATTATTAGGCCTTAAATTGGTAATGTTTTTTATTATTTTTATTATTTTTATTTTTATTTTTATTGTGAACAAAATGTACATTACATGGGCAAGGGGTAACATTACATGGGCAAGATAATGAGTACATTTTTTATCAAGTATTGCAACCTCCTCCTTTGTTACCCTTCACATCCCTTCCCAGCCTCCCCCTGACCCCCACCCAATCCTCCTCCCAACCAATGTTGTAAGCTCATTTTCGACATGACAACTTGTACTTCTCATTGTTGCAACAGGTCCACCTGTATCCTTAAACGACTTGTTTTTCCCTTTCTCCTTCACAAATTATACCGACATCAAATACAGTGAAAGCAGGGGTTATAATCTGGGGGAGGGACATACAAAGCAACAAAAAGATAATCTTATAAGTGCGTTAGAAACAAATGCATGAAAGAAAAAAAACATTTAAATACATATCTAAGGATTCATTTTCCTAACATCACATTATCTGACCTTTTCTGCTTGACTCATACATATACTAGATATTGCAAATAAGAGAAACCATGGGGCCTAGGTTTCTTTGGGCCTGGCTTACTTCACTTAATATAATTTTTTCCAAATCTTTCCATTTCCTAACAAATGGGGTAATGCCATTCTTTCTGATGGAGGCATAGAATTCCATTGTGTATATATACCACATTTTCTTGATCCATTCATGTACTGAGGGGCATCTGGATTGGTTCCATATCTTAGCTATGGTAAATAATTCTGCAATAAACATAGGTGTGCTGATAGCTATAGTGTGGTCTTGTTTGTAAACATTTGGGTAAATGCCCAAAAGTGGGATTGCTGGGTCATAGGGGAGCTGAATGTGAAGTTTTTTGAGAAGTGGTTGAACAGGTTTACACTCCCACCAACAATGCAGTAAGATTCTTTTCTGTCCAGATCCCCTCCAGCATCTGTTGTTATTAGAGTTCTTCATTTTTGCCATTCTAACTGGGGTGAGGTGGTATCTCAATGTTGTCTTGATTTGCATTATCACCCTACACCAGAATCAACTCCAAATGGATCAAAGACTTCGGAGTCAAAGCAGACACTCTGAAAACATTACAGGATGGAATAGGAGAAACCCTAGGTCTCCTTGGCGCAGGCCGAAATTTTCTTAATAGAGACCCGGAAACACAACAAATCAAAGAAAGGTTGGACAAATGGGATTGCATGAAGTTGCAGAGCTTCCGCATGGCAAAGGACATAGCTAGCAAGATCAATAGAAAGCCCACGGATTGTGAGAAGATCTTCACTAGCCATACAACGGACACGGGTCTCATATCTAAAATATACTTGGAACTCAAAAAATTAAATCCCCAACAACAAATACTCAAAGAAACAACTGTCCAATAAATAAGTGGGCTAAAGACTTAAAGAGAAACTTCTTTGAAGAAGAAAGAAGAATGGCCAATAGACACATGAAGAAAAGCTCAACCTCCCTAAATTGCTAATGTTTTAACCACAGTGGTTCCTCTTGCATCCAGGCTGTAAATCTACAAATGGTAAAGCTTTAGGTTTAACTCTACCAAACACTGAGGTAGAGATAATGGAATAATACTTTAAAACAGAGTTGCCTTTGATACCCTAACCACAACAGAACAATGCAAAACATGAGCCTTTTCATTATATTATATATAGTTATATATTTTACATTAATATGTGATGATTTTATATTTCACACTACGAAAGTTACTAGAATTATTTGATAATTTGGCAAATAAATTGATATTTATTCCAATCAATACAATTAGAATATAAATAATTAGGTTTAGAATATATATCAAAATATAAAATGTATCAATGCAATATTTTAGGTACAAACTTGTGATACCTTCTAAGTGTACATGGCCTTCTGAATTCACATAGCAAAAAATGAGTATTGTTTTCCTCTAATCCATATGGGATTTTATTCTGCTGCTCTGTTTATTGTTTTAACTCGCTGGTCCCAAACTGTTTTTCTCCATATTTCTGAAGCACTCCAGTGATTATGCCCAAATTTTGCTGATATGATGTCTAAAAAATACTTCTCTTCTGTAGGACCCATGGGTCCTAGGATCTCAGGTCCCAGTTACCTGTATCATCAGATAACAGGGGCAAGACTTCTCACCTAGGCCCATGCAACATGCCAACAGAAAGTAATTGAAGAGCTATCTGGTCGTTAATTGGACATAATCAACTCCCAGGCTTTCCTGCATGGTCTGGCTTGTATGTCCTGCTCAGCTTTCTCTCTCAAAGCTGGAGCTCTACCCTCTGGGCCACTGCTCCACTTCTGGTTCACTGGTGGTTTATTGTAGATAAGAGTCTCACCGAGTTTCCTGCTCAGCTGGCTTTGAATGGCGATCTCCTGAAGAGGCTTCAAGTGGCTTTTCTCAGGGATTCGCAGAGGAGCTGCTTCACACAAATCCTTAGTCTAAATCTCGAGAGGTACTAGAGAAAAACAGAAACACAAAGATGCTTCTAGTGTGTTCTAGATACTTAAAGTTGGAGACACAAAACACTCATAATGATTAGATCATTTCATAGGCAAAAGGAGCAATGCAGACAGTATGAGGATCACTCCAGATTTCGGTCCTCTCATCCTGAGACAGTAAATTCTAGCTCAATGCTAAGTGACAGAATTGGCATATCCTGTGGATATTTGCTCCAAAATACTGTGACACTCATTTCTCACGTTTGGCCTCAAACCTATGACCAGAGAAGAAGATGAGGAGAGAAAGCAACTATAATAAACATTGGGTAGTTTACTTATTAATTCAAACCATTGGAATGACCCTGCTAAGAAGTCAGATTGTCCAGATTAAAAAATGAATAAGAAAGGAAAGAATATGTCAATGGCTGCTGATTGTAATCCCACCTCCTTAGGATGCTGAGATGGAGAGTATCTTAGCTTGAATCCAGCCAGTGTAGGAAAGTCTATGACACTGTTACTTCTAAGAGATCACAAAAAAAACAGAATTGAGGCTATGACTCAAGCTTCATGTACTACCCTTGAGCAAAAGGAGCTCAGGGACAATGCCTAGGCTCATAGTTCAACCTCAGGACCTGCCCCCTCAAAAAGATCCTGTACTTACATGTCATTGTCTATGTATGGATGTATTCCTATAGGTGAAGCTATAGAATAGCTATGATGAATGGCACCAAGTTAGGAAATTTGTATTCAATACAATAATTTCATAACACAGAGACTTCTTTCAAGACAGTGCATGTTCCCGGGAACTCATCACTATTCCCAGTGTAACCTGAGGGTTTCTCTGCATCCCAGGCCTGCTGGAAGAAGTCTCTCACATTGTGTGGACAGGCAGACAAAAGGCCTCACTCCTGTACAGCTTGGTAACAAACAATTCCACCTGAGCCAGTTAGTGAGGATGAATGTGGGCGTGCTCTGAAGGTCAGGAGAAAAGGGTCTCTTTGTACCCCAAGCTATCTCTCTCCCCAGTGCTCTGTTTTAACAACAAGTTTTCATTTGTGCCACTTTCCATGGCAGATAAAGTTATGTGCACTTATCCTGCCTTTGTGAGACTATGTTTTTGTGTTCAGATAAAGTGCTCAATATAACTCAGGAGTACTTCTGGCAGACAACTAGGGCACTGAATCTAATGAAATGTTTCATTGGAGCAATGATGGGCCTATGATGCCTCTCCTAGGTTTGGGAAATCCAAGCACATGTTGGATATCACAAAGCTTCCTGTCATCTAGGGCTGGTGAAGCTCATTATGTTTTGAAACCGTTGACCTCTCCTTGTTGGGCCTTGGGTGGCTAGGTTTTGATCACAAGGCCTTTGAGCTGAGCAGGAGCACAGTGCAGAAGCCCAGTGCTTTTCCATTTTGTGTAACAACATCACTTCTGGTCTGTGAGTGTGTGTGTTTGTGTGGGGGTGGGAGGGTGGGGGTATGTGTGCACGCACACACATACATGAGTCCTGGAGGTTGAACTCAGGACCTGAGCACTGTACCTAGTTTCTCTTGTAGAAGGATAGCCTTCTCCCACTGGAGCCACAGAGCCACTTCAGGGTTTTTCCTAATGATATGATCCTGACAAATCAAACCTAGGGTTTCATAGATGCAAAACACTCTATCCCTAATGCACTTTCCCAGACCTCTACCTCAGATTTGTTAGTGTTTTCTGTCTTGTTGTTGTTGTTGTCAGTTGTAGGAGTTGAAGTCTGGGCCTGGGTGCTTTCCTTGAGCTCTTCGGCTCAAGTCTTGTGCTCTACCACTTGAGCCACAGCGCCACTTCAGGTTTTCTGGTGGTTCATTGGAGCTAAGTGTCTCAAAGACTTTCCTGCCAAGGCTTGATTTGAACCATGATCCTCAGATCTCATTCGCCTGAGTAGCTAGGATTACCAGCATAAGGAAAGCACCCTGCTTCCACTTCAGGTTCTTAGTGGTGAATTGGAGATAATAGTCTCATGGGACCTTTTGTGTCTGGGATATTTTGGAACCCAGATCTTCAGATTTCAGGTTCCTGAGAAGGCGGGATGACAGACCAGCTACTGACCCCTTGGGCTTGGCTTCTGCTGCAAGGTGGTCCATGGTTCCAAGTGGTGAAGTGCTAGCCATGAGCCCTAGAGGTAAGAGTCAGCACCTAGAACCCGAGTTCAAGGATCATGACAGAAAAAAAGAAAACATTTGTCCACAGAAGACAACTCACTAGTCTTCAGTAATACATAATTTTATACTTGCCATGGGAGCATATCTGAGACTCAATATTCTTGTCTGCATAATCATCTCAGTTGTGGATCCCTTACAAGGACACGATGTAAGAATGCACCCTGTGAAGGACACAGTACATGTCACTCTTTGCAGGACTCAGCACACAGCATCTTGTGAAAGACTTAGCACCCAATGCAGGACTCAGCACACTGCACCCTGTGAAGACTCAGCACATAGCTCTGTTCCACAAGCTGTCATTAAAATTAGGGTGTTTTCATCAATATCACCGTTCTTTAAGGAAAATTTCACAAACCATACAAGTTCACATCTAATGGTTTAATGGGCAGTTCTGTGATTTGAACTTCGGGCCTAGAAGGCTCACTTCATGAATGGGTCAATATTAGCACACCAGTCTGATTCAAATGAAGATGTAGGGCAAATTTGAAGACCTGAGATCAAGCCCTAGGAGTGGTCAATATATAAACAGATAGATGTGTAGATTCAAGTGTGTGTGTGTGTGTGTGTGTGTGTGTGTGTGTGTGTATTTACATATGTATATGTATCTATAAATAAATTTATACAGAGACAGATAGACATTTATGTAGATTCTAATGTATAATTCTATATAAAGTGTGATGCCCATATCTTATTTTTATATATTCTATTACTACCAATTATTTAGTCTAAAATTATGCCTCCATTAATTAATCACGGTAGGAAACTTAATAAAGTATTAATTAAATTAATCAATGACCTATATTTATTTCATACAATTTTATACTAGAATGACTAGCTAATTAGTAATTTAATTAGTACATTACAAACATTCTATTATTGTTCCTATAGATAGGAACGAGTTCTCTAGGATCTTCAGCCCTGTAGGTGGCAGTCCCAGGATCGAACTCAGGGCCTAGGTTTCTAGGTTGGGCTGAGGCTTCACTGACAGCCCACCAGCCTTCGACCATGCAAGGTCTTGTACAGTTTTCAAGCCAAGTCATTAAGACCCAGGATGGTCACAGTGCTAAGGAAACAAAGGTAAAACTGTTGTGTAAAACTTCCTGGTTTTTCCTCTCCCATCTTGGTTGGTTTGTTTTTTTTTTGCCAAAGCTGGGAGTTGAACTCTGGTCCTAGGATCCCTGGATCATCTGTGGGTGTAAAAGCTGCACTCCAGCCTAGGGTAATCAAGGCTGAGGCAGAGTTGTGATGACCTGAATTCAAGCCCCATGCCAGCACCACCAATAAAGTTAAGGTCCTGGCTAGGAATTTGGGCCATTTTATCTGCCAGACCTGGGATTTGAACTCAGGGACTGGGTAACTCTATTTTGCTGTGGGTGAAGTGGAAGCTAACCTCCTGGAAGAAAAAAATTCAGGAGCATTTCCCAGGGTGTGAATTCCAGCCCCAGAACAGGCAAAAATAATATTTATATACATGTATAATGTGTATCATATATATGTATTTGCATAGATATTACATATTGTACCTAGGACACAATATTTCCACACAAAAAAAACAGGACAATATTGGCTTCTTACTCACCTACTGTCTTCGGCACTGCTGGGATTTGAACTCAGGGCATGGAATCCCCAATTAATCAAGGTGTCATTGTAAGCACAGCAGTCTCAAACAAATTCACTGCCAGGCAGTTCCCAGGACCTGAGTTCTAGCCCCAGGAGTGGCCAATATATAAATAGGTAGATTTGTAAATTGCTGCAAATAAATATATATATGTATATATTTAGAGAGAGATGTATATATATATATATATATATATATATATATTCCACTGTATATTTAAACATATAAATATATTGATAGAATGTGAGATGTCTGTATATTATTAAATTACATGTAATATATTACTAATAATTATTAGGTATTAAATTATTGTTAAATTACTAGGTATTAGGTGTTAAATTATGCCTCAATTTAATGATGTATCATGGATTAAGGCACAATAAAGTGCTACCTTGTGTAAAAGGATCTCAGGCACAATGGCTAGGCTCGTAGTTCAAGTCTCAGGACCTGCACCAAAAATAAAAAAGAGCCAGTAACTCCATGTGTCTATGTATGTATGCATGTATTTCTATCGGTGAACATACAGTTGTTATGAAGAAAGGCAAACAACTAAGATATTTGCTTTGAATAGAATGATGTCATAGAACAGAGAGTGCTTTCAAGACAGTCCATGATCCTGGTCAAAAAAAATTAAGACCCAGGCTTGGAATTTGCACCATTTTTCTGGCAGGCCTGGGATTTCAATTCAGGGTATGATTAACTCTCTGGCACTGTGGGGAAGGGGAAACTCACCGAGGTGGAAGACAAGAATTTCAGACCAGTTTCCAGGGACGGAATTCAAGCCCCAGCATTGTTAAAAATAATATTCAAACATGAGATCTATTTACGTACATGGGTTTACTCCATATGACATTTGTTACCCTTATTTATTTTTATTTATTTTATTTAGTATTCTTACATATATAACATTTATTTCATTTATTACATCTTATCACATGGATTTATTTGCATATGGATTAGATATCATATTGAGACCCAGGACTTTCACCAAGAAGGGAAATAAATGTGTCAAAATTGGGTTCTGACTCCACATATAAACTTTTGGCCATGCTGGGACTTGAACTCACAGCCCACAATGCCCAATTCATGAATGGGTCAGTTGTAAAACAAAAGCCTTTGGCAAACTGAGCTGCCAGTCAGTTCTGAGGACCTTCAATGAAGCAATAGCATTGGTGGATAGATAGATAGATAGATAGATAGATAGATAGATAGATAGATAGATAGATAGATAGATAGATAGATAGATAGATAGATAGATAGATAGATAGATAGATAGATAGATAGATAGATAGACAGACAGACAGACAGATAAATAGATAGACAGGCAGATGTGTCTTTAGCTATATATATGAGAGAGAGACAATGTAAGGATATTAAATTATATATATTATGAATTATTAGTTATTGAATTATGCTTCCACTTAATGAAATATCATGGTTGACTACTTATTAAAGCATTAATGTAAAAGTAGTCACTATTCCTTAATTAGGAGAATTATACCATTGTTCAAGAATGGAAGACATAATCCAATAGTTTTTGTGTTGCATTCTATAAGAGAATCATGAAATAACTGCAAATTTAATAGTTACTTTTATAACATTACAGTAAGCATTCCTATAGATAGGAATGATTTTCTCAAGATCTCCTGCCATTTGTATGTGGCAGTCCTGGCATTTGAACTACAGACCTGGGTAGTTTACTTTGAAATGCAAACCATTGGAATGACACTGTGAAGATTTC
This sequence comes from Dipodomys spectabilis, assembly GCF_019054845.1. NCBI lineage: Eukaryota > Metazoa > Chordata > Mammalia > Rodentia > Heteromyidae > Dipodomys > Dipodomys spectabilis. The sequence goes on from NW_024870710.1 coordinate 2,728,332, forward strand.
AGATTGTCACGATGAAAGAAAAGTATGAGAAGAAAGAAACTCAGGTGTCAGCAGATCCTGCCTGTATTCTTAGCGCTTCAGGAGGCTGAGAGGTAGGGAATGCCGGTTTGAATTCAGCCAGGACAGGAAAGTCCACCACATTCTCATTTCTGAGGGACCACAGGAATACAAAATCTCCATGAGTGGGGCTATGGCTCAAGGGCAGAACACTATCCTTGAGCAAAAGTAGCTCAGGGACAGTGCCTAGGCTCATAGTACAACCCCCGCCACAGCCAAAAAAATAGCCAGTAACTCTATGTGTCCCCCATGTATGTATGCATATATTTCTATCAGTGAAGGTCCAGAGTCCCTATGATGAAAGGCATCCAGCTAGGAAATTTGCTTTGAATAGAATGATTTCATTTCACAGAAAGTGCTTTCAAGACAGTGCGTGTTCCGGGGCTTCCTTTGCTGTTCCCATTTTATCCTGAGGTTTTCTCCTCACCAGGGACTGCTGGAGGAAGTCTGCCTCATTGTTGGAACAGGCAGACAAAAGCCCTCACTCCTGTACTGCTGTGTAACAAAAAACTCCATCGAGGCCAATTAGTGAGGAGGAGTGTGGGCTGGCTCTGAAGGCCAGGAGAAAAAGGCCTCTTTGTACCCCCAAGCTATCTCTCTCTCCAGTGCTGTTTTGACAGGAAGTCTTTATTTGTGCCACCTCCCATGATAGGCCAAGTTCCCTGCACTTATCCTGTCTTTGTTAGACTATGTTCTAGTTTTAAAATAATCTGCTACAATTAATTCAAGGGTCCTTCTGGCAGACAACTAGGTAGCTGGACCTAATGAATTGACTCATTATTGGCAATGGTGCCTCCCTAGGTTTCTGGAAGCTTGCTAAATCTAAGCACATGTGTAATCTCACAATGCTTCCTGTCATCTAGGGCTGGTGAAGCTCATCAGATTTTGAAACCTTTGACCTCTCCTAGTTGGGCCCTGGGTGGCAGTGTATCAGGGTTGAACACAGGACCTGGGTGCTTACCATGAGCTCAGAACAGAAGCTCAGTGCTTTACCATTTGGTGTCACAGCTTCACTTCTGGCATCAGTGTGTGTGTTTGTGTGTGTGTGTGTGTGTGTGTGTGTGTGTACATGTATGTGTGTTCATTCACTTGTCCTGGAGCTTGAACTCAGAACCTGAGCACAGTACTTGAGGTTTTCCTGTACAAGGATAGCATTCTACCACTTGAGCCACACAGCCACTTCAGGCGTTTTGCTAGTGATGCGGTACTAAGGAACCAAACCCAGGGATTCATACATGCAAAACACTCTACCAATAAGACACATTCTCAGTACACCACTGCAGCTTTCTTTCTTTCTTTTCTTGGAAGTTGGAAGAATTGAAATCTAGGCCTGGGTGCTGTCCTTGAGCTCTTCAGCTAAAGCCAATTGCTTGAGCTACAGCACCCCTTCTGGTTTGTGATGGGTCACTGGAGAGGAGCATCTCAAGGAATTTTCTGCCCAGGCTGGTTTTGGACCCGTGATCCTCAGCTCTCTGCCACCTGAGTAGCTTGTATGACAGGCGCGAGGCTTCCACTTCAAGTTTCTAAATGGTGAATAGGAGATAAAAGTCTCATGGACCATTTGTGTCTGGGATAGTTTTGAACCCAGATCGTCAGATCTCAGCTTCCTGAGTAGGCAGGATGACAGTCCTTAGCACTATACGCCTAGACCCTAACACTCTGTTGCAAGGTGTTCCTTGGCTTCACATGGTAGGGCACTAGCCATGATCCCAACAGGTAAGTGTCAGTGGCTAGGTCCTGAGTTCAAGGTTCATGACTGAGAAACTTAAGCCAAAAAAATTGTCTGCAGGAGACAACTCACTAGAGATAGGTACATACATAATTTTGGCCCTGACAGGGGCAAATCATCATCTTACTTGTGGAGCTCTTACAAGAACCAGATGAAAAAATGCACCACGTGAGTGACTCAACACACAACATCTCATGAAGGACTGATCACATAGCTGTATCCCACATGCTGTCATTAAATTAAGGTGCTTTCATCAGTATCACAATTCTTTCAGAAACACCTCACAAACAGTCCAAATTTAGATTTTAGAGGGATGGGGTTTTGGAGGGAGGGCATCAGCCATGGAATTGCACTGACAGTTTGGGGGTACTGTCCTAAGATTTTTTTGCTCAAGACTAGAGCTCTACCACTTTGAGCCACAGCTCAGAGTTTCACAGACATCCTGACAGGGCCTGGTTTTAAACCCACCAGTGTCAGATCTCAGTCCCTGAGTATCTTGGATGACAGGGGTAAGTAAGCCAGCAGCATCCGGTTCTGTGGAGATGGGTTGCAGTGGTTCACCTCTGGCTAAGTCAGGTTAGACGGCAGCTGTCAGCACTAGACTCCCTCCTTGCTTTGTGATGAGGTATTTGCAGCCCTATTCTTATATAGTTGCAGTCAGAACATTCTATATTTTCCTTTTTATTTTTTGTTTTGGTGCCAGTCATGGGTCTTGAGGAAGGGTCTAGACACAGTCCCTAATCTTTTATGCTCAAAGTTAGTGCTCAACTGTTTGAGCGACAGCACAACTTCTGGATTTTCCTATGCACACAGTAGTGAGGAATCGAAACAAGGGCTTTGTACGTACTAGGCGAGCCCTCTATCACTCAGCCCCATTAGTGACAAGTGTATAAAAAGATAAATGTTTAGACTTGCAGATAGATAGATAGATAGATAGATAGATAGATAGATAGATAGATAGATAGATAGATAGGTGGATAGATGTATATAACGTGAGATGTCTATATATTATGAAATTGCATATACAATATTACTACCAATTATTGGCAATTAAATTATTCCTTCCTTTTTTAAGCATCATGATTGAATACATAATAAAATATTAATTGAAAATTATTCAAAGTTGTATAATTGTGTATAATTTTATAATATAATCGTACACTAACTACTAAGGTAATTGTTACTTTTACAAAATTCCATTTACACAGATGTATATTGGAAATTGTTTTTTAGAATCTCCTGCCATCCTGGCAGTCCAGGATTCGATTTCCAGGCTTAAGTTGCCGGTTTCGGCTTGGCTTCCCTAATAGTCATCCAAATATCAGCAATGTAAGGTCATGTACACTTTCTGGGCATTGTCATTTAGACCCAGGATGGTCACAATGCAATGAAAAAAAAAAAGTAAAACCACCTCCTTGAACTTCTCAGTTTTATCCTTCTCGTTTTTATTTTTATTTTTGCCAGCCCCGAAATTTGAACTCGGGACCTGGGATCCAAGGATCGGCTGTGGCAGAGATACCAAGACCTGAGTTCAAGCCCGGTGGTTGACCCAAAACATCATCATCATCATCATCATCATCATCATCATGGCTTGGAATTTGCACCATTTTTCTTGCAGGCCTGGGATTTAAACTCAGGGTCTGGGGAATTCTGAGGCACTGTGGGTGAAGGGGAAGATCACCGTCCTCGAAGACAAGCAATTCAGACAAGTTCCCAGGGCCTGAATTGAAGCCTCAGCACTACAAAATATAATAGTCATATATTAGATCTATGTCATATGGGTTTACTCCATATGATATTTATTACCCTTATTTATTTAGTATTATTGTACATATAACATTTATTTTATTATATCATATCACATATACTGAGACCCAGGACTTTCACAGAGAAGGAAAAAAATTTGTCAAAATTGGCTTCTTACTCCATGAATAAATTTTTGGCCATGCGGGGATTTCAACTCACAGCCTACAATGCCCAATTCATAAATGGGTCACAGTCTTAGCACACCAGCCTCCAGCAAACTGAGCTGCCAGGAAATTCTGAGGACCTATAATCAAGCCACAGTAGTGCCCAATATATATATATGTACATGTATATACATGTATATATATGTATATATATACATATATACATACATATATATGTGTATATATATACAGAGGGAATATTATATTATTAAGTTATATATATAATTACCAATTATTAGTTATTAAATTATGCCTCCATTTAATGAAGAATCATCGTTGAATACTTACAAAAGCATTAATAAAATATCAGTCAATATCCTTAATCATACCATGGTGCTAGAATGGAAGATATAAATTCAATAATTTTTGTGTCGCATTCTAAAATAGAATCATGAATTAATTTCAAATTTACTTATTACTTTTATAACATTCCATTAGCATTCAAATGAATAGATATGAGTTTGCAGGATCTCCCTCTATTTGTGGGTGCCAGTCCTAGCATTCGAATTCCAGGCCTGGGAAGTTTTCTTGGAATGCAAACCATTGGAATGACACCGTTAATATTTCAGATTGTCACGAAAAAAAAGAACAACAAGAAGAAAAGTAAGCCAGGTTGTCAGTGGTTCCTTCCTGTGATCCTAGCTCCTCAGAAGGCTGAGATGCCAATTTGAATGCAGCCTGGGCAGGAAAGTCCGCGACACTTGTATTTCTTAAGAGATCACAGGAAAACAAAAGAAATAAACAAACAAAATCACTGAGTGGTTCAAGTTGCAGAGCACTACCATTGAGCAAAAGGAGCTCAGCGACAGGTCCTGGATGATGGGCTTTCAGCAGGTTGCCCATGCCCAGCCCCCCAACCTGGGCAAACTGGAAGAAGCCCTCAGAGAGTACTAAGTCTGCAGCTTGAACAAAGCATCCTTTCCTGCCATTTAAGAACTGAAGCCACGAAGGCTTTGCCTGGGCTGGTGTGTGCAACTGGTGTTGAGGAACCTATGCAACTCTATTTTCCTGAAGACCCCAACTCAGTTCTGCCACCCTTGACCTATTCCAGCCACAGACAGTCCTGGGAACACTAGATGCCAGGATGTGGAGATATCTGAAATAGCCTTGCACAGATAATTTGGGGAAACACATGGTGTTTGCTTAAGGCAGGATGTCAAGGTATCAGAAACTCCAAAACAGCCCCTTCTGTGGTCTGGTGACCATTATCTAAACCAGACACCCTGCAGTTTAGCACATATCCTCTTGAGACTTCCCTGTGGTACAAGCCAACCAGTTTAAAGTATGTCAGCCCCCTTGATCTAACCAACAACTTGTTTCTGGTCCTTTCCCATATTGTAGTTCGCCAATCATAATATAGAATTGTTTTATGATTTTCCCACAGTGTGTAGTGATTTGTTAGAAGACGCTATGGTGTATGCAAAGTCCCTGCCTTCCCTAAAAAGTGTATAAAAGGTGCTGCAAACCTCGGTTGCTGCTATGTAAATCTGAGGGGACCAAGCTTGAGCTCGCAATAAAGACTACTTTGCTTTTACATTGGTGGTGGCCTCTGGTGGTCTTTTGGTTAAGGATTTCTGAATTCAGCTTTACAGTGTGTGCAATGGGTGCATTATGCTCTGGCTGAGATGTCCCATCAGAACACCTAGCAGCCAGCCACTGCCTCCAGGGAAACCACAGTTCCTAGGCTGTAGGAGTTGTCGAAGGTTGTGTCTCCATTTCCTCTATCTCCCTGTAAGATGTTAGCCTAGACCTCTGGGGCCTGGTGGCCATCACTCATTCATTATTCCTTATTGCGTAGTCTCATGATGGTCCCAAATCCTGACAAAGATAGGAAACAGTCAGCGATTTCTGTCCCAAAATGGGTAATCCAATAAATCCCAACGTCATAGCTTCTTTTAGAAATGAGCCTTGGGCTGCGAATGTGTCTTACTGGTAGAGTGCTTACTTAGCACACACAAAGCCCTGAGTTCGATTCCTCACTACCACAGAAAGAGAAAAAGCCAAAAGAGACACTGTGCTTAAGTGATAAAAGTGCTAGTGTTGAAAAAAAGCAGCTCAGGAACATGCCCAGACCCTGAGTTCAAGCCCCAAGATTGACAAAAAAAAAGTCAGCAGAGTGAGACATATTCTTCTGGGACTCAGAGGAGGGCCGTTATGGGTAAGAGGTAGAGGGCAGGTGCTGGGGGCTCACCCATGTAATCTTAACTACTGAGGAGGCTGAGATCTGAGGATACCAATTGCGTGCAGGAACGGATATATGAGGCTCTTTTCTCCAATTAAACCCCAAAAGCCAGAAGTAGAGCTGAGATTCAAGTAGTACAGTGCTAGTCTTGAGCACAAAAGCTCAGGGATAGCGTCCAGGCCATGAATTCAAACCCCACGACTGGCATGCGTGTTTGCACGCATGCACATGCGTGGGTGCACATGCACGCATGCACACACGCACACACTCACACAAACACACACACACACACACACACACACACACACAGACACGACCACCACCACCAACAACAACACAATAGAGCATTTTCCAGTCAGCCTGCACAAGTTCAATCTGTAGGAACTCAATATATTTTTAAAAGGGGGAGAAGGGAAGGAAAGGCTTGCTCCACGAGGTGATATAACCAGTGCCAAAATTCCACAGGAGCTCTAAGATGTGGAACAAGGCAGAGAGCCTCAGGCAATAAGTACAGCTTGGGCAAAGGTCCTGAGGTGTGTTGTAGAGCTGGTAGTGTCAGTGGAATGAAAGTTCTGCGGCTTCAGACAAGTCTGGCAGAACACTCAAGTCTGGGACAAGATTTACACTTGAGTCACAGTTAGGGCAGAATGGGGTCCAAGGGAAGATTATCGTGTCTTTTCACCAAGGACCCCAGCCATTTTCTTTGACCAGAAGCCTATTTTCCACAGCTCCTGACCTTCAGGCCTCCTTTGCATGGAAGAGTCAGGGCAAATGCAAGGAAGAATGCTTGCTTAAGTAAAGCTTCTAGCCCAGTGTCACCAGTGGCTTAACCCCTGTAAATCCTAGCTACTCAGGACACTGAGATCAGAGATCGTGAATCAAAGCCAGCTCAGGGGAGGAAAGTTAGTGAGACATTTTTGCCGATGAACTACCAAAAGCCAGAAATGGAGCTGTGGCTCAAATGGTAGATTGCCAGTCTTGAGGGCAAAACTAAAGAGACCACAGGCCAGACCCTGATTTCAGGCCCCAGTACTGGCACAGAGAAAATAAAGAAAAGCTTTCAGGAGCTCCTACTCCACTGTGGTGAAAGGCCAGATCAGCTGGGCGCTGGTGGCTCATGTATGTCCTCCTAGCTCCTCAGGAGGCTGAGATTGGAGGATTGCCATTCAAAGCCAGCCTGGGCAGGAAAGTCTGGGAGACTCTGTTCTCCAAGAACCACCAGAAAACTGGAAGTGGTGCTGTGGCTCAAGTGGTAAGATGAAGAGCTGGGGACAGCAACCAGGCCCAGTTTTTGAGCTACATGACCAATACCTGGCCTGCTTTGACCTCATGCTGTGGCTCTAAACAGAGTATTTTCCAGGGGGTTCCTGAGGGTCTCCCAATATCTAGGTGTCTTACACTTCTTTAGAGAAGCCTCCTCGGAGGCCTTTGCATACAGAGTGGGCCACAGTACCAGAGATGGATCGACCCTTGTGACACGGACGTCATCAACCCGATCATCAGAATGACATCTATCATGAGAGCAGTGTGGATCTGAGCACTAAATCGATGTCTCAGACAACAGTTCTGGTCCAGGAGGGGTAAAACAGTAAATGCCCACTCATATGGATATCACAAGAATGCACATTTGTCAGGCACACCTTGGGCGGTGTTGAGTTGGGCTCATGAAAGACTTGTAGTCTCAGGAATCCAGTGCCGGCTGGCTGCTGTTTGTAGTAAACGCTATATCCCAGTAGTCCCAGGGCTCAGAACCCAGCTTTCCTCCCCAGTGCTTAGATGGAGGCACAGATCCCTCAGCCCAAGAAAGACTTAGGGAGAAACAACTGATGTTGTTTAAGAGTTTACTATGATTATGCTTCAGGACTGCCCGCAGTTCTAGCTCTGCTTATCATTACCACCTCCCTCTGTGTGTGTTTGTGTGTGTGTGTGTGTGTGTGTGTGCACATGCCCATGAGTGCATCTTGGTAGTAGGACTTGAACTCAGGGCCCGGGTACTGTCCTTCATTTTTTTTCATTCAAGGATAGCACTGTACCACTTGAGCCAGAGCTTTTCTTCCAGCTTTCAGGTGGTATTTTGGGAGAGGACTGTCTCACAGATATTTTTTGCTGGGTAGCCTCTGAATGTCAATCCTCAGATCTCAGACTCCTGAGGGAGCTAGGAATATAAGAGCATGAGTCATTAACATCTGGCCATGCTTTCCTTCTTGGATAAAACAGGATGTCTATCTTCTAGCTGAGCACCCATCTACAGCTATCCCACCTGTCTCTACCCCTACCCCTACCCCTCCAGGTTTCAAAGGAATCATTCCTTCCCCTGAGGACAAAGAAATAGGATGCATTGACAGGTTTGAGCTTTATGTTCTCCACACAGTCAGGGGCTGTTGGGAGCTGATGTAGAGTCCAGAGATCTAGGCCAGAGCAAGTAGATAGCTGTTAGAACAGAAGAGACTATGAAAAGACATCCATGCAGCTGGATGCCAGTGGCTCATGCCTATAATCCTAGCTCCTCAAGGCAGACACTGGAGGATAAATCAAGATTCAAAGCTAACCTGGGAAGACTCTTATCTCCAATGAATCACCAAAAAGCTGGGAAGTGAAGCTACTATAGTTCAAGTGGTAGAGCACCAACTTTGTGCAAACAGGCTAAAGGTAACCACCTAGGCTCTGAGTTCAAGACCCGGTACACACACACACACACACACACACGCACACACACACACACACACACACACACACACACACACACACAATGTGCATGCAAAATGAGAGATTTCTACACTGCAATTTTTAGGTATTCTTTATCTTTTCTGCATTAAGCCTGGTGGTTGTTGGCCTAGGAGTTTGATGCATACAACACCACTTGGCATCTTTAATTTTGGGGAACAGAATGACTAGAAAGTCGGCATTCCCCATCCCAGCTCCTTGATTGGGTTGTGATCTATCCCAGCCCTTTGGGGATCCTTTTACACACTCGCCAAGATTCTTTTAAAAGGCATCACATTCTGGGCACTGGTGGTTCACACCTGTCATCCTAGCTACTCAAGAAGCTGAGATCTGGAGGATCATGGTTACAAGCCAGCCTGGGCAGGAAAGTGTATGAGACTTTTATCCTTGATGAAACATCAGAAAACAAGAAGTGGCCCTGTAGCTCAAGTAGTAGAATGCCAGCCTTGAGAAAAAGAGCTCAGGGACAGCACTCATGGAAAACAACAACGAGAGGCATTGCATGTTGGCTCTGGGATTGACATGGGCTGAATATAATTGGAATTTTCAAGTGCACCAAGATAAAGCATTACCTCCTTTAGTCCTGTGCTCCTCCATCTGTCTCACCCCCTGACCTTGGCATGCTTCGGGTCACCATGGCCCTAGTTGGATGGGAGGGCTCCGAGGAGGAAGATCCCAGAGCAATCACCCACCTCCTTCTTCCATACTCACCCTGCTGCTTCTGCAATAGACCTACTTCCTGGAATCCGTCCATGAGATCATGGCCACCAACATTGTGGTGAGTGGTGGATCTAGCCAAACTCAGGGAAGTTAGGGGTGGAAGTCGGTCTGGGACTAGGAGTTTCCACCCTGGGTGTGGGCTAAGTCCAGGGCTGACACTTATTTCATCCTGAGCCTTTCAGGAGTGGGGAGACAATGTAGACTCCATATTGAGTCAGGTAAGATTAGAATCTGGAGGACTACATTTGTGGGGGAGGCTGTGGAGCTCAGGGGGCCACTGTTCTTGGTACTCCTCTTTCGGGACTCCCCTCTCCCTCTCTCATCCCTCAAAGGTAAAAGAGAAACTTTAAATAAGGGTGTCAAAGAGGGGGCAGTGGAGTATTTCTGTGTGAACCAGATTTGTGTTTCATATTCATCCTAGCCCCTACTTCCAATTTATCTGAGTAACGACTATATGTGTTTTGGGGCAGGGGATCATCTTAGCTGAGAATGTGGCTCAGTGGTAGAGTGTTTGCCTAGCATGTCTGAAGCCTTGGGTTCAATTCCACACAGAAAAAGCTGGAAGGAGAGGTGGGGCTCAAATGGTAGAGCACCGGTCTTGATCAAAAAGAGCTCAGGGACAGTGACCAGGCCCTGAGTTCAAGCCCTATGACTGGAAGAAGAAATCTTTGTGGAGGATTTGTTTCCCTTTGAAAACAATTTATTCTTTGTGATAAGCATAACATGGGCCTCTTCCCTCGTCACCAATGGGCCATTAGATATCCCTTGAATTTTGTCTCCTCCCAGCAGCCTCTGCTCTACGCAGCCCACAGTTTACCCTTCCCATCACCAGGCAGATAGAGACCTAGAGAAGGACACCTGGCCACCTAGTTCTGGTGGCTGCCGAGGATTTTGAGACTCAATATGTCACATAGGGAGTCATCATCCCCATCAGCCTACAGAAAAAAGGCACAGAGTGCTGCAAGCCTGAGTTCGCCAGCTGTGGGTGGCTCTGGATGTGGGACATCTGTGGCAGGATATGCTCTGTGGTAGAGTCCTCTACAGGGTAAGGAACCCCTATCTCTCCTCTGGCAGTTTCCACATGGTCTTGAAGTTGTAATTCTTCAAAACCTTTCTGCTCCTCCCTCATTTTGCCCACCCAGGAGCCTGAGGCCTCTAAAGCAGCAACACAGATGGGGGGCTCAGACTGGACCGACATCTGGAGCCCCTTGAGAAGAGAGACAGCAGCTCCTGCAGCTCTTTCCTCTTCTCTATCTTCTCCTGTGACAGCTGGCACATGCCCTTTGCTTTCTCCAGACACAGTTGATCCAGGATGAACATCTGTCCGTTACATACCAGGAGCAACTCCTGGACGGTGTGGATATGTGCCAACACCTGGCTGCATGGATGGTGGAGCTTGTTCGCTGGACTACGGAAGTGCAACTCATCAGGCAGGTTGTGGATTAAGCAGATTTTGTTTTTAGACTCCCACTTGTCCCACTTCCCATCCTCACACATGCTGTGGTGGCAGCTCACGGGGCGGGTACCTGTGGATCCAGCTCTATTTGGCACTGAGCTGTCGGGTGGAAGGAGTGCCTGCAAAAGGCCCACCGCTCCTGCGGCAGGAGTTTCCCCCTGTGGATGTCAGCCTCAAAGAGTGCTTGCAGAGACACATCCCTCTTACTTTGGAGGATGTCTCTATCCTCTGTGATGGGCACATCAGGGGGATTCGCATTCTTACCTTTTGCTTTTCCAGGGCTCACACCTTCCCCTTCCCAAGGGAAAGCCAGGAAGATCAGCTGGGCCTGCAGGCACTCATCCTGTGTTCTGATTACTTCCAGGCACTTGAGAGTGTCCTGCCACTTTGGGGGCACCACCTAGTCCCCACAGTTGGTCGGGCCCTGCACTTGCTAAAGCTGCTCCAGCAGCTGGGTCTGCCTCTGCAGGTGCTGCTTCAAGGCCTACTTCTTGGAGCTCAGCCGTTCATTGGAGGTGATGTGATGCTCACAGGTGGCTCTGAGCTCCTGCAGCTGGGCCAGGGACTGCTCTTGCTGCTCCTGCAGCTCCCAAGCCACTTGGGTCTCTCTCTCATCCATCTCTTTCCATTTCTCTATCTTCTCCTCTGAGTGGTCCATCTGTTCCTGCAGATGTTTCTTCACCTGCTGCTCAGAGTCCAAGATGCTAGCAAACTCCTCCTTCTCACCGCTCACCCTATGGAGAGCAACCCACAGCAAGGCCAGCTGTTCTTCTAGCTGTGGGTCGCACAGACATGTGCATCATGGGGTCTCCGGGATCCCTTGCCAACCCTCCGCCTTCTCCTCCAGTCTCCGCAGTTGTTCCCATTGCTCTGCATTCTGGAGATTGGGCCTCTGGTTTTCCTCGACCTGGATGTGAAGTTGTTCCTCCAGGTTTTTCAACTCCATCTGCATGCGGTAGGCCTGGATCTGCAGCTGCTGCTTGGCCTGAGATAGTCCTGTGGGGGGCCATGGCTCTGCCAGCTTCCTTCTCAGTTCCCCCAGCTCTTTCTCCAAATCCATCACCTGCCTAGCCCCTTCCTCCTTCTGCTCTGTCAGTTGGTTCACCTGCTCGGTCAGTGGCCGGGCCTCGTCCTTTGTGTGGACCTCTCAATTCTCAGGTCCTTCACTAAGGTATCTGTGTCCAGATTCGCTGCTGTCACCATCCAGCTCAGGTTGTCCAGTAGTCTTTTTTTTTTTTTTTAATTTAATTCTATTTTATTTGAGAATATACTGTACAGAGGGATTACAATTACATGGGCAGGATAATGCATACATTTCTTACCAAGCATTGCAGGGTCCTCCTTTGTTTACCCTTCACCTCCCTTCCCAGCCTCCCTCCTCCCTCCCGCCCAATCATACCCCCCTCCCGCCCCACCACACCGACATTGTAAAGCTGGTTTTGACATGACATTTTGTACTTCTCATTGTTGCAACAGGTCCACCTGAATCCTTAAACGACTTGTTTGTCCCCGTCTCCTCCACATGTTATACTGACATCAAATATAGTGAAAGCGGGGGTTACACTGTGGGGGAGGGACATACAAAGCAACAAAGAAATAATCTTATAAATGCGTTAGAAACACATACATGAAAGAAACAAAAACATTAAAATACATATTTGAGGGTTTGTTTCCCTAACATCTCATTATCTGACTTTTTCTGCTTGACTCATACATATACTAGATATTGCAAATAAGGGAAACCATGGGACCTATGTTTCTTTGGGCCTGGCTTACTTCACTTAATATAATTTTTTCCAAGCCTTTCCATTTCCTAACAAATGGGGAAATGTCATTCTTTCTGATGGAGGCATAGAATTCCATTGTGTATATATACCACATTTTCTTGATCCATTCATCTACTGAGGGGCATCTGGGTTGGTTCCATATCTTAGCTATGGTAAATAATGCTGCAATAAACATAGTTGTGCTGGTAGCTTTAGTGTGGTCTTGTTTGTAAACATTAGGGTAAATGCCCAAAAGTGGGATTGCTGGGTCATACGGGAGTTCTGTGTGAAGTCTTTTGAGGAACCTCCATACTGCTTTCCAAAGTGGTTGAACAAGTTTACATTCCCACCAACAATGAAGTAAGGTTCCTTTCTGTCCACATCCCCTCCAGCATCTGTTGTTGTTAGAGTTCTTGATTTTTGCTGTTCTAACTGGAGTGAGGTGATATCTCCATGTTGTTTTGATTTGCATTTCTTTTATGGCTAGGGAGGTTGAAAATTTCTTCATGTGTCTATTGGCCATCCTTCTTTCTTCTTCAGAGAAGCTTCTCTTTAAGTCGCTCGCCCACTTACCTATTGGGCAGTTGTTTCTTTGAGGGTTTGTTGTTGGGTGGTTTAATTTTTTGAGTTCCAAGTATATTTTATATATGAGACCCTTGTCCGTTGTATGGCTAGTAAAGATCTTCTCCCAATCCGTGGGCTTTCTATTGATCTTGCTAGCTATGTCATTTGCCCTGCAGAAGCTCTGCAACCTTATGCAATCCCATTTGTCCAACCTTTCTTTGATTTGTTGTGTTTCCGGGTCTCTATTCAGAAAATTTCGGCCTGAGCCAAGGAGACCCAGGGTTTCTCCTGTTCCATCCTGTAATGTTTTCAGAGTGTCTGCTTTGAGTTCAAGGTCTTTGATCCATTTGGAGTTGATTCTGGTGCAGGGTGATATATAAGGATCTAGCTTTAGTTTTCTACATGTAGTTAACCAGTTTTGGCAGCACCATTTACTGAAGAGGCTGTCTGTCTTCCATTCTATTGTTTTAGCTCCCTTATCGAAGATTAGATGGCTATAGGTCTGTAGGTTCATTTCTGGGTTTTCAATTCTATTCCATTGGTCCTGAGGTCTGTTCTTATGCCAATACCAAGCTGTTTTGATTACTATGGCTTTATAGTAGAGTTTGAAATTTGGTATTGATATTCCTCCAACCGTATTGTTTCCGTTGAGGAGCGTTTTTGCTATTCGGGGTCTTTTATTGTTCCAGTGCTGTGAGTTTTTTTCACAAAATAGCCCCAGGAAAAGCTACTGTTTGTTGAAAGGCCTCAACTCTACCCAGAACCTAGCCTCATCACTGCATCCCCCTCTTTTGTGATTCTCAAAGCAGATCACCCTCCCAGTAAACTAACCTGGGAGGGGGATCTCAAAATCTTGGGTGAAGCAGAGCATTTTTCTGCCTGTTCCAACAAACTGACTTAAGAAACCAATCAAGCCACAGGACCTCAAGCTGACCAGAGACTCCAACCAGACTCTGGTTACAGACAAAAGGGAGATACAGGACTTTTCCCACCCCTCCCCCCAAAAAAGAAAATCAAAGAACTTTTTTTTTTCTTCTTCTTCTTCTTTTCTTTTTTCTTTTTTTTTGTTTTTTTTTTCGTTTTTTGTTACCTTATATATAAAAAAAAAATTTTCCTTTTCTAAAACTTTTATTAATCTTTAATTTTTGCCTCTTCTGAAAAAATAATTGTTTTCCAGTAACTTTTTTTTTTCTCCTCTTATAATTTTTATTTTAGGAATACGTGAATGTGTGTTTTCCTTTCTTTTCTTGTCTTCTTTCTCTTTTTCTTTCTTTCTTAATTATCTTTTTGTTTTTTGTCTAGCTCTACTGAACTTCTGATCTTTTCTTCTCACTTTCCTATCATTTCCACATTTTCCTCTTTTGTTCTTCTTTATGTGACTTAACTCTTGTCCTGCACATCCTCAGATAAACCCGTAGTTAACTAGTAGACCCTATCCCCCATTGTGAACACACTTAATCCACAAACTTATTACTCAATTCAAAACCTCTGAGACTTAAATTCCTTAATAGCAGTACTACCTCTTTATACCTATATAATATTTGAAGCATTTTTTTTAAAGTTTTTCACATCTCCTCTATGTCCCTCCCTTTTTCTCAACATATTCACATTCCTCTCTAAATAGATGGTCTTTTAATCTCTATAATAACATTAATTTTTACGTTTCTATTTTTTTTTCTGATCTCTTTTCATTCCCCTTTCCCTTTCTTCTTTTTCTCTCTCTCTCTACTTGCATCCTACCCAACCTATTTCCTGCATTGTGATTAGGACATAGTTAACTCTCCCTGTACCTCCCCACACCAATCTATTCCTATTTTTTACCCACATCTCTCCCTAACCCTAATAATTTCTGGTTTTCCAAATTCTTCTCTGCGGTTCGAAGTCCTTTAACATATAGTTGTTTGATGTCGAATAGATGTATCTGTTGAACTACATTGTATCTGTAGACTATTGACTGTACAAATGCAAACTTTGGTTGATGGTTGCCTTAAGATAGTGTTCTAGCACAAAACTGGTGCTATCTTCATCTCAAATGGGCAGAGTAAGCCGGAAAAACACAAGAAAAATGGCAAATTCGGGTATCTCAATTCCCAATCTTGATAATCAGGGGTTAGAACAGATAATGAATAATCCAGAGGAGAGTTCCCAAATAGCTCTACAAACACTACTGGCAAACATGATAAATGAGAAGTTTGACCACGTACAAAGGACTCTGTATGAGCGTGATAGGGAGAGAGAAGAGGCATCCCAGAAGTTTATACAGGAGTATCATAAGCGTGAGGAAGCTACTCAAAAACTGATACAGGATTTGCGTGAACAACTTGAGAATACTCAAAGAGAAAGGGAGGAATGGCGTGAGCAGGCTGAGAACACTCAAAGAGATCTGCAGGAATCCCACGAACGGGAGGAAGCTAATCCAAGAGTAATACAGGAATTGAGAGACCAGGTAGAGAACACACAAAGATCACTAAAGGCATTCATGGAATCCATTAACAAAGAGCTGAAGGAAGTCAGGGAGACCACAAAGGGAATGCTGAATGGAACCCAACAGAAGGAATGGGAGCCCAAAGAAACCATAACCAATCAACTAAGTGATTTGAGGACAAACACTGAACACCAAATTAAGGAAGTAAAGAAATTCATGCAAGACCTAAAACAGAGCTTCAACAAAGAACTTGAAGCCATCAAAGCTGACCAACTAGAAGGAAAAGAGATAAAAAACAAAGTAGAGAGTCTTGACCGCAGGTTAGACCATGCAGAAGATCGAATCTCAGGGATTGAAGACAGCCTAGATATTATAGAGAAAGAACATACAACCATCCAAGACAAGTCCAAGAAATATGATAGATCTATCCAACACCTGGAAGACACCATCAGAAGGCCTAATCTAAGGATAATGGGTGTAGAGGAGCACCTAGAAACAGAAGTTAATGGTCTAGGAAATCTGTCCAGTAGTCTTGTCAGTACCTCATGCCCTGCCAGTGCTTGTTGGAGCTTGCAGATTCTGTTATTCCTGTTGCTCCTCTATGTCCAGAGTGATTCCAGCTTCTCCTGAAAATCTCTGTTCCCTTGCTCCAGGTCATAGAAGCTTCTGATCTTTTACTCGAGCTGAAGTGTTACATCATTCAGCTGTTCGAAGAGTATTTCAATCTCCTTCTGTGCAGCAGTGACTGCAGAAGCCTCCATCTCCAACTCTGCCATTCGCTGCTATGTGGCCTGCAGGCAGCTGGTGAGAGTTTTGTGCTCCATTACTCTGTGATCGGCCACGTGCTGCATGTGGGCCGGTGCTGATTGTAAATCGCTTTCTGCCAAAACCAACTATTGTTTGAGTGGCTTGTGGATTTCTAGCTCTATTTTCAGTTCTTTGTGCCCCTGGGCTATCTTCTTCCTCTCTTTCTCCCGTTGATACTGCAGGTCTGTCTTTTCCTGATTCCGTGGTTAGATATTGGCACAGAGCACCTGGTTTCTTCTTTTGCTGCGGTCCAGGGCAGGCACCATGTGTTGGTAGCACCTCTGAAGATCTTTGGTGGTATCCGGACCCTTGACACTCTGGACCCTGATGGCTGTAACACTCTCCAAAGGCAGGGGTGGCCCCTGGACCTTCCTTTGAATCACGCTCTCCAGTGGTGTTTGTCTTGGGGATCCCTCCCTTTTTTGTGTTCTTTGTTTTTTTGAATGTTGCAGGTCTGATGGCAGGATTCTTCTGTCGGTGATCTGGCAGTTGTTTCTTGCCCACAACTCTCTCACGGAATCTGGTTGTTAAAGACATCTGAGCACTAGGATGGGAGAGATGGGCTGGCCACATTCCCAGGC
Organism: Dipodomys spectabilis; assembly: GCF_019054845.1. NCBI lineage: Eukaryota > Metazoa > Chordata > Mammalia > Rodentia > Heteromyidae > Dipodomys > Dipodomys spectabilis. Next base: position 2,745,313 of record NW_024870710.1, read on the forward strand.
TCTGGGTAATCCTCTATTCTCCCACTCACTGACTGGGCTGTAAGTTTCCTAATCCACTCCAAAGTCGTCTCAAGACTCTTGCTCACCACCCAGCCACCTCTAACTTCCTCAACTGCTGGTAGTGGTGTCAACCAACAGAGGGAATCTGGGTGCTACTGGACAGCATGGAATATGGGAGTGGCCACAATTCTTGTATCCCATTGGTTAGAAAGAACCATGAAAGAATGGGGGTGCAGTCAGAATCCTGTGATGCAGGCTGCATAGGTGGAGTCAAGATGACAGCGGCTCCCCAGCCCCTTTCCAAGTAAACTCTGTCCAATTCAGTTGGAGACAAGAGGGTGACTTGCTTTAGCCGCATGGCTGCACAGATTGTTCTGTATGACTGTTTGTTGCCAATCTCGGAACTTGAACTCAAGGTCTGGGCACAGTCCGTGAGCTGCTTTTGATCAAGGCTAGCCCTCTACCATACGGGTCTACTTATGGCTTTGTTGACACAGAACTTGGACAGGCGTTTCAAGGACTTTCCTGCCTACGGTAACTTTGACCATAATCCTCCTATACAGGCTTGTATCAAGAAGGACTGCTGAGAGCCACTGGTGCCTGCCTAATCATTGGTCTTGCTGATGTTTTGGGACAGACCAGTGAGTTCCCTATCCGTAGGTTTAAGTGGTGGGAGCTGGAGCCCACAGTTCAAATCCTGGTCCTGCCACCTCCAAATGGCAGGAGATCTTAAGACACTCATTCATATCCATATGAATACGAATGGAATGGGATGTATGTATGATTGAATAGGCAGTTCTTGAATGATTCCAGGATAAAATTATACACTATTATAGGACACTGATCGATTTTAATCAATACTTTATGAAGCATTTACACAATCACATTCATTTAATGAAGGCATAATGAAATACCTAAGAATTGGGCATCACATAGTATAGAGATGCCATTTTTCTCTGCCAGGACTGGGATTGGAACTCATGGTCTTGGTAACTCTGTTGCACTGTAAGGGAAGGGCAAGCTCGCCTCCCTGAAGTGAAGAAATTCAATTCTGTTCCTTAGGCCTGAAACCGATCCTCAACACTAGAAAACATCCCATTCGTGTACATTTTAGATATATGATTTATATTTACATACATATGTTGATTCTATATTACATTCAGTGTAGTTATTCATTTTATTTTTCATTTTGTTCATGTATTGACTATATTATTGGTTATTTTGGCACATAGAACATTGATTACTTTGATTACATAGGATATAGGACTGCATATGTTTTCCATTTCATACCTGACACCCAAGACTTTCTCAGAAAAGGAAAACATGTGTCACCATCAGGTTCTTACTCCACGATTACTGTTTGGGAGTGCTGTCATCTGAATTCATGGCCTACAGGGCCAAATTCATGAATGGGTGAGGGTCAGCATGCAATCCTGGGGCAAAATGAGCTGACACAAACTATGCCGGACTTGAGATTGAGCCCCTGGGGTTGAGAAAATTAGAACAGATTGACACGCAGATGGTAGTACATTAATAAATATATGTTTTCACAAGTCAATACCTGACAAACATTAGACATTTATCTGGGCATTATGAAACTGAATTATGTTTTTGACCAATGTGATCATTAACACCCTCCTTACTAGAAGGCAATCCTTCTCCCACTAGAAGGGAAACTTGCATTTCTGCTAGATAAAAATCCACCAAACTCCCTCGTTCTCGGTAGGAAACCCTCTGTCCCTCTTGGTAGGAAACCCTTTATGTGTAGCTTGCCTTTTTTTTTCAGTTTTGGTCAGTCTTGGGACTGAACTCTGGCCCTCGACACTGTTCCTCAGCTCTTCATCTCAAGGATAGCGCTCTACCAGTTGAGCCACAGCACCACTTCTGGCTTTCTCTGCTTATGTGGTGCTGAGGAATTGAACCCAGAGGCTCAAGCATGCAAGGCAAACACTCTACTGCTGAGCAACCTTCTCAGCCCTTTATCTGAGTTTTTAGTTCTCTCACTTGCCAATGTTGAATTCTTCTAAGTCCTTTGTGCAGCTTTGGCCTTCAATCACAAAACAAAATCTACCCTTTATAGATAATGTTTCTAGAATTAATTTTCCCATGCCATCCTACTAGAGCACTTAATTTAAGGGTTTAAAAAATCTTTTAGTATAATTAACAAATCTCTGTTGATCTTATTCTACTCTACATTTTATTTTTGCCAGTCCCGGTGCTCCCTGAGCTTCTTTTGCTCAAAGCTAGCACTCTACCTGTTGAGCCACAATGCTACTTCCAGCCTTTTCTGTTTATCTGGTGCTGAGGAATAAAACCCAGGGCTTCATGCATGCTAGGCAAACAATTTAAAACTAAGCCATATTCCTAGCCTCCACACTATATTTTATTTATACTAATTATACTAACTTACTTATACTAATTATACTGATTCCTAAGCTGCTATTTGGGGCCTGGCTTGAATTTTTGGAAACTTTTGGGGGAGGATCCTGAATAGTACCTATGTAAATATGAAATATGAATGACCCTCTGGGGAAAGGGTCTCTCCTAACTAGTATAAAATGTTTGAGAACGGACAGGTGGATGAAATGCTAGGATGTAAGTGATGGCAAATTGAACAAAGCACAGGTTCTACTCTAGTTGGCCAGGAACGTCTCCAGCACTGGTCTTCCACAATACCATCAGTCAATTCCCCTGGCTATATTTAGTGCTTACTGCTCAACTCTTCACAGGTTCGGCCTTCACTGCATCTTGATAAGTTTCCCAGAAATGCCAGTTGTCCCCCGTACCTACAGAGGTAAGGGGTATAGTTGGCCTTGGGAAGATAGGATTTTTGTCTTAGATCCTCCTCTTGCAAACAGCAATAGCAGGGTCTTTCGAGTTTCCCCAAGCTGTGTTTGGCCAACCGATCATGCACTCCATGCACTTGGGGGTCTGAGGTTCATTACAGTGGGAAGTGTACCACTTGTTTTTCTGGTCTCTGTGCCACACAGTCTTAACAGTAATGGTGAGCAGAATATTTAATCCATTTCACCTAAGCATTAATTTTTATTGGTCATAGGACTTGAACTCTGGGCCTGGGCACTGTCCCTGAGCTCTTTAGCACAAGGCGAAAGAAAGCCCTACTAGTTGAGCCCAGCACCAATTCCAGTTTTCTGGTGGTTAATTGGCGATAAGAGTCTCAAGGACTTTTCTTCTCTGTCTGTCTTTGAACCCCAATCCTCAGATCCTGAGTAGCTTGGATTGCAGGTGCATGCCACTGGCACCCAGATTTGGACATGACTTTTTTGAGTTCCCCTTTCAGCATATAAGATTTAAAACACACACCTTCAAGCACTTATGTATAACAAATTGTTGTTTGGACAAGTGCACAGTATGGATCTCAATAATAAAAATTATCCATTATTTAATAGTGTTCTGAGATCTTTTTCACCATTCTCCCAGTGGATTATCAGAAGCAGGTCCTTGGATCATTTTTCTTTGGTTCCTTAGGCCTAGAATTCTTATTCCCCATTTTAGCAGGTCTCTTGAGATTTCAGTTTTTGGTGCACTAAATCCTATCTATTGTAAGTTTCTTGTGCTCCCCTCTCATATTCAACTCTCCCCTTACTGGAGATTTCTCAAATATGGCTTCCTCCAGCTCCCACATTTTTATTCTTGGGCCAGAGAATGAAAACAAACATCAAGACTCAAGTTTTCGTTGTGCCTAAGACTCACTCAGCACATGTAAGTCCCCAACCAATGAGGTAATGGGCACTAGTCCAATTTTTCCTCTCATGGCCAATGCATGAGGTAACTTTTTATTGAGGTGCTTCCATCGGCCCTTTCCTGACATTGCTGATACACTTTCCATCATTAACCACAATGGGTGGGTTTAACCCAACCTTGAGCTACCCCAACAAGGCAGGATGTGTCTCCTTCTAAAGGGTTACCGCCTTGCATAACAAAGATTGTGGACAATACCCCAGATTATTGGGAATACTCCCATAGTGTAAGCCAATATCCCAAGAAAGACAAGCAAGTTGAAAGAAACTTAGCACGGCAAAGTTTAGTTCTGTTGAAGGGCATGTTATTGGCAGGAAGCCAATGAAGCAACCGCTCTGAGTAGGAAGTCTGAGTAGGAAGTAGGTTTTACCCCTAATGAGTTACTACTTCTGGTATTGATCAGAAGTTGTGTTCAAAATTTTGCTCAATTGCCTCTTTTGAAGCTCAGCTGGCTAGTTTGAAAGGGGATCAGTTTCAGAGCAATCAATGAAACCAGGACAACCATTCCAGAAATTGCTAGAAAATTCTTACTACGCTTGTGCTCTATGAATTAAACTGTGCCTATGAGTTGAACCATGTTCCTAGAACGATTTTACTTACAGGATATACTTTAGTTAAAATAGCTTTTTGTAAGATTATGGCTACGTGTAGTCAATGCTTTCCTTCAAGCAATCACTTTCACAGAAAAATATTCTATCTCCTACAAAGTCCATTCCCAGACAGAATTTATTATCAGCAGCTTCCTCTTAGGAATGGAGGCTTATGAGCTTCCAGTTGAAAACACCTTATTCACATATTGCTTTGGCTCTTTTAGGCAAACTCACCTCAGCAAGTGGTTATGAAACCAACCGCTGTGTGTGGCTGCTTTATTATAAAGAACCTATCTGGTACTTCTGCTCCTAATGCTAATAGAAAGAGGAAAGCCTGCTCTCTCTGGAGGCACGTAGCTATGGATTTAAGCACACATATTGAACCCTGAGCACAGGACACAGATTAGACTGCAGTATTTTCAGAGCCATAGATGAATCAGCCAGATCCCAGATGCTTGGCTGAGCATAGGGCACACTTCTGGTGCCACATTTCTGAGGTAAAGCAGTTCTAAGTTGCCAAGACACTATGGTAGGAAGAGGCCTGAGGGAGAATTCTTGGTGGGAAGGAGAAGGGGAAAGTTTGGATTTAGGTTTTAGAAAATGCAAGCCACTTTCTGAATTGCTTGAGGCATCGAGCAGATCAACATGTTTAGTAGCCCTCTAGATGCAGAGTATGAGAACACTTCCCACAGCTTACACTCAATCCTTCCTGTCTGGCAGCCTTCAATTCCCTCTTGCAGGAGTTAAGCAGTTTTTAAGAAAGCAAAGGTCAGTGAACGTGATCTAGCTAGTGAAGGAAGCATATCCTTTGGCTTTACAATAGATCAATTTCTATCTCAGAACAAGAGGAAGTGAAGAAACTCGTAATGACATTTTGATGAACAAATTAAAGAAAAATGATAAAAGGAGTGATATTGATCAAGCTGCATTGTATTTACTTTCTGACTTGTTGAATGATGACCCTTGCTACAACTACTTAAAGGAATATATATGTATATGTATATATGTACATATATATATATATATATATATATATATATATGCAATACTATGTATTTTCTGTGAGTGCATCTCAATCCACAGTGTAAGTATCTTAAAGATAGGAGAACTCAAATGATCATAAAAATGCAACTAGTAATGGTTTAGTCTCTTATCTGTTGAAAGCCCAGAGGAAGACAGTACAGGCATGAAGATTCCAAGAAGATGGAGGCATACCCCAGCATTAGGATATAGCTCTCACTGTCTTGGCCCAAAGTGACCCCTAAATTGCCAGTAATCACTTTCAAGTTCCAGGAAGTGTGATGAAGGAACAGAAAGAAGGAAATCAAGAAATACAGAAAATGTGTGGACTGGGCTTAAAGCAATATCCTAGATGCTATCAGGTAATATTTTTATCTGTATTATCTAAATATTATCACTATTGGGAAATGTTATCACTACTTGACTTACCCTAGATTTCAGTTAAATCTATTGATTCAGAAAGAAGGGTGGATATTATGGTAAGCACCTGAGATGTTTTGTTATGTATATCAAGGGCTATAGAACTCGTGTGTAATGTTTTACTATTTTGTATGAGGAATAGTTGATGCATTTTATCTGCAACTAGAAACTGCTTTCAAGCATAAGAAAAAGAAGAAACATATTTCTTATGCTACATATGCTATTATATATTGAAAATGTGTATGAAAACATCCAAATGAAGGCACATTGACAATCTATTTTGAACTAATGGGGTGATTTCCCTGAGCATACTCTCATTACATTAAAAAAAAAATCTGCACTCAATGGAGGGAAGCCAGAAGGAGGAAGACAATGAGTGGAAAACAGAACAACACACAACAAGAGGCCCATCACCTCCACTGGTCATAGAAGGAAAAGAACTAAGCAATCCAAAGACAGTGATTGGAAGGGAGGAATAAGAGGGAAAGCGGGAATAATCTATACTATACAAAAGGCAAGAAATGTAAACATCACCTAATATGGAAGAAATACTTGGTATGGTCAAAGCTTATAGAATTCACAAACTTTATAGACCATGAAAATGATCATTTTCCTTGTATGGTTAAAATACGTTTGTGACTTTTACTAAGTATCATAATTCCACAATGCTGTGAATTATGTGAGTATTATGTAATCACCTATCTCAATTTTTTTTAAAGTGGGAGAAGGGTTGGTTTGAGAGGGATGGGTGATTATGTTGTCAGACACATCGTATTCATATACTGTTGTGCAGAATGGGAACTTGTTTGTACAACTACTTAAAGATAATACTAATAAAAACATGCTTAAAAAACAACCTCACAGGGGCTGGGAAGGTGGCTCAGTGGTAGAGTGCTTGTCTTGCATGCATGAGGCCATCGGTTTGATTCCCCAGCACCACAGAAGCAAAAAGAATAAAGCCAGAAGCAGTGCTGTGGCTCAAGGGGTAAAGCACTAGCCTTGAGCTGAAATGCTGAGGGACAGTGCCCAGGCCCAGAGTTCAGGAACCACGACCAGAGACCCCGCCCCCCAAAAAAACCCTCACACACTTAAATGAGATATAGTTTTGAACACAGGTTTATAGAATTCTGACAATTTAAATTGTTTCCAAGCCTGTTGTTGTTTTTCTCTTCTTTTCAATAATTGTGCTCAAATGCAACAACTTAAAATGTATTATCTATTTTAAACTCTGTATTAGCTTTACCTAGTTAAATAAGTGTATTTCATTTTGATATATCCACATAGGCATACAATGTCCCTTGATTATACTTACCTCTTCATCATTCTCCTTCTCCTCTCCCAGGTTTTTTTTTTTATTATTTTAATCATTTTAAGAATACAGCATAGTTGTAGTAAGTACATTTACAATATTGTATAAGATCAGTGTTCACAGTTTTCATCCTCCAAAATTCAAATTGTATATTCAGTAAAACAATTTTCCACTCTCCTCTGCTTCAAGATATGCATCAGGTACGATTTTGCTTCCTGTCTCTATCAATTTGACTGTTCTATATAACTGATATAAGTAGAATCATGTAATATTAGATCTTTTTATGACTGGCTTATTTCACTTAGCAAAGTGTCCCAAATATTCATGCATAACATAGCAGTTGTCAAAACATAATTCTATTTAAAGTTGAAATAATATACTTCTGTGGGTATAAACCACATTTGCCTTAGCTATTCATTAGTTGATGGCCACTTGGATTGCCTCCAGGTTTTGAGTATCGTACAAAATGAATATGAGAGTACAAGGATCTCTTCCAGACCTTGCTTTTAGATCTTTAGAGTACATACCCAGAAATGGAGTAATTGGATCATATGAAAATTCTCTTTTCTTCTTTTTTTATTTTCTGTCATGGGGCTTGAACTCAGGTCAGGGCCACTGTCTCTGAACTTTTCCTCAAGGCTAGTGTTTTACCACTTTAAACCACAGATCCACTTCCCATTTTCTGCCCAGGCTGGCTTTGAACCACTATCCTTTTATTTCAGCCCCTGTCTTGAGTGGTTAGGTGACTAGTATGAATAATCCTGTTTTAAATTGTTTGAAGAGATGATCTACTGGTTCCCATAGAGGGGTTCCAATTTTACCACACTTTTGTCAACATTGTTCTTTCCTTTTCTTGTAGTTATCCTGCCTAATTCATATGAAGCGGTAATTTTCTTCATTATTTTGACTAACACTTTCTGGTGATTAGTGATGTTAAACACCTTCTTCGTGGGCTGGTTAACACTTTGACTTTATACCATTCTGTGTTGTTTCATGGACACGGTTGATTGCATCCTTTCTTGCCTCCTGATTTGTGTTTTCCCACAATGAATGACCCTACTCTGATGTCAGTTTCCAGTACGTCTTCTGGTCCTGTATCTACAAACCATCATGTTGATTTGTACCCCTGTTATTGTAACAGTGAACTAAAGATACAAAATTATGCTCTGGTCACCTATCTACTTCCACTTTTAGATCTCTCTCCCTCAGCTTTTAGTAATGGCCTTGGGGCATATCCAAAACTTACTAGGTCCTTAAATCCTGTAGAAACTTAAAGCCTCTATATTTAGTTAGTTCTAATGGAAATACGTGACATCCAATTTCCCTTTTTTTCCTTTTTGTACGTTTTTGATTGTAAAAATACTGTACAGGTGTTACAGTTACATGAGTAAGGTAATAAGTATATTACCTATCGAGCACTGGTGCCTCTTCAAGGAAAATAAGATGAAAATTGAGAGCTTTGTAATATAAAAGCACACCAAAACTCTAGATATATATTTTTCTTCATATGAGTATTTAGAATTGTGTGAAGCTAGAGATATAACCTACTTGCAAGTTAATAATGAACTTGTCACATTTTCCTGTATGCTAGAAGATTTATGATACTCTTGAGTTAGAGGCAAAAATGAGTTAATTTGTACGACAATAGTGAAAGCCAGTCAGATATGTGTGGGTATATGTGTGTATTTATATATTTGAAGTGAATCTCCCAGCCCTCAGTGACACGGAGTGAAGTAAAGATAGCCATGTGAAACCTATACAAACAATAGGTTCTGACTTTGAGCAACTACAATCTATATAATGAGACATAGGCATACCTGAACTTTACTCTGGAGTATGACAATAGCTTAGAAATAGCTTATGAAAATATTCTTGCAAATATACTATAGAATATAGGACAGCTAGCGTTCACTTGAAGGTATGCAAATACATGAGACTGCCATGAAATTATTCTTTTTCTTTTTTTTCTTGAAGGTTCCTAGCTACCAAGACAGATACATATTTCTCCTAATAAGTACATAGCTCTCCTTAAAAATGAGGCTTGAAAATTTGTTGAGAATGCTTATTCTTTTTCTAGATCTAAGCCTTAAGATGAAATAGGGATTTCAATCCTATCTAGAGTACAATTCAACAAAAGAAATAGATGGAGTTCAAATTTTACACACCTAGAAGTTTTTCTTTTAGAGACATTTCTTAATGCAGGTGTGGAAGAAATTAAGGAAAAAATAGGTCCACGAATATATTTTAAGAAGATAGTCTATGTATTTTAACAGTATTAAAGGATTACATTTCTGTTTTTTAGTGTGTAAATATCTATAGTATGTACAAAGAACCAAAGTTCATTCCAGGGCCTATCATGGAATAGAATGTAGCAAATTTTGTATATATTGTTTGTATATTTATAGAATTCGCCTGTCTCACTTCTCTCCCATTTTCATAAACAGAGCACCTCTTTGACATAATGAAAAACAAACATTATATTTCTACCTCCTACAGGATTCTACTTTGCTGTCTGCTAAATATAGAAAAGATTCATGCACAATCCTCATCTTCAAAGAACAATTTTCAGTAACCCAAGTAGCTCATGAATATCTCCTACCACTTTTTTCCCAGCTGTCAAACTAGGTGAGTGATGACTGAATTCTATAAAACATAAAAGCTCAGATATTTCAGAGGCATGCAGTTAGTATCCAATAAAATCTTCTTCACTTGGTTGTATATTATCACCATCTTTGTGAGAACTTCAGCTTCCTTATTTGAAAACTGCACTGTCCAGTTAACAGAGTAGATGAATCTCATTATTTAAAATTTCATTTAACTGAAATTGGAAGGATTAATTTATCACACACTATTAACGTTTGAGATTCTGTAGCCACATATAGCCAGTGGCTAGTCTGTTAGACAACGCATATACAGAATATTTCCATTATCAAAGATGTTTCTGTTAAAACTGTTTTAGAGTGTGTTTCTGCTTGTTAAGAAATAGTCCATCTTCCTAAACTACATATGCTCCATAGCTGGTACTCAGACTGAAGATCAGATCAGAAATTCTAGAAACCCATCAAGTTAAGATATAGATATAAATTGTTCTACATAGGCACATTTATTTATGAGGAGGAAGAGGATCAAACAGTCAACGTCAGCAGAATCAACTCTGTCAACTCTAGGAATGAATAGATGAAAAATTTAGCAATTCTTTGCAGCATTGCTTCTGTGATTGGAATTGGCTGTGGTATTCTCAATGGTGATTTTGTTGGAAAGTATAAATGTGTAATTATCACATTAGCTCACACAAGAATTAGGATCTGTGCTTGTAAATGTCATTTGGTATTTACACATGACATTTTAATTTTGCCTGGTATCAGTACACCACAAATATCTTTATATGGTTTCTGAGGGTTTTTTTTTTTTTTTACATTTTTTATTGCGAACAAACAGTACAGAGGTTTTACAATTACATGAGCAAGGTAATGAGTTCATTTCTTATCAAACACTGTTGCCTCCTCCTTTGTTTCCCCTTATGATCCCTTCTCATCTCCGCCTTCCCCACCCCCATGCCTCCCCTTGCTCCAAAGTTGTAAAGGTCGTTTTTCGACATAACGTCTTGTACATCTCATTGTTGCAATGAGTCCACTTGTAAAACTAATAAACAATTTTTTCCCTTCCCCTCCACATACTATATCAACATCAAATACAGTGAAACAAGTATTGTACCAGGGGAGGGCACATACAAAGCAACAAAGGAATCATCTTAATTATGTTAGAAACAATAACAAGAAAGAAAAAGCATTTGAGTACTTATCTTGGATTCATTTCACCTAACATCAACTTATCTGACCTTTTCTGCTTGTCTGAGACATGTACTAGTTATTGCAAATAAGGGAAACCATTGGACCTATGTTTCTTTGGGCCTGGCTTACTTTACTTAATATAATTTTTTCCAAGTCTTTCCATTTCCTAACAAATGGGACAATGTCATTCAATCAACTCCAAATTTATCAAAGACCCCGGAGTCAAAGCAGACACCCTGAAAACATTGCAGGACGGAATAGGAGATACCTTTGGTCTGAGTTGTTTTTTTCATTAATTTTGATTCTTCTTACAGCAGGCATTTTAAAAATTAGTGGAAAACTTAAGACTTTCTTGTGTTTTATAGTCCCATTATTACTCAGTAAGCTTAATAAAAAAAGAGAATCCATGAACTATGTATCTCCCACCACCCTTTTGTTAATTACTGGAGCTAAGAGAACTGGCTCCCCAGAATCTGACCTTCAGAATTCAAGAATGAGGTGGGAATAAGACAAGGAAAGAGAGACATAGTAATTCACACTGGAGTTGCTTTGCTGTCACAATGAACACCTGTTCTCAGACAATCTTTTTGATTCCCACAGTTAGCTTTTATTTGTGCTTTTTTATTAGCATGACAAAGATAACTGACTTTCCCAGATTTAGAGTTGGAAATTTGTGGGACACATTCCTTTATTATGTAATCTTTCTTAAAATTGTGTATCATTACTTTGGCTCTTGGTGCCTTTTCCATCCTTGTTGCAAGTATGTATTTCTACAAATGGAGACTTTGGTTCATCATCATGATTAAATTATGAGGATTTTGGAGATTGTGTGATTTGCTATAGAAGTAAGGTATTATGATTAGGACCCTTTGGTCCAGGTTTCATTTCTTTGTCGAATTTTTATTGGGGTCCTTACTCATGGACTCATGTGTAAGTAATTCTTCCAATATTCCAGTATAATCCAGTAGAGTTGGACAATGCATTAGAAATTTAAAACATGCCTATAATTCTTTTAAAATATACTTTTAAATATAATATCATAAATAAAAGCTTTGTTTTGTTTTTTGTAATTTTAATATTATTGTCAAGGTTATGTACAGATGGGTTATACTTACATAAGTAAAGCAGTTATAACATTTCTTGTGTAACTTGTTACACCCTCCCTCATTTTCTTCTTCTTTCCCTGGCTCTCTCAATCCCACCGCCCAAGTTGTACAGATCATTTCCAACATATTGTCACTTTTAATTTCCATTAAGTAAATTTTTGTGCTGTTCCCATATATATAAATAAATATATATATAAATATATATATGCCTACAATTTGGGTTCATATATCTGTTTGATTATTCATTTTTTTTATTGCCAAAACTGGAGTTTGAATTCAGGGCCTGAACACTGTTCTCTGTGTTTTTTCCACCTCAGTGCTAGCCACAGTTCCACTTCTGGCATTTTGGTAGTTGAATGGACTTTTTCTGGGAGCTGGCTTTGAACCATGATCCTCAATCTCACCCTTGTGAGTAGGTAGGATTACAGGTGTGAGCCTACTTTATACTTTGACTTTTCATCTCATTGTATCATGCATATATTTCCTACCCAATAACATCCTTAGAAATTTCATACTGTTATAAGAGCATCACTTATAATGATTACATGGGAGTCCAGTGTTTATAAATTCCATAATTAATTGAACTGTTTTTATTACTGAAAATCTTTGTTGTCTCCAAAATATTATATGTATCATCAAAGTTCTTTTGGATTTTTCACTCTAGTATTCATTTTTTATAGAAAAGTATCTGCGAGTTAGAAAGAACCAAATACAAACTTTCTTCTTACATAATGATCCATCTTAACTTGGCTCATCTAAAACAGTAAGTTACTCCTCCCTGTGAATTTAATCTTTTTCCCAGCATGTAGTTCCAATTTTGTAACTTTTACCCACCTTACCCACTATAAACTTTGTCTGAAATGACTCTTGCTATCATCCAGTTTTTGTAAAAACCTTTTCCATGGTATTTCATTAATAGGAAGCCATATTTAAATAATAGCAACTTAATGTCATCATTTCCACGGGTATCTGCATTTCAGCCTGGAACAGGATTTTATTTTAATAGAAGAATCAGAGCATCATTTGGAAGGCAGAGATTACCCTTATGAACAAATTTGATCTTTCATTGCTTATTTTTGTTTTGGAATTTGAAGGCTAAAGGCTACCAACTCATATATCCTCTGTTGTCACTGTATTTGATTCCCGTTCCCTGCATCTTGTATATACATTTTTCTAATTTGTGGAGGGGAAGGATAACAAAATGCTGAAACAAGGATAGTGGTTGACCAATTGTAACAATGAGATGTACAATACACTATGTTGAAAATGAACTTCACAACTTCGGGATACAGAGAAAGAAGAGTTAGGGAAGTAAGGAGAGAGAGGAATGTAGGAGGAAAACAAAGGATGGAGAAACAATGCTCAACGGGAAATGTACTCATTACCTTACTCATGTAACTGTAACCCCTCTATACAATATTTTACAATAAAAATATTTTTAAAAGATTACCAGCTCATACTCCCACAGTTTACTTGCTATACACCTTAAATGCTTCATATGGCTGAAAAGGGGAAACCAAAAAGACAGCAACTTTCAATATAGATTGTCTATTTTTGTACTACCATGATGCCAAATGCAGTGCCAGGTGCACAGGAACACAGAGTACAGTCATTAAGCTCTGAATTAAGAATTCTGAATTGTTTGATTTGGCTAGAAATCTCTTAATTTTATTATACACAATATGCAGAAATGTCCTGAAAATTATTCTTGCAGAAAAACCTTTCCTACAAAATCAGGAAAATTTGACCAAGTCAAAAAGAGTAAAATAACACAAGAAGAATTCTATTCCTGTTTATATAAAAGCTAGGATTCAACATGGGTCTACTAATAGTCTGAAGAAGACAAACAATTATTTAAGTGAGTTGTTATTATAAATGCAATGATATATGAACTCTGCCTGGGGAGTTGAAAAGAATCCTTCCTGCACAGTGTCTTGATACATAGGAAGGGAGAAAACAAATATTCTGTAAAATGATGAAAAACTTAGGAAGTTCAGTATTCTCCAAATATTATGACCAAGGAATGTAAGGTATCTGGAACAAGGTGAGTTGGAGAGTGAAATTGGAGAGATGGAAATGGCCATATAGCTTGGTGTTATGGCACTTTCTTAATATGCACAGGGCCCTGGGTTCAATCCCCAGCAATAAAAATGAAGGAAGGAAGAGACCAAGAAAGATTTGTGAGGTAGGCCTAGCATCATCATAGAAATTTTATTCTCTTCCTCTTTTTTTTTTTTTTTTGGTTGGTCATGGGGTTGAACTCTGGGCTTGGGGGCTTTCCAAGTGCTCTTCAGCTCAAGGCGAGGGCTCTACGACTTCAGCCACAGTGCCACTTCCGTTTTCTAGTGGTTTATTGGAGATAAGAATCTCATGAACTTTCCTGCTTGGGCTGGCTTTGAACGATGATCCTCAGATCTCAGCCTCCTGACGAGCTAAGATTACATGCTTGAGCCACTGGTGCCTGTCTACAAGTTTTATTCTCTAGCCCAGGATTTCATACTCTTAATTACACATTATTACTGCATGGGAGATTTTAAAAGTACCGTTGCCCAATTCTCAGCTGTTTTATCTGAGTGGGAACAGATATATCAACTTCAGCTGATATGACATGGGGGCACCAGTAAAGCACCCAGGATAAAGATATCATGGTAGCATATAAGAGTGTAGAACTTGAAAATTTTTCTGTGAGCAGAAAAATAAGTGCACATTGTATGTTAGCCTAAGTATGATTATAGATCAGTCTGAGTTTAAATGAACCAATATACCAGTTTTGCAACCTCTTTTTAAACCTCAGTTTCCGATTTTGGACATGGAAGCCCATGAGACTACAGTGCAAGAGTGTTCATAAAGTGTTTTCTGGGTATGCATTTTAAAATTTATTATAACTACCATTAGTTGATTTGTTTATATAGTGTAAATTTGAACTAGGTGCTGATGAGCAAAGCGGAAGACGATGAAGTGTCCTGTCTTAGGTCTCTCGGGTACTTGATGTCATTCCTTACACTCCAAAATTTGTGAAGTCAGAATTGGACAAAAGGGCACTTTTAAACGTTTCTCTATGGAGCTTTAGCATTTTTCAATATCAGAAGGACTCTGGAAAGATGGAAAAATAAAATAGAGAAAGTGGCGCTGGGAAGGTGTCTCAGTGGTAGTGTGCTTGCCTTACAAGCATGAGGCCCTGGGTTCAATTCCTCGGCACCACATAATCAGAAAAAGCCGGATTTGAGGCCTAGGCTTAAGTGATAGAGCGTTGGTCTACAGCTGAAGAACTGTGGGACAGTGCCCTGGCCCAGATTTGAGGCCGCACAACCAAAGGAAAGAAAGAAAGAAAGAAAGAAAGAAAGAAAGAAAGAAAGAAAGAAAGAAAGAAAGAAAGAAAGAAAGAAAGAAAGAAAGAAAGAAAGAAAGAAAGGGTGGAAGAAAGAAAGAAAGAAAAAAGAAAGAAAGAATGGAAGAAAGAAAGAAAGAAAAAAAGAAAGAAAGAAAAAAAGAAAGAAAAAAACCACAACAGTCCTTTTCAGCTGGCTTACTGTCAGTCCTTTTGACGTATGATGACAAATTACCAGACACTGAATTGCTTATAAACAACAAATTTATTTCTCCATTCTGGAGCCTGTAGGTCCAAGATTACAATGCCAGCATAGGCAGGATTTTTTATTTCTGAGTGAGGCCCTGTTTTAAAGTTCAGGAGTGAAATTTATTTGGTGTTGTTTATTTAAATCCAATTCATGAAGTTTTGCTTGCATGACTTAATTACCATCCATGTACTCACAAAGGCCCAATTCTATAACATTACATTTGAGATAGAATTTCGATATGTGAAACTGGATGAAGGGAGTAAATAAATGTATTGTACATATACATTCTTTTCTTTTCCTATAAGATTGTGGATCTAAGAAGAGTAAGATCCAGACATTGAATGATCTCAAAGCTGAATCTTAGCCATTCTATGATTCTGGAGTTTTATATTGATCTGGATTATTTAATTCTCTGCCTTCACTACAAGTTTATTTGGAGAATACATATGATAATTACACTAAGTGAGAAGTTTAGAGAATTATTTCATATTGTTTACTTTTAATTTTTTGGTAAATACTTGGATTCAAATTCAGAGCCTGGCATTTGCCAAGCAGGCACCATACCACTTGATTCATGCCACATCCAGCAATTTTTGCCTTGATTATTTTTGAGATAGAACCTTGCATTTGTTTATTCCTAGGATACCTGGATAGTGAACTTCCTAGTTGTATGTCCAACATAGGTAGGATGACAGCCACACATTGGCACATCCAGCTTTTATGGTTTGAGAAGAAGATCTCTTGTATGTCTTCCAGCATAACCTTGAACAGTGACTATCCATATTTCCATTTTCAGAGTAGCTAGGATTATAGGTATAAACCACCTCATTTGGTTTGTCTTATTTATGTTTATGAAAGTTCTGAAAGTATGAGAAAATTCTCAAAAAGTTTACTAACCATACCCAGATTCTAGGTGATCCACTTATATTTATTCTGTCACAAACACAGTTTGTGATATTGCACATCAAGAATACAAATATGCATTGCTAATGCCAATTTAAAGAGTTGTGATGATCTAATTTCTATGTGTGGATTTGTTTCCTGGCAAAACATCCTGAGTACATAGGCCAAAAATTTAATAGTCCTACAAGCAAAAATTACTTCTAGTATGATCAACAGTTTGCAAATAAGGGTTCCATGCCTGCAGAGGAGACAGGTCACAGGGCAATTCCCTGCTGTGACCCTATAATAAATCTGCACTTTTCAAAATAGCAGAGTGGTGAATTTTGTCAAAATTATTATACGGGAACTTTCTTCACCTGATAAAGAGTACTGCATTAGAATGAAAATATTCCCAGTTCTTCTGAAGTCAGGCAAAGATGTCAAACATTTGTATTCAAACACATAGCAAGCATTTTTGCTAATATAATGAAGAAAAATATAAAGTTCTTCACAAATAGCTTTTATTTATATATATAAAGGACTCGTAAACACACGGATAAGACAATAAATAACCCAATTAAGAAGATACAGAGAGAAGGCAAATAAGCACATCCAAAACCCATACATTACAAGAATGTTATTGAAATTCTTCTCAAATGTGTTCAGATAATGTTTTCTGGAATGTAAGGAATGTAAATAATTTCACCATCTTGATTCTTCCAATAATAATTTTCAGAAATGCATAAAGAACTTCAGAATTCATGGAATTTTTATTTCATGTTCTGTGCATAACACTTTACAAAAGTTATATTCTTTATTTCTGGAAAACACCAATATTTTTACCTGTTTACAAGAATAAAACAACACATGACAACTCTAAGAAACATGTCCAATATCACCCAGCTAGCACAAAATTTTTAAGTGTTAGTATAGTCACGGGGTTTGCAAATCATGAAATGAATTTGAGCCATGATTCTAGTTTCTGCTCAGTCTCAGTTGTCATTTACACATCAGCCTTCAGAAATACACGAAGTCTCCTCTTGCCTCCATTTCTGTATTTTGAAAACGAAGACAACATCCTCCTAACCCTAGATGATGAGATATGTAACACCATCAGATGAAACAGAACACACATTTGCATTCTAAAAATCTTGCTTAAAAGTGTATCCCAAATTCTAAAAGAAATTACCCTAATTTTTAAAATTGATATAAAATCAACTCAATCATTCCTCACATTCTGACGCATAGCTATGAAGTGCATTTTCATGAAACCATTACTTCTCCTTTCGAGCTCATTGAACTCGGATTTACAGAGTTTTTCTGTAACCAAACGAGTTGTAAAGAATTTCCTGTGAATTCCCCAAATAATGGTATTCATCTGTGTAAATGACTTCACAAAACTTTTAAGGCAATTGAAGAAGGAAATTGCAGCCAAACAATGCATAGACAATATCTTGAAAATTGTATCATAACCTTTTTCCTTTTTCTTGTCTCTTTTTTTTTCAGGAGAAGGGATTGAACTCAAGGTCTCAAACTTCCTGGATAATTGCTCTTGATCAATACACCTAGCACTTTGTTGAGCTTTAGATTTCTTTTCAGATAGTTTCTTATTAACTGCCTTGACTGGCCTCAAACCGTTATCCTCCTACGTTTGCCTCTTATAAACATGTGGCACCAGTTTGTTTTAAATATTGAAGTACCTGTATCACATTTTTACCATACAAACAGCAAACCTCCTATACTTTCCACTGTCTAGCTCTTAAGTAGTTAGAATTGTAGGCATGTACCACTATATCAAGCTGAATTTTTCTAAAAAGAAATCTTTAGTAGCTCTGATAACAAAGAAATATCACTAACTTCTCTTTAGTCTCCAATTGTCTACCTCTGTAACTTCTTTCTCATTTTTCTCCTCACTGAAGACAGTAAGTTTGTGATAAGTTCAGTTTTGTTAATGCTTTCAAAATATTCCTTTTTAGTCTACATTCTTCATGCCTCATGTTCCATATCATAGTGATTTTCCTTACCAAAAATATTTGTCTCAGCCTGGAGAGGTGACTGATGCCTACATCCCTAGGTACTCTGGAGGCTGAGATGCAAAGATTGTAGTTGGAAGCCAGCCAAATATTTTCTATCTAAAAGGAAACTGGGTGCATCCTAGTAACATAAAAATCATTATCTCATATTTGTTATAATAACATCTTACAAATTTAAGGTTATTCATTTGATAACTTTAATAGAAACAAGAAATACACATGAATTTCTCTCAGGAAATCCAAGTCATTCATTAAAACCCTAACTTGTTTCGGGAAAGAGATAAAATCTCGTTCAGAGAACATAACTAGGTGCCATTGTTACATTCTCCTTTCTGTCACTATCAAAGATGCTTCAGAGGAAACAGACTTAAACAGATATGAGTCCTGGAACATATTGTAAATGCAAGCATTGAATGATCTCTCTATGGTAAGAAAGACAATCCACAAATTTTCACGCACCTAAACAACCGATCATGTTGCTTTGCTCTGAGCCTGGATGAGTTTTCTTATTTGTCCTTCTGTGGCACTGAAGGTGTGTATCTTTTTCTATATTCAGTCTATATGGAGTTCTATTTCCTCTTGCAAACATTCTGAGAAGCTCTTCCCAGGCCACAAGAAGTACAGATAAATTATTCATCCCATATTCTCCCCTCATAGCTCTCCTGTCCTGAAAAACTGTTTACTGAAGAAAATGGAACAATGATTGCACAATGATATAAACCTGAGTGAGCATTATCACACTAGTCATAACACCAGAGAAGAACAAGGCTGTTTTCTCATAAGATCGAAATATGCTAGTTTTATATGCATGTTTTATGCGTTCAAAATACAATTAAGTAATTCACTATCCTGGAAATGATTGGCCAGACCTAAGTGTTAAGTGTCTTAAAAGCTAAAGACAACGTTTTTGTGAGTTTTATCCAAAGGGAGAGAAGAAATTTAAAATCCATAGTTTATTTTGTAGAATCAAAGTGGTAATACAAAATGAGAATCAAAAAAAAATCTCTACCCAGTCTAGATCTCTGGTGCTGCCCTCAGCATGGTACTTTCTGTCTTTTCTGGGCGTGGTTAGGTCCTCCTGCCCAGTGGATCAGTTGTCTTCAAGGCATCTTGGTCCTGAATTGGGACTTGGATTACCCAGTGGTGGTTGGGACCTGGCCAAGGACACGACACAGACCACTTCCATGGAATGACTTCTTTGCCCGGCATGTAAGTAGGATTACAAGTGGAATTTCTCTGAACTTGCTCCAGAAGGCAATCACTGAACCAAACTTCAAGGCCAAACAAACTCCTTCTCCCCTCCTACATTCCTCCCTTCCTCCCTCCTTGGGAAAGAGCAAAATAATTTTGCAGGTTTTGGTACACACACAAATCACCCACCATCTCCCCTGGTAAACTAGGTTGCAAGTGAGTAAGTCATGTAATTCCACTATGCCACACTCATTATTCTGGACAACATCTTCAGGTTGTTTGGTGCTTTCATTTTTTTTTTTTCTTTTTGTTGGTCGTTGGGTTGAATTTCAGCTCAAGCCAAGCTCTCTACCACTTGAGCCACAGTGCCACTCCCTGTTTTCTCGTGGTTAGTTGGACATCATTATCTGACAGACTTTCCTGCTAGGGCTTGCTTTGAATCATGAATTAATTTTTTAAGTTTTTTACTGTAAAAATGCTGTACATAGGGGTTACAGTTACATGAACAAGGCAATGAGTGCATTTCCTATTGAGCATTGTTACTTCCTCCTTTGTTTCCCCCTACCACTCCTTCCCTCCCACCTCTATAACTAAACCTCTCCCCCGCTGAAGTTGTAAAGTTCATTTTCTTTAAAAAAAATATATGTATATCTATACATATATACGAATATATATATAAATATATATATATATATATATATATATAATAAAAATGTTGTAGAGAGGGGTTACAGGTACATAAGTACGGTAATGAGTACATTCCATAGCAAGCATTTAACTCTTCCTTTGTTTTCCCTCTACCATCACTTCTCTCCCCCCTCCCCAACACCTCCTGACCCCTCCCCTGCATTGTAAAGTTCGTTTTTTAACATAGTGTCCTGTGCATCTTGTCATCACAAGATGGGTCAGCCTGCATCTTCATTTAAACGTTCCCCAATATCCTTTCCACTCCCCAAATTACAAAATTGTATGTACAAGTGCAGAACACCAGTATCAGATCCAGTGAAAACAGGAGTTACACGGTGGGGGGCGGGAGGGGAAACATACAGAAGATACAAAAGATTCACATAGTGCATTTTAAGTATATTATAAAACACTAGCAATAAAGAAAAAACCACTGTGTCACTGTCTTAGGGTACATTTTGCTTCACATTATCTCATGTGTTCGTGTGTACATAGCCTTTGAACTTCTCTGCTTGTTCTAGACCTATGCTAGGAATTGCAAACAAG
Source organism: Dipodomys spectabilis (assembly GCF_019054845.1). Classification (NCBI taxonomy): domain Eukaryota; kingdom Metazoa; phylum Chordata; class Mammalia; order Rodentia; family Heteromyidae; genus Dipodomys; species Dipodomys spectabilis. The sequence goes on from NW_024870710.1 coordinate 2,766,225, forward strand.
GGAAACCATGGAAACTATATTTCTTTGGGCCTGGCTTACTTCAGTTAATATAACTTTTTCCAGTTCCTAACAAATGAGGCAATGTCCTTCTTTCTGATGGAGGCATAGAATTTCATTGTATATATTTATAACACATTTTCTTGATCCATTCATATACTGAGGGGCATTTGGGTTAGTTACCTATCTTAGCTATGGTAAATAATGCTGTGATAAACATGATTGTGCTGGTAGCTTTGGTATTACCCTGTTTGTGATTATTTGGGTAAAATCCCAAAAGTGGGATTGCTGGGCCATAATGGAGCTCTATGTGGAGTCTTTTTTTTTTTTTTGTCGGTTGTGAGGCTTGAACTCTGGGCCTGGGCTCTGTCCCTCAACTCTTCAGCTCAAGGCGAGCGATCTACCACTTGAACTACAGCGCCACTTCCAGTTTTCTAGTGGTTTATTGGAGATAGGATTCTCATGGTCTTTTCTGCACAGGCTGGCTTTGAACCATGATCCTCAGATCTCAGCCTCAGTAGGTAGGATTACAGGCGTGAGCCACCAGCGCCCTGCAGTGTGGAGTCTTTTGAGGAACCTCTATACTGCTTTCCAGAGTGATTCAACAAGTTTATACTCCCACCAACAATGCAGTAGGGTTCCCTTCTAGCCACATGGCCTCCAGCATCTGTTACTACATTTCCTGATTATAGCCATTCTAACTGGGATGAAGTGGAATCTCAGTGTTATCTTGATTTGTATTTCTTTTATGGCTAGAGGAGCTAAGCATTTCATCATGTGTCTATTGGCTATTCTTATTTCCTTTTCAGAGTAGTCTCTCTTTAAGTATTTAGCCCATTTGTTAATTGGGCAGTTGTTTGAGGATTTGTTTTTAGGAGATTTAGTTTTTTGAGTTCTAAGCATATTTTAGTCATGAGACTCTTGTCCATTGTTTGGCTAGTGAAGATTTTCCCCCAGTCCGAGGGCTTTCTGTTGATCTTGCGAGCCATGTCTTTTGCCTTGCAGAAGCTCTGCAGTTTCATGCAATACCATTTGCCTAACCTTTCTTTGATTTGTTGTGCTTCTGGGTGTGTATTAAGAAACTTTTGGCTTGTGCCAAAGAACCCTAGAGTTTCTCCTATTCCTTCCTGTCATGTTTTCATGGACTCTGCTTTTCTTTAGAGGTCTTTGATCCATTTGGAGTTGATTCTGGTGCAGGGTGTTAGATACGGTCCTATCTTTAGTTTTCTACAAGTTTTTAACCAATTTTACCAACACCATTTACTGAAAAAGCTGTTTTTTCTTTCCATTCAACTTCTTTTTTTGGGGGGGGGAGTCCGATTGTGGGCCTGAACTAAGGGCCTGGGTGCTGTCCCTCAGCTCTTCAGCTCAAGGCTAGAGCTCTACCACTTGAACCACAACACCACTTCTGGCTTTTTTTCTGCTTATGTGGTGCTGAGGAATAGAACCCAGAGCCTCATGCATGCAGGGCAAGCACTCTACCACTGAGACACCTTCTCAGCCCCCATTCAATTTCTTTAGCACCCTTATCAAAGGTTGGGTAGCTATAGATCTGTGGGCTCATTTCTGGGTCTTCAGTCCTAAACAATTCATCCTAGGGTCTGTTCTTGTGCCAGTACCAAGCTATTTTGATTACTATGGCTTTTTATTAGAGTTTTGAAATTTTGAATTGATATTCCTCCAGTGCTTCTCTTTCAACTTAGGATTGTTTTTGCTAGTCAGGATTTTTTATTGTTCCATATGAATTTTTGGATTGCTTCCTCTATTTCATTGAAGAATGAAGTTGGAATATTGATAGGTATCGCAATGAATTTGTAGGTAGCCTTGGGCATTATTGCCTTTTTCACGATGTTAATCTTCCCAATCCAGGAGCATGGGAGATTTTTCCACTTGCTTAGTTCTCCTTTAAATCTTTTTTTTAAAGTTTTTAAAGTTTTTGTCATAGAGGTCATTCATCCATTTGGTTAACCTAACTCCTAAGTATTTTATTCTTTTGTGGGGCTATTGTAAAAGGGATTGCTTTCCTAATTTCACCTGCCCTCTTCTCATTATTGGAATACAGGAAAGCTATTGATTTCTGAGGGTTAATTTTATACCTTTCTTTTTTGCCAACGTTTACGATCAGCTCAAGTAATTAGGAGTTGAATCTATAGGTTTCTGTAAATGCAAGATCATATCTTCTGCAAAGAGGAAGAGTTGTACTTCATTTCCCCCTATTTGGATACCCTTTATGTCAGCGTCTTCTCTTATTACCCTAGCTAGGCATTCTAATACTAGTTTGAAGAGGACTGAAGGGAGTGGACATTCTTGTCATGTTCCCGGAATTTAGAGGAAATGGTCTTATCTTTTGCCATTAAGTATAATGCTGGCTGTAGGTTTGTCATATACAGCCTTTATTGTATTGAGGAATTTTCCATGTATTCCTAGTTTATCCAGAGCCTTCATCATAAGTGTTGGATCTTGTGAAAGTTTTATTCCACATCTATTAAAATAATCATGTGCTTCTTATTTTTGCTCTTGTTGATGAGATGAATTATATCGTTTTGTTTATGTTCAACCAGTTTTGCATCACTGAAATGAATCCTGTTTGATCTCAGTGTATGATTTTTTTTGATGAGTTGTTGAAGTTGATTGGCCAAGATTTTATTGAGAAATTTTGCATCGAAATTCATCAAAGAAATGTGCTCTTTCTCTGATGAGTCCCTGGTTTTAGGAGGAGGATTATGCTGAATTCATAAAAAGAGTGTGGTAGGTATGTTTTACTTTTAATTTCATTGAGGAGATGGAGGAGTATTGGTGTGAGTTCTGCCTTGAAGGCTTTGTAGAATCCAGATGTAAATCCATCTAGTCCTAGGCTTTTCTTTGGTGGGGGGTCTTTTTTCTTTTTTTGCCGGTCATGGGACTTAAACTCTGGGCCTGGGCGCTATCCCAGAGTTTATGCCAGATTGATCTCTCTATTGAAAGGAATGGTGTGTTAAAGTCCCTAACAACTAATGTCTTTGAGACTGTGAGACTGGATTGAAAGTAGTGTTTCTTAGATAAATTTTGGTACTCTATTATTTGGTGAGTTGATATTTAGGATCATAATATCCTCCTGAAGAAGAGATCCTTTAATTAGTATGTAGTGACCTTCTTTATCAGTTCTCATTGATTTTAATTTGAAGTCTATTTATATGATATTAGGATTGCAAATCCTGCCTGTTTATGGGGTCCATTTGCTTGATATATTTTATTTCAGCCTTTCACTTTCAGAATGTTCATTTTTTTGGGCAAGGTGTGTCTCTTGAAGACAGCAGATAGAAGAATCTTGCATTATGATCCAACTGGACAATATATGTCGCTTAATTGGAGAGTTAAGACCATTAATATTGAGGGTTAAGACACAGAGGTGTTTGTCTGTCCCTACCATTTTATACAATTTTTTGGGGGGAAGCTGTGCCTGGGCTGTTCTTGTGATTACATATTTCTGTGTTTGTGGACCACTTCATTGACTATATTCTGTTCTAGTTGGTTTTCTATATGTAGAACCTCTTTGAGGAATTTTTGAAGAGCTGGTTTGGTAGCGGTATATTGCATCAGATTTAACGTGCTGTGGAAGGTTTTTATTTGTCTTTCTGCTGTGAATGAGAGGTTAGCTGGGTAGATTATTCTTGGTTGGTAGTTATTTGACTTTAGGACATGGCATACCTCTTTCCAGGACATTCATGCTTTTATAGTGTCTTCTGTGAAATCTGAGGTAATTCTGTTTGGGTTACCTTTATATGTGATTGATCTCTTCTCCCTGGCAGCTTTAAGAATTCTTTCTTTAGTGGCTATTGAGCGGTATGGATTGTAATGTAGAGGTGGGATGTCCTATTCTGGTCTATTTGGGTTTCTAAAAGCTTTTTGTATGTGTATGGGCCTGTCCTTTTGTATATTTGGGAAGTTCTCTGCTAGGATTTTGCTGAATGCATTTCCTAATGCATTGGCTTCCCTCTCCAGCCCCTCTTGTATTCCTATTATTCTCAAATTAAGCTTTCTGAACGTTTCCTGTATTTCCTGCATTGATTTGTCATGCTTAATTTTGTTATGAAAAATGGTGTGCTCTTTCTCTATGGAGTCTAAACTGTCTTCAGCTACATATATTCTTTCTTCGGCTTCTTCCATTCTAGGTTGAAGACTTTGTACTTTGGTGTTTAACCCCTTTCCTTCTTGCTGGTCTTCTTAGTGGTGCCCAGCTCTTTATTAAGGTCCTCTTTCAAGTCTTGAATAGATTGCCTTACCTCCTGGAGTTGGTTATCAGATTTTTCTTTCCACTCCATTTTCTAGGTTCCTATCTTTTCATTTGATTCTTTCTCCCTCTGCTGGAGTTCCTCTACCTTTTTATTTGTCGAGGCCATGAAGTCACCTATTAACTTCTGGTTGGCCTCTTTGCACTCTCTGATAACCCCATGAAGGGTTTCCAATTTTTCATTCAGCAGGTTTACCAGCCATGCTTTTAATCTATCTTGATCATTATCTTCTATGTCATACTGGGACTGCTATGTAGCTTGTTTATGTGGAGATGGTGGTGGGATTTGTTTATTGGCTATTTTTCTTGTGTTTCTGCAGTTAGTTCTGCCCATTTGGAGAGAAGAACCACACTGCTACAAGAGTAGGACAGTCTTTTAGGACTGGAGCCAACCCGATGTCATGTAGATGGGTAGATCTTAGGGTTTCAGTGGTAAGGTGAGGTGTTTTCCTGTTTAGCTCTCTTTTTCTTTGCTTGCAGGGGATATTTTGGCTTTGGGGTCGAGATTGCATATAGTTGTAACTTTTGAGGCAATCTAGGTTTGATTAATAAGTAGTCTGCTCCTTAGAGTTAACAAGATGGGCCACTTGTACTCAAAGTGGTCAAATGGAACCAATTTTGTAGTCAAATGTAGAACCAAGTGCAAGTTGAGTCACATATAAATCATTAAGGATCAATGGGCTGGATTAGAATGAGAAATGAAGGGTTAAGATTAGAAAGATATAAATTAAATTTCAGATGAGAACTTGGGTATAATGATAGTAGAGGGGTAAGAACAGCTTAGGGGAGAGGTATATGTAGTAGGAAGAGAATAAATACCTTGTTACTGAATGTAACAGGTTGAAAAGAATTTGAAGAAAGGTTATGTAGGGAGTAGCTTGGAGATCAAGATGAAAATAAGAAAGTGTATTGGGAAGGCTTGCTGAGATTAGAAAAATATCAGTCAGATATTATTGAAAAGTTGCTTACTCTGTTAACTCCTGTAATTATTGTTTACTCACATAGAAAGAGGCCTTATTTGTGCATAGAACTAGACAGGGTAGCCCTGATGGAGTAATAGTGTAAGGTAGAGAGAGAGAGAGAGGTTAAGGGGGAGTGAGAAGAAAAGAAAGAAGAAAAAACTTACAAATTAGCAAATAGTAAAGTAGAAGCAGATACCAAATAATAATGAAAAACAGAAGTTTTAAGTGGAATAGCAAATTCTAAATCACAATACACATAAGTAACACATAGAAATACAAATGAACAACAAATGATCAGACATTACAACTAACAACGCAGAACAAAAACCAGAAGAAAATACTAAAGAATGGATTTTTCAGGTTCTTTGGGGAGTTTATTCTCCCTGTAGTACTCAGATCAGATTCCTGATGGAACCTTGTGTGCCTTGCTGTAGTCCACTTTCCTTGTGGCTTGGTTGGGAGCAGATGGCTTTTTGATTGGGGAGGGTGCCTGCTACCTAGAGTTCCATTCTCAGGCCTGGTGGCAGGCAGTTTTGGGGGTTTCAGGTTTGTAGACTGCTATCATAGGCCTGGAGTTGGGTTCCCAGGCTTTCCCAGGTAGCCACAGGAGCCTTAGGAACAGAGCTTATGTCTGTGTTCAGTTTTGATGTAATCCATCCCTTTTGGAAGTGGGCTTGTGTCAGGGGGCTTTGGGATCCCTCAGAGAATTACCACCCCCAGGGCATGGACCCAGGTGTGTTATTCACAAGTCTGTAGTTGTTGGTGTGCTGGACCACAGAGCCTGTGCATTGGTGGCTAAGATGGAGTTGGCAGGTTCTAATGGAGAGGGTCTGTGTGTTAGCAGATCAAGGTGGGGGGATGGCTTTGCTGATGCTGAAGAGTCTCTCTCCTATGTGGTGGTGTGAGGAGTCCTGGCACTGGGAGGACTGGGTAGAGGTTGGAGTGGCAGGCTGGTGTGGATTGTGGGGGGAGCCGTGCTGGTCTGTAGCAGACGTGGTGGGAGGTGGCAGGCGCTGGAAGCCTTGGGGGTTTCGGCCTGTGGCTGCTAGGTGTGTCACCAGAGATGCCTGCAGAAGCTTGGTCATGCAACAGCTGTGTGAGCCAGGGGTCTGTGCAGGGCAGCAAGGAGGGAGAAGTCCCATCAGAAAGCTCAATCGGCTGGGCAATTGGCCCATAGAGCATAGACCGATTGGCTGCAGCTGTGGTTTCCTGGAGATCTTGTGCAGGGTTGACAGGGGCCTTCTGGGATCCTGCCAGTGCTGCAGGTATAGGCTGGTTTTGGGGGCTTATCCGGTGGTGCCAATTTCTGGCAATTGTAATGGTGGCGTAACTTCTATATCTGTTTATTAATATTGACTCTGGAATCCAAGGTGGTACTAGGCAACTAAGAACATGGGTAGCATCTTAAATACTCCCCTCCCAATCACTGCTCATTGACAAAAGTGCAAATGTGCTGTGATCTGTCTCTACATTTCCATTACGACAGTACAAATAGTTTCCATCAAACAAGTTAGTTTATTTACAAAATTCCAGACCAGTCTTGGGCTCTGCCCTAGATCTTCCTGTTCTGAAGGCACTGAGGACACCTAGATACAACTCAGACCTAATGACATGGGTGAATAGAAGTGTTAGTGAGTATTGCTTAGTTTTCTGAAGTTGCGCGAAGTTGTTGTCATGTTATGACTGCAATCTAATCAATGTCCTTTCCTGATCTTCACCACATCTCTTTATTTGGTATGAGTAGCAGGTGGGAAGATCTAAGAAGCTCACCTAAGTTTGGGTCTGGGTTTAAAAGCTCCATTTTGTGATCATAAAAATTCCACCACTTCCTGAAACTAGATTTAAGGGGCAACAAGGAAGTTGGGTTAGCAATTCAAAAACTTATAAATACTTCATAGTTTAATATCTGAAATCTTCCCTTCCCACCACTCAGAATATTATTTCCCATCTGTGGAGACATCAATACACTCTTTTCTCCTGGAGCGTTTGAGTGTGGCACATCATCTGCTTCTTATGTGTTCTGATTTACACAGGGAGATTTTTCTCCTAGGCTTAAAATGACTTCAGTGCTTGGGGTACGGTGCAATAGACTAAACATGCCTAGTCATTTGTTCACACCCCTAAGTAGAACTGTCAAGGACTAAGGACTAGTCAGGGTTCACTTGCTGTCAGTGATATTGCTCTGAGGAATTGCTGTCAATGTTGCCCACAGTGCCTAGACTAAGGCCTCTCAGATAGGCTCCAAATTCAACCTGCATGAGTCTCTGAGTTGATAATCATTGAGCAACTATGTTCCACAGTCTGTGAGTCACTCACATCTGTGGATATATGCATATGAGGTCTCAAGGAGAGAGTTCCCTGGAAGGAAGGTCCTGGAATGCAAAACATCTACTAGGATAATGGAAACCTGTGGTTGTGTGTTCTTAATATGCAATGAAGTAACAAAAAAGAAAGACAAGGGTCAGAAGGAGTGAGGGGAACAGAGTCCCATGATCAGGAATATAAATGGAGCTTACAAGCCCCTTCTGGCTCTGACTTTCTAGGTTTAAAGTAAGATAACAGGCAGACTGAGTTTCTAAGAACTCAGTGTCTAGGCTATATGGCTCATTCAGAAATTCTTTTCCTTCCTCCTGACTTCTGAGAGCAACAGTTAGTGCAGTGCTTCTGTCTCCTAGAAGCAATCATTCTCTTCACACAATGCTTAAAGTAAACAATGGATGGAAATCTGTTAGTAAATCAAAAATATGAAGTAGCACACAGTGCTTCCCCTGAATTCCTGGCCCTAAAATGTTCCTAATTCTGAGGACAGAATGATCATGGGTGAGTGCTAACAACCTCCACTGAATAGTGAATTTTGAACACTTTTCCCAAGTCACATACCATCCAGTACAGTAGTTGCCACCCATAATCCTGCTTATTAAGACAGGAAAGTCTAAGATATTGAGTCCCAAAGTGGAAACTGGGCCAAGGAAAGACGATTTATCATTGCTGGAAAGGAGGAACACTTAAATAGGAGAATGTTTCTCTGAGCCCGGATATGGGTAGCCATTTCAACAGTTTTCAAATTGTGGCTCATCAGCAGAGACTACCAAGTCAAATCTCACTAAAGCTAATTCTAAAACATATGAAAATAAAAAAATAAACTATTTGGATTTCATTACTAAGATCTTTTCTAAAGTGTGTGTGTGTGTGTGTGTGTGTGTGTGTGTGTGTGTGTGTGTGTGTTGTCAGATTTTGTATGGGATAACATTGGTTGTTAAAAAACAACATATTGGCAGTGTCCTTTATGTTTCCCATTCAAGACTAATGGCATTCTAACTCTACCACTTGAAACACACAAGTCTGCTGGTTATCTGGAGAATAACACGTAATGGATATGCCAATCTAGGTTGGTTTCAAACTGTGGTTTTCAGATCTCACTTTCTGAATTAGGTAAGCTATAAGAATGAGCTTCAATGCTGAATCCGGTATTTCCAGTCAGTTACTTAACCTTTCTGAATCTCAGCTTCTTCCTACGTGGAAAGTGAAAAGAATTACGTTCTGGACCTTAGAATCTGGTGAGAGTTATGACTTGTTGCTTGAAGTATAAGTTTTCGGGATGTGTGGACAGACCCTGACACTCTCATAAAACTACTGATGTTTTTATTGAAATGAATTGCAGGAATTGGAAACAAGAGGGATTTTTTGATCTTTTTTATCCATTTATGGGCAGTGAGGAAGCCACAGAAGTTCATGGATAACAGGGAAACAAATGCAGCGATGGTTCTCTGTATATATTATTTTGACAATGAACTATACCACTTGTGAACAGGGACAGGAGGGAAAAGCAGAGAGAGAGAGCAAAGGAAGTGATGAGACTGTCCAATAAGAAATGAACTCAAAATGGTATTTCATCATGAATACAGAGCTCAAAGGTCTTATAATACATATTTCTAAATGCAAATTAAAGGGGAAAATCAACCAGGAAATAAAATTTATATTAATTGTTAATTTTTAAAGAAGAAAATATGATCACTGATGGCAGACTAAAGACAAAGTAATACCAGAGCCCTATATGCTCAATAAGAAGCTTTTATTGAAAAATTGAGCTGGAAAGTGCACATCAGGCAAAGGCAAGCAGTCGCAGCCTACCACCAACAAAGAAACACCACAATATATATCTCAGAAAAAGGACACAAGTTCAGAACAGCGCTCATCATCTGTATCTGTGATTTCAATAATACATGTACACTCCCGCCACACACACACATACATACACACACAGGAATGTATACAACAGCTCAACTTACTCACAAATATCCACTCAACATGAATCAAAGATCTTCCTGTAATATTTGAAATTTAAAAGTTTTAAGTATTTTAAATAATTATTAACAGATGCACAAGCAATTATTTCTGAATAGCACTCTGCTATAGAAATGAGAGATCATTATTATTATGACTACCTAAAACATCTCTGAATCTGGAAAGAATTAAACAGACAATCTGCATTTTGGGACCGTATTTCTACCAGTTATTCTGCAAAGGATTAATGAAATGATACTTATAAGATCCAAAAATTAAATACTAAATTAATAATGAATACATGAGTAAGTAAAGTGAAAGACATTGATCAGAGAGACCTATGCTGCCTCCAGCTCTCAGCCAACCACACACTGTGGCACCCTTGATGCTACCTGGAGCACTCAGTTGGCTTTCCCAGAGCAGTGGCCATGCTGGGGTCGGATTTGGGGGTGGGGGTGAGGAGAGGAGGGTAGGACACAGGGGAGGCTGCACTGGGGTTGGTGCTGGGGGTGTTGGGGAGGGGAAGGTAGGCAGAGGCTGGTGAGGGGAGGAAGGATGGGCAGGTCAGTGGCTCAGGCAGCAGCCACCCCTATGATAGCTAGGTCTGGGGACTGTCTTTGAGGTGGGATGTTTGGGGCAGATCCCTTGCGGTCTGGCAGTCTAGTGAGGAGAGGAAGGAGTCTCAAGTGCTGGCAAAGCAGACAATGAGAAATGAGACAACTAGGGGGATGAAGAATTTCAACAACAAAGGCTGGGACTTGGAGGCAAACTCTGGGGGTGTGGAGGGTGGACGCCACAGGATTCAAACTGCAGTGTACCTCTTTTGATGCCTCCTGGAAGTTTGTGAGGGGCAGCTCCAATGCTGTGGGCTCAGTCTATGACTGGTCTCGCACCTGGCACCAGGAATGGCCAGCACAGCCTCGGCCTGCCCACAGAGCAGTGTCTGGGAGGCTACACACAGCGGGGTCGAGGAAACATGCCTGGCTGGTGCTGTTCCAGCCCAGCCAGGTCAAGAGCCACTGGGGAAGTTCCAGCTGTAGATCTGGACTTCTGCCATTGACAAGACTAGGTGTGTCCTCTGGGGACCAGCATGGTGGCTGTCATGTGTGAGCTGGGAACTTCCTTAGCTTGCCTTAGGTTTCTCCACAGAAAGGCCCATTCACTCCTGTGCCTCTTCCACCTTCTGGATTCCAGCTGTCCTCCTGCCTCCTGCCACATCCAAGTACAGTGTCAACTCCATGCCACTGAGAGGTCATTATGGAGATGCTCACAGGGCTTCCCACACCTGGTTCACCATGCATAAAAGGCTCATGGTGTGCCATCCTCCAGGCAAAGTGGACCCCTATTTCACCTTCGCCACCCATGCCTATGGGACCACGAACTTCATTCTTACATAGAAAGCCAGGGATACACAAACCTGTGCTGCATTCTAAGGCATCCTTTCCCTCCTCCTGCTCAAGTGTAGGGTGGCTGTGGAGCCAACTGCACTATCATGTTTGATTATCTGATAGCAAGAGGAAAAAAGCTTCATTGTCCCAGATACAGCTGCCCCTGGATTTCTATGTGTACACGAGGTGTGTGTGTGTGTGTGTGTGTGTGTGTGTGTGTGTGTGTGTGTGTGTGTGTGTGTGCGTGTGTGTGGTGTGAGAGAATCAGACACACCTGAGTTTTAGGGTAAAACACTTCTTCCCTTCAGCATTGAGATTTTGTATCTAGTGGTTTTCCCCCCTCCACAAATTCTTAGTCAATGTTCTAAAGTTGTCTTTCTGTATACTTTTATCCCTTCATCTTCTTGATAATCAGATTCCTATGGTCTGCTTTTAAATTTCACCATTTGCTTCATGAAGTAGGTGCCTTTTGAAAACATCTTTTATGAAGCCTTTGGATCTCTTCAAATGCAATTTGTGCTGTATTAATGTGTTTTACTTTGCCCAATTGTCGAGGCCTACGCAGTGACTGTTAATTTGAGATTATCTTAGCACTAATATGAGATACTATCCTTTCAATCTACTTTTCTAGTGAAAGAAGTTCAACATCTTTATTGAAATAATTGCCTGGGTGTAAACAAACAAACAAACAAAAATCCAGTGTTATAATTGTACAATCACTTGATTTTAGTAAATTTTGCACCACTGTAATAATTTTTTAACTAATGTTAATAGTTGGAATGGGAAAAAACCACAAATTGTAAAACTTAAAAATTGATCAAATATCAAAAAGGACACTGATCAGGAATGAAGTACAAATGTAAATGTTTAATAAATAAATGAAATATTTGAAATTCTTATCCACATATCAAAAAGTTACTGAGCTCCAATCTTACACATCAGAATATTTATAACCACTCAAACAAATAAACACAAATGCTGGAGAGGTTGAAATAAATCAGGAACTGTGTTTAGTTGTGTGGCAATTGTAAACTAGTGCAAGCCATATGGAACTCAGAGTGGAGATTTACAAAATACCAAAAAACCCCACATATTTTAATGACCTTTACAATAACTTGGATACATATTGAAGGAATATAATTAAACATGAACATCCGTGTTCATGGTAGCAGTATTCATAACAACCAAGATCTGAAATCAACCTAGGTGTACCAGTAAAGGGAATAAAGAAAATGTGCTGTTCATAGCTATAAACATATTCTCGGATATAAGAGAAGTGAATGCTTCTACTGTTTCATTGCAACGTATTTTTGGATATACACCTAATACTAATTTCATGGGCTTTTATGGCAATATGTTTTTGCTTTTGTGAGGAACATCCATATTGATTTTCAGAGCAGTTACAACAGGTTAAGGATATCCTATAATAGATGAATATTAGACCAAAATTTAAATATATTAGTGAACACATACAGGACGATCATATATAGTTTATAATTTGAAGCAATGTTAAGAAGGCAACAATTGGGAAAAAGATAATGCTAGAAGCTTAATAAGAAGTTATCTTGAAAAGCTAAATAAAGAAAGTATAAAATAAGACACATCAGAAGCTGTTGAATGGTAGAAGATGGATGAATGTTAGAAAAACATTCATCTGCATGGTCAAGTTGAATGAAGTATATGCATATTTGGTGCACACTGATGAAACTCATTCCAAAACATAAAATACACTTAAAATGTTTATGAAAAGACAAAACAGTAGCTGTATTTTGTATACGTAATAGTAGGAATTCACAGAAGGATCAAACTGTGAAGGAGAGAGAATATGGCCAAAAATGTTGATGTGATTGTTTGAAGATATCTGTGTTTGTGTGGGAAGGGAGGAAAGAAGATGAAGAAAACATATGGGGTGCTGATCAAGGTATATTTTCACATATACAGACACAGAAAAATAAGAAAAATGTGCAACTAATTTGTGTTAATTTAACAAAACATTTTGCTCAAATTTAAAAAATGAAACTATAAAAATAATACTTAATAATATCAAATAAGTAGGCCATGGAAGAAAATTTACCATAGAAAGATTTTCCCCATAATTTGTTTAATTTCATAACAAATGGATTAAAATAAAATATAGGATGCTATATATATATGCTATGGATGAAGATACTCAGTAGAACTTTGTGAGGAAAGAATGTGCTTTCTTTTCCTCATCAATCTATATCTAGGACACCTAGCTTTTAAAAGAACACTTGTAGTCAGAACAGTAGGGTGACTAATTTAGGCAGTAATTTATTATGTTTATTCTCTAATTTTATGATGTGATTCCCGAATTACGTGAGTGATCCTACGAGATTTTGTGACCTCATTTTTACCCAGAGTTTCTAATTCCTCCCACTGGGCATGATTTTTCTACTACTCTCATTTTTCCTTGTTTCTGAACTCAACTCCTGTAATCTTTGTGTTCATGAGAAAGAGATGGAGAAATGTGAGGGTGGCCTAGAGTCTGTGCTAACTTCCACTCCAGCTTAGAGGATCTAGTGAAGGACTTCCACCTGGGCCTCAGAATCAGATATTAATTGATCTCTTTTGAAATGGAGAAACTCACTCCCTCAGGCAGAATCTGTTATTCCTTGACTTTCTCTGAAGAGATTTGGAACTAGGGCACAATTCAGAGAATGAGCTTTCCCACCACCCACCACAGGATGGACAGAAGGAACAGATCCAAAACTGATAGTGGTTTCAGTTCCCACAGGGCCTCATCAGGGACCTTCTGGTGGGAATAGAAACTGGACAAAGTCTAAGATGGAGATTAACTGAGACTGGGCCTAAGGGGGACACTAAAGAATTTCCCTTTCTTTGACTACAAGTGAGTTGTTTAGTGAGATATGACACCTTCCTTCATATCAGAAAATGCAGTAGGTCAATTGTGTAACTGCCACTTTGTAGGAGGTCATTTTCCTCGAAGGAGAAGGGGTTACATGTTGGGTCCACCAGTTTTCTCTCTAGTCTGTTGTCTCTCCCACGCCTTCCTATGCCAGGAACATATTGCTTCATTCCTGCATTCAACTACTTGTCCTGACTCCTAAGCAGAAATACCATAGGCTATCCTTTTGCTAGTCTTTTACATTTGTGATAGAATAGACCCAGGCTCTGCTGCTGCCAAGAGGTGACAACAAGATCAGATTTGTACTGAAGATCAATCATATTGATAGAACCATTCTATGAGGTCTTTCCTGACCACACTTTTTGAGGTTTCCACTGAAAATTGATTGAACTCACTAGAAGCTCAAAAGTTTCAGTTTGTGGGGTGGTGGATACTGGTGATTCACGTCTATAATCCTAGTTAGTCATGAGGCTGAGATCTGAGAATTATGGTTCTAAACTTGCCTGCGAAGAAAGCCTATGAGATTTGCCTGTAGCTAATCAACGAAAAACCCAAAGTGGTACTCTGTCCCAAAGAGGTAAAGGGCTAGCCTTGAACCAAAGAGCTGAGAGACAGTACTCAGGCCCTGAGTTCGTGCCCTGTGACCAACAAAAAGTAAGTTTGATTTTCCTACCATGGTTTCCTCTTCTAACACACTATGTCCTTTATCTATAAGACTTTCTTAAGATTCCTGTGTCTCACTCAAGCAATTTTTGTCTGTCAACAATAAGAAAGTCTACCTAGAATACACTCAGTAAGTTTACAATAAATATTTGTTAAGTGTGAGTGTGCAGACATTAGACTAATTCTTACTTTAAAGAAACCGTGTTGGTCTTTATTCCGTTGGAAAATTGTATGGAAAATAGATGTATCTCTGGATTCCTTTGGTTCTCTGTAGAATCTATATTCTCTATATTGTTTTTCCATTGATACAGAAAAGTTCTAATTTGTGGCCACTATTATTTATTGTGTTGCTAGTTTTAAGCATGGGAAAATGGATCAAAGGGATTTCAAACTTCATTTATGTGAAAAATCTTCATTCATTATATAAATTCAAAAAACATAAATTACTAAAAGAACTTTTTCTTTGGTAAAAAGAAGAGCATGGGGGTCAGAGATAGTCTCTTCCATATAGTAGACTTTGAGGTTCTGACCATACTGTGGTCTGACTTTGAGAATTAAGTTCCTATAATGGGTCTTTTCAACACTCTTGTTTGGCACTAGAGGCCTAGCGAAACAAACACATTTGTCGCTGATTGACTTTCTTTCAGGAAGTCCATGGCTGACATTGATTGTGAAAGATAAGAATTGTCCTCCTAACAATTCCTTCTAAGTAATTTCATTTATATTTGTGGTTTTGGATCTTGTAGCAGCTTATATGTAACGGTCTCCCATGGAGCAATTTAAAGAGAGAAACTTCTGTATCTATGTTATAATGTAGTGGTATTATAAGAGTTCCTTATATTTTACAATATAAGATAAATAACAATGATTTTCTTAGCAACTCTAGCTAAATTATGTATCATAAGACATTATGATAATAGTGTCCCAAAGTTCACAGATCACTTTATTTATGTTTAATGCAGCATTATTTACCATAGTTAAGATATGTACCAACCCAGATACCCCTCAGTAGATGAATGGATCAAGAAAATATGGTTTATATACAAAACAGAATCCTATGCCTCCATCAGAAAGAATGACATTGCCCCATTTGTTAAGAAATGGAAAGACTTGGAAAAAAATATATTAAGTGAAGTAAGTCAGGCCAAAAAAAACATAGGTCCCATGGTTTCCCTTATTTGAAATAACTAGTATATGTCTGAGACAAGCAGAAAAGGTCAGATAAGTTGATGTTAGGTGAAATGAACCCCAAGATAAGTATTCAAATGTTTTTTTCTTTCATTCAATTGTTTCTAACATATTTATAAGATGATTTCTTTGTTGCTTAGTATGTCCCTCCCATACTCCGTAACTCCTGTTTTCACTCTATTTGATGTTGGTATAATTTTTGGAGGGGAAGGGAAAAAAACAAATCATTTAAATAGGGATACAGGTGGACCCATTGCAACAATGACGTACAAATCATTATGTTGAAAACCGAACTTTACAATTTTGGCAGAGGGAGGGGGGAGATGGGAAGGGATGGCAAGTGGAAACAAAGGAGGAGGCAAAAATGCTTCATAAGAAATGTACTCATTATCTTGTACATGTAATTGTAACCCCTCCATATGCTATTTTCACAATTAAAAAAACATAAAAAGTAATCAGAATATTGATATTTTTGAAATGCATATCATGAGGCATGTATATTTCCAAAGGCAATGTTACCCCCAATACATTTCCCGTTTCTTGTTTTGTCATGTAGCTAATTTAATTTTACTCTTTGCCCAAACTAAAGCTTACTATATATTACTTTGCTACAAGAAATGGAGCACAAATTTAAATCATGTCTTTATTTTTACTCATTTGTATTTATCATAAAGTTGTTGTGCGAAGAGTTTTCAATTCAATGAGTTTGTTTATTAGTACAATGCATCTTGATTAATGTTCCATTGATCTACCCCATCTTTCCCAACACTACCCATCCTATGTTTCCTGGTTCCAATTTTACATATATATCATCAATATGATTGTATTTCCCATCTCTTCCTCTTTTCATTAATCTGCCCCCTCTTTTCTGAAACCTCTTCTGCAGACAAACATGACTTCCCTTTCTGTTACTTATTTTCTTGAACTTTTGATTGTTTGTTAGTTATTCAGAGAACCGCCATCACTGAAATACTCGAATGAGCATACCGAGTATTGCTTTTCTAAATTTTATTTTGATTTCTACTTGTACACATGAGTTGACATTCAATACATGAGTACATGTCTATAATGGATATTAATCAATGTCACTTCTTTCATAATTTTCCCAACACAGGCACTCCCATCTTTTCCTCAAGTTTCTTCATTTTGTAGGATACTCATTAAGCTAGATCATTGCTTTTTTCCCCACTTTATTGCTTCATTTATCTATTTCTCCCTACCCTAATCCCAGCCCTACCTGTGAATACTTGATTTCTAGTGTTTCTTTTGTTGGAATTTGAGTTAGCTATTCTAAGGAATTACATTCTTTGAATTCTTTTCTGAACCAATCATATTTCAGTTCGTACCTAGGTGTATACATGGATTCCACCCCAATGTGTGCATATTGCAGTGATCTAGATTATATCTAACTTCCTATATAACAGAAAACATATCTCATTTGTCACTTTGGGTTTAACTTTCTTTCCTTACTTCACTTAACATGATTTCTCCCAATTTCTTTCCTTTCTTTGCAAATGATGCATTATCATTTCATCAAATGGATAAATAAAATTCCAGTGTGCATGTACATATGTATGTATATAAGCGTATATATGAATATGAACATATATATGCATACTTATATGCATATAGCTATCATATTTCATGATCTACCTGTCCAATGAATATCATAGTCCAGGTCTAAATGTGATTTCTTGTACTATTATGCTTTTGCTTTCAATGTTTTAGTGAATAACTTAGTATCATTTACCTAATATTGTGCATACAGTCTATTCTACAACAAAAACCATTCTATTAATTTTCCAGTCTGGTGGTTTATGTTCCTATGTATGTTAGATCCTATAAATCACAAGGGTTCATAATTGCATATGAATCTGTTTTTAAGAGCAAGACTAAATGTTCACTTGCATATAGTTGACACTTGCTAATAACATATAATTATATATATATGCGTATACATATGCATATACAATTTATATACATATTGACACACAAATATGCATATTTATGCATACATATAGTATATATATACATATGTATGTATATATATATATATATATATATATATATACACATATACAATTCCTGTGTCCTAGTACTAGGAATTAAATTCAGGGCCTAGTTTTTTTTGCTTTTCCTTTTTGCTCAAAGTTAGCATTCTTCCATTTGAGCCACAGCTCCACCTTGAGCTTTTTGGTTCTTAGTTGAAGATAGCAGTCTCATGATAGATTTTACCTTGTCTGTCTTGAAACAATGATCCTCAGCTTTCAGCTTTCTAAATATTTAGGTTTAAAGGCATGCAACACTAAAACTAGCCCTATTATATGCGAATTAATAATAAATTTAAAGAATTATAACTTGTAATATTTTCAAATAAATATCTTTAAGTTAAAACTAAAACACACTGCTTAATTTTTTTTCTTATTCCAACTCACCTACCAAGAAAGGAAAGGAAAATGCAAAGCTGAAGAACCCTTGAATGTAACAGTTCTCAAGCCTGCTAGCCACAGTTTCTTTGCTGTGAAATAGAAGAGGAGGCTATCGACTACAGGCAAAATGGGAGAACATGCTCTTCACTGAAACTGCTGAAGGCTAATGACAATGAGAACAAGCAACTTTATCCAGGAAATGTCACAAAGAGTATGCTGTGGTCAGCTGACTCTAGTCGATATGTGTAGCCAATCTTAGAGGATGTTCATAGATATGAGGAGAATAATCTAAGATGAATATGTCATTAGAGAGGTGTACTTTCTTGAAGATGAATGCCCTTGATTTTGCTAAGCGTGTTATCCATACTGAAGGTTCTTGTCTTTCTGCTGCCACTTTTCAACTGTTCATCCATTTGCTTCAACTGGACCTTCTTTTAACTTAACAGGATTATTACCTCCATATGGTCCTGGTAATTTATGAAAACAAGAAATTCCAGTATTTCTCCATCTCTCTTTTTTTACTTTTTATTTGTTCCACTATGAGAACTTGAACTCAAGGCCTGGGCACTGTCCTTTAGCTTTTCTGTTAAGACAAGTGCTCTATAACTTGAGTTAAAGCTACATTTACATGGTTTTTGAGGACTAAAGGGAGATTTTTGTCTGGATTGGATCTGAACTTCAACCATCAGTTCCCAGGCTTCTGAGTAGCTAAGATTACTGGATTGAGCAATTAGTGCCCAGCCTCCAAAACTATTTATTTCTTTAGCCACAAATATGGAGTGACTCTTAAAGAGTTTTGTAATTGAGAAATTCTCATCATACGTGATAGTTAATGAAATTTCAAAGGGAAAGGTTGGAAAGTCAAGAAAGGTTCAATAAACAAATTCAAAATATGGTTTGTTCTTACTTTATTGACGCAGCAGCCCCACTGACTTCTCTCATGGATATCTTCTATTCTAATTTACTTGGGAATTCACAAGTGGATATAATTCAGTTTCATTTAACTACATGAACACCTCTCTTGTTACAGATATTATGGAGCTACATTACATCTGAGGCCTAGTGACTACCTGAAATCATCAATTTCACCATAGATGACCTCTGTTCTTGTGTAATAACTAGACTGTTTCAGTAGTCTGACACACCAAGATACTTCAGGACACACAGCCCCTCTTGCTGTAAGACCTGCCAATGTAAAGAAAGCAACTGTTTTCTTCAACCCTTATAGGAATCATGCCTGTACTATAAGATTCTCAGCAGTAAGAAGGGTGTTCAAACTACACCTGCCTGGACACTGCTGGCTCACTTTCTGAAACTTCTCAGGCCTTTCTTCAATGATGATGTCAGCTGTCTGTAGAACTGTTGTCCATCTACACCAGCCATCACCACAGCTCCTTATTCTCTTGATTGAATAAGATCCACGAAACGAGTCTGTCTACAATCATCCACCACTTTGCTGATAGTCACCTGCAGAGAAAAATGCATTTGGCTTTTGAAGATAGCAAACAAAATGTTGTCCTTCCCTCCTATTAATGGAGTGTGAATTTCATTCATTTTGGTCAGCATCTTTGAGGACTTACATCTGTGTTTCTTGCTTTTAGAAACCTAGGGTTCAGCATCCTCAGACATTATCATACCTTTGCTGAAGTAACAACTCTAGGTGACCAAGAGGACTGTTACCCATTGCAAATCATTTTTTACCTTATAAACAAGAAAGGCTGAATATATTTACCACCACCTAAATTCTTCTGCTTTATGTACTTTCAATATTTATTTTCCATTGATGATAAACTTATAATTTAATTCTGACAATATTTTTGTCTATTAAAAATTCTTCCATCATTAAGGCCAAATGTCCTGTTTGTTTCATTTAAAAACTAATTCACATCATGTTAAAACCAAACGTTTATAATACAACATATCAGAAAGATTAAAGGCATATATATGATGGAGGATTCATACATAGTAAAATAAAAGAAACCTTAAACCAAGGCCCATCACACATTTGATCCCACACTTCTAATAGAACAGGGTGATTTTGCCTATAAATCATGGAAATGTCACCTCAATCCATTCTACTCTTCACAGGCTAACTCTGAAAGACCCAATGCTTCATTGCTTACAAATAACTCCAACAAGTAGATTTACTAAGCATAGGAATATCCTCTCAACAATGATAAATGATTATGCTAATAAATTTCAAATTAAATAGTTCAAAGCAGCCTGGCTAGAGTACAGAAGGAATCTGAGGTCTTAAAAAACTTGAAATACTTCTAGTTAAAAAGGGGCCACACAAGGTCCTTTGCTAAAGTTTTCACATGCAGTTCATAAATAAGAAAGCAAATAGGATTTTCTTCTTACACAATACTTTCAGAGTGGAGCAAAATTACCAAATGTAGCACCATCTACCCAGCCAAATGTGTTGAAAAGGCTTGGAAGTCTATTGCTAGAAAGCCAAGTTTTGTTTCCATCTCTCTGACATGTATTGACTTCAGCTTATAAAACTATAGTCGTTCACAGCTCTGAATTCCTAATTAATCTCACAATGGCTCTACATTCTGCTCTACATTAACTTTTGGAGAAATTTCCTAGAACACCAAATACTTTCTTTTTGTATAAACTTTAAATAAAAAACTTAAATTGACATTTAAAATGAGACAAGCAAATACTTTGTTAAATTTTTGTGTGTGTGTGTGACGGTCGTGGGGCTTGAACTCAGAGCCTGGGTACTGTCCGTGAGAGTATTTTGCTCAAGGCCAGTAATCTACCACTTTGAGCCATATTGCCACTTTCCACTGGATTTTATGTTCTTAAAGATCTTTAAGATTACTAGAAGCCTTCAATTTGCTCTGATCTCATCACTTATACAAACTGTCCAATACATTACCCAGGACTCTAACCTGAGTAGCAGTGAACAGTTAAGTACCCGTACCCTCTTGAGTTCAATCAGTTAATCTGATAGCTTCTAAAAGTTTAAAAATCCCACCAGCTTCTAAAAGAAGCTGATTACATGTGTATGTAGGGGAGCCCAGTAAGACCCCTGCTGTTAGGCCCAAATGAGGTGTTGCTCAGGAAAGGCCAGAGGCCTCTCAACAGACAGGCAACACTTGTCACAATCTAATCAATATTAGCTTAGCCCCATTATCACCCCATCCCTCTCATTGTTCTCCTACCTGATGGAGATTATTTTCAAACTTTCCTTAAATGTGTACATACTTGCAGCATCCAGTGCTATGGAAAGAAGGGATTGTTTCTGTTAAGCATGCTGCTGCCTTCTAAAACTACAGAATCTAAAGGAACAGTGGAGGAGCAGGGATCCCACTGAAAAGGAATTCTAACAAAATTAAAGCCCCTTTCTAACATTTTGGGACATTGCAATTTCCTATGGGAAGATTGCTGACTTACACACAGGAGTAACAATGTGCAAGTTCTGCACAAAAGCTCTATCTATTCTTTGTCACCACCACATCCTCCTCCACACAGACCACACAGGTTGGTCTTCATATTTCGAATTACTTTCCAGGTCAGAGACCAGTCAGCCAGTGACTTCTCTTGTTCCTGCATTTAAACAAAAGAAAGAGACTTTAAAGAAAGCCTTCAACTCAAGCTGCTGCTGTTCCCATACCTATAAGCTAATCCTTTGATTAGAGTCAAGGGGAGGAGGACCAGTCAGGGAAATGGACCTTAAGAATGAGAAACAGCCCTGGCCTCTTGAAGACCTACCTTGGTAGCCAGTCTCAAACCAATTTGCTCCCCTTTTCATTGCCTCAGTTATTTCCCTAATGTTTATACAATTCACTCTGATATAAAATTTAGTTCAACACTTAAATTTAGAGGATAGTGAAGTTAATATTTAGCTGAAATTAATTTAATAATGTTATATATATATATATATTTGAAAGGTGATAAATAGGTGACACTTTTAAAAAGTAAAAAAAATGCATTGTTGCTGAAGTCGTAATCACATACAATTTCTCTTCAACTGGCATTAATTCTTGGCTAACTTTCTAAATGAAAGAGTGTAATAATTGTTTAAATATAATTAGTGCAGATTTATAAGCAGAAGTTTCATCTGACTGTTGGTACATAATTTGTTGGAAAAATATGCAAACTGTCACTAGCCATACCTGGGATTATTTTGTGTTCTATTCATTTTAATTTTTTGTGCTGGTCCTGGGACTTGCACTCATTACCTGAGCACTGTCTCTGAGATTTTTCTGATCAAGGCTATGACTCTAAAATTTGGGCCACAGTTCTACATACAACCTTTTGGTTGTTAGTTGGAGATAAGACTCAAACATTCTGTAATTGGTCCCAACTTCAAACCGAGGATCTTGTGTCTCACCTTCCATAATATCAAGGATTATAAACATGAGACACTATTAGCCATGTGTTTTTTAAAGCATCTGTCAATAATAATATTAGAAAACTATTACTATTACTAAAGGCTCATACCTGTAATCCCAGCTACTTCAGAGGCTAAGATCTATAGGATGATAGTTTAAAGCTAGACTGGTCAGACAATTCAGAGTTTGTTATTTTTTTAACCCGCTGGCCCCAGGGTTGAAATTCAGGCCTAGGCACTGCATATGAGTTGCTTTTCATTAAATCTAATGCTCTACCTCTTGAGCCACAATGACACTTGCAGCTTTTCCTGAGTAGTTTATTAGAGGGAAGAGGGAAGGAGACTGCACAGTCTGTCTCTGAACTCTCATCGCACAACTAATCCTTCAAAGTAGCCAATCAGTGATTCTTACCTTCAATTAAGCAGCAAAAAAATCCCTGAAGGTGTGGTTTAAGTGGTGTAGTGCCAACCTTGCTTGGAAAAATTTAAGGAAATTCAAGCCTCAGTATTGGCACATATGTACACAGAAGCATGCACATACATACATATAAATTATCCTCTACTCAATTCCATGTGATGAAAAAAGATATAAAAATATTAAATTAAATTAGGACAAAAAATAAATAATTTGAATTATTAAAAAAAAACTACCATATCTGGGTGTCAGTGGCTCACACATGCAATCCTAGCTACTCAGAAGCTGAGATCTGAGGACTGTGGTTCAACTCCAGCCTGGGAAGGAAAAGCCCATGAGACTCTTATCTCCAAATAACCACACAGAAAACTGGAAGTGGCACTGTAGCTAAATTGGCAGGGGTCTAACCTTGAGATGAAGAGCTGAGGAATAGCACCCAGGCCCAGAGTTCAAGCCCCATGACCAAGAAAAACAAAAAAACAACAAACAACAAACTTCCATAGCTGATTGTGACTTAGGTGGTAGAGTGCTTTCTTCCCATAAACGAGGTATGAGTTCAATCCCCAGTGTTGTTCATACCAAAACAACCCAATAAAAGCACACAAAGAACTATCTAACAAAACACATCATACGTTGTAAAGAAAATTAAAACTTGCAAAAATAATTGAAATAGAGCTAAAAGGAGAACCATGGCTCAATTGTGAACAGTAATACACAGCATCAAGTAGGTATTAATTTCCATCAAAACCATCTATACATTCAATGCAATACTATGATAAGTCTTCACAGCAATTTGTATAGATTGGAGGCATCATCAGTTAGGAAAAATAAGCCTTGAGGAATGGTAGACAGGAACTCAAAAAGAAACAAGACATTTAGAAACATGCAAGCACATCTTCTTTGCTTCTAAATACAGCCTGAGAATCAAGAGGATGCATTCCTCATCTTATGGACAAATATCTGTTGTATGGCAAAATGTCTTTTTTTCCTAGAAGAAATATACTAAAGAGTGAGTCACCAAATAAATAATCAAGAACTCAAAAGGTGTAACACCAGGAATGACAAAAAGCAAAGATAAACAAGCATCTGCATGACTTTATGACAGACCTTGCTTTTTCAGAAAAACTCCCCTGATGTCAAACAGCTCTATGCTTCTCTCTGTGACAGCACCCACATACTGAGTGTGCCTCTGTCTGTCCGCTGCTGATTGTTTGCTTGCTTACTCAATAAAACTATGCCAACTTTTCTTGCCATGGTGATTTCTCTGGAAATTCTTATTCTGTGACCAAAGTCAGGGATCGTAAGTAAAGAGACCCTAATTCTAGAGGGAAACTTAAAAAATCCCCACATGGACCCAGTGACTGCTGTTTCAAATAATTAAGAGCTGGGTGGGCATGTAGCTCACTTGTAGAGAACTTGGCATCCATGCAGAAGACCTGGGTTTGGTCTCCAACACTAGAGGAGGGGAGGGATTGTGAAAGATCAAAGAGGCAAAGAATGAGGAAGAACAAGTGGGGACACATCCCACCTGAAATGAAGATTTGTCACACTGAAGCATAGTAATCAAGATAGTCTGATATTAAAGCTGAGGAAAAGCAATAAGAAAATAGTAGAGAAATAAGGACCAAACCTAAGTGGGAACTTGATATCAGACACTAGATTATGCAATAAACAGCCACTAGGATAGCTAGCTATCTATATGAATAAATACCAAGTATACCACGACTTAAAGCCTTTGCAAACAATTCGTAAAAACAAATAAGGACACAAAGGTAGAAAGCATCCCATGGACGTTTAAGGAATACTAAGTGAGTGTTTTAAGAATGAAAATTTATTTCACAAAGGAAATATATATATATATATATATATATATATATATATATATAGGAAAATATCAACAAATTTGTGTATATTACAACATAAAATCTTTTGTTCAGTAAGTGACAGCAAGAGAAAGAAAACGATGTTCTCTTAACGCCAAAGACACACCCCACAATCCCTGTGCTAAAATTGTGTTCCTACATTTGAGGAAGGAAGAGGAACCACTTACCTTGAAAAAAAAAAACAAAGACAGATGATATATGCACCTGGGCCAACTAGGACGAGGAATCAGGGAGTTCCCAAGGTGAAGAAAGATTAGTACAACACCCTACATCTTATATATACATTTTTTTTTTAAATTTGGGAAGGGGAAGAAAAGTACCAAAATATTGAAATAAGGTTACAAGTTTAACCATTATACCAATGAGATGTACAAGAAAATGAACTTTATATCTTTGAGTGTGGGGGAAGGGAGGAGTTGGTGAGGTAAGGGGGAAAGGGATAATAGGGTAAAAACAAAGGAGGGGGTAACAATGTTCGATAGGATATGTACTCATTACCTCACTCATGTAATTGTAACCCCTCTGTAGAGTACCTTTATAATAAAAAAAAGCCATTATGACCCTCATCCTAAAACCAGGCAGGGACTCATCAAAGAAAGAGAACTATAGACCTACTATTTGATGAACATCGATGCAAAACTACTCAACATAATCTTGGCCAATCAACTTCAAAAAGTCATCAAAAATATCATACACCACGATCAAACAGGATTATTCATTTCAAGGATGTAAAGGTGGTTCAACATACACAAATCAATAAATGTAATTCATCACATCAATAAGGGCAAGGATAAGAATCACATGGTTATCTCAATAGATGCAGAAAAAGCATTTGACAAGATTCAACACCTCTTTATGATGAAGGCTTTGGAAAAATTAGGAATCCATGGAACATTCCTCAATACAATAAAGGCTGTATATGACAAACTGAGAGAAAGCATTATACATAATGGTGAAAAACTAAAGCTATTTCCTCTTAACTCAGGAACAAGACAAGGATGCCCACTCTCCACTTCTCTTCAATTCATTATTAGAATGCCTAGCTACAGCAATAAGACAAGTAGCAAACATAAAAGGTATCCAAATAGTGAAAGACAAAGTAAAACTCTCTCTCTTTGCAGATGATATAATCTTGTATTTAAATAATCCCATGGACTCTACTCCCAAATTACTCGAGCTGCTTCGAAAATTTGGCAAAAAAGCAGGATATAAAATTAACCCTCAAAAATCAATGGTTTTTCTGTATGCCAACAATGAGTAGAGCACAGCAGAAATTAAGAAAGCAACTCCTTTGTAATAAGCCCACAAAAAATAAAATACCTAGGAGTTAACTTAAAAAGTGAAGGACCACTAAGATGAAAATTATATAAACCTGAAAAAGGAAATCAAAACAGAACTTAGAAAGTGGCAATCCTCCCTTGCTCCTGGATCAGAAGGATTAATATCGTGAAAATAGCCATACTTCCCAAGGGTATCTACAAATTCAATGTGATACCTGTCAATATTCCAACCTTATTCTTCAAGGGAATAGAAAAGGTAATCCAAAAATTCATATGGAACAATAAAATACTGTGCATAGGAAAAACAATCCTTAACAGAATAAAACAGTGCTGGAAGAATATCAATAGCAAATTACCAATTCTACTACAAAGCCATAGTAATCATAACAGTGTCGTAGTGGCACAAGAAGAGACCTCAGGAACAATGGAATAGAATTGAAAATTCAGAAATGAAAACACAGAATTTTAGCCACCTAATCTTCGATGAGAGAGCTAAAAAATAGAATGCAAGAAAGACAGCATCCTCACTAAATGGCAAAATTGGTTAATCACCTGTAAAAAACTAAAGTTATATCTGAATATATCACTCTGCAAGCGAATCACCTCCAAATGTATCAAAGACCTAGGAGTCAGAGCAGACAAACTAAAAAAATTAAAATACAGAATAGGAGAAACCCTAGGTCTTCTTGGCATAGGTCAAATTTTTCTTAATAGAGATCCTGAAACACAACAAATCAAAGAAAGGTTGCACAAATGGGAATGCATGAAGCTGTACAAATTCTAAATGGCAGAGCACATAGCTAACAAGATCAATAGGAAGCCCATGTACTGGGAGAAGATCTTAACTATCCACACAACTGATAAGGATCTCATATCTAAAATGTACTTGGCGCTCAAATAATTAAATCGCCCAACAACAAATACTAAAAGAAACAATTGCCCGATAAATAAGTGGCCTAAAGACTTAAAGAGAAGCTTCTCTAAAGAGGAAATAACAATGCCCAATTGACACAGGAAGAAATACTCAACCTCTCTAGACATAAAAGAAATGCAAATGAGAACAACATTGAGATTCCACCTCACCCCAGTTAGAATTGCTATAATGGAGATCTCTGATGGAGCCATAGAATTCCATTCACATTTTCTTGATCCATTCATCTACTGAGG
This sequence comes from Dipodomys spectabilis, assembly GCF_019054845.1. Lineage (NCBI taxonomy): Eukaryota > Metazoa > Chordata > Mammalia > Rodentia > Heteromyidae > Dipodomys > Dipodomys spectabilis. The sequence continues at coordinate 2,793,383 of NW_024870710.1, forward strand.
GGCATCTTGGCTGGTTCCATATCTTAGCTATGGTAAATAATGTTTCAATAAACATACTTGGTCTGGTAGCTTTAGTATGGTCTTGTTTGTGATCATTCAGGTAAATGCCCAATGTGGGATTGCTGGGTCATAGGGAAGCTCTATGTGGAGTCTTCTGAGGAACCTCAATACTAGTTTCCAAACTGGTTGAACAAGTTTACACTCCCTCCAACAATTGCCTCATTTTTTAGGAAATTGAAAGACTTGGAAAAAATTATATTAAGTGAAGGAAGCCAGGTCCAAAGAAACATAGGTCTCATGATTTCCCTTATTTGCAACAAGTAATATATGTCTGAGACAAGCAGAAGCCGTCTGACAAGTTGACGTTAGGCTAAATGAACCCCAAGATAAGGACTCAAATGGTTTTTCTTGCTATTGTTTCTAACATATTCATAAGATCATTTCTTTTTTTTTTGTATTTCCCTCCCCTATGGTATAAACCCTGTTTTCCCTGTAGTTGATGTTGGTAAAATTTGTGAATGGGAAGGTTAAAAAAACTGTTTAAATAGGGATATAGGTGGATCAATTCCTACAATGTGGTGTACAAGATGGTATCTCTAAAAACGAAGTTTACAACTTTGGAGGACCCGGAGGAGAGATGGTAGGAAAGGAATGGTAAGGGGAAACAAAGGAGGAGACAACAATGCTTGATAAGAAATGTACTCATTACCTTGCTCATGTCATTGTTACCCCTCTGTACTGTATTTTCACAATCTAAGAAACTTATTAATATAAAAAAGAACACTAATAACAGATTCTGGAGTGGATGTTCCCAGGTGGGAACCCTACTGCATTGTTGGTGGGATTGTAAACTTGTTCAACCACTTTAGAAAGTAACACAGAGGCTCCTTAAAAGAATCCACATAGTGCTCCCCTAAGACCCAGCAATCCACTTTTGGGCATTTACCCAAACGATCACATATAAGGCCATACTAAGGTTAGCAGCACAACGATATTTATCAGAACATTTTTTGGGGGATTGCCAGTCGTGGGGCCTGAACTCTGGGCCTGAGCACTGCCCCTCGGCTATTCAACTCAAGGCTAGCACTCTACCACTTGAGCCACAGCGCCACTTCCGGCTTTTTTCTTTTTGCTTATGTGGTACTGAGGAATCAAACCCAGGGCCTCATGCATGTAAGGCAAGTGCTCTACCACAGAGCCCCTTCCCAGCCCTATCACAGCGTTTTTTACCATAGGTAAGATATGGAAGCAGCCCAGGTGCCCTTCAGTAGAAGAATGGATCAAGAAAATGAGGTATATGTATACAATGGAATCCTATGCCTCCATCAGGAAGAATGACATAGCCCAAATTGTTTGTTGTTGTTGTTGTTGTTGTTGTTGTTGCTTTTGTTTTTGTTTTTGGGTCCAGTCATGGGCCTGAACTCTGGGCCTGGGGGCTGTACCTCAGCTTTTTAGCTCAAGGCTAGCGCTCTACCACTTGAGCCATAATGCCACTTCCTGCTTTTTTTCTGCTTATGTGTTGCTGAGGAATCGAACCCAGGGCCTCATAAATGCAAGGCAAGCACTCTACCATTGAGCCACCTTCCCAGCCCCTCATACCCCAATTTGTTAGGAAAGGGAATCATTTGGGAAAAAAATTATATTAAGTGAAGTAAGCCAGGCCCAAAGAAACATAGCTCCCATGGTTTCCCTTATTTACAATAACTAGTATATGTGTAGGACAAGTAGAAAACACCAAAAGCTATGTTCATATGACCTGATAAGAAGTTAAGTGAAATGAACCCCAAGATAGGGAGACAAGTTGTTTTTCTTCTCTTAATGCTATTGTTTCTAATGTATCTGTAAGGTACCATGTGATTTTTTGGTTGCTTTGTATGTCCCTCCTCCATGGTATATCCCCTTTCACTCTATTTGATGTGGGTATAATTTGGAGAGGGGAAGGGTAAAAACACAATGTTTAAATAGGGATACAGGTTGACCCATTGTAACAATGAGTTGTACAAAACACTATGTTGAAAAATAATCTTTACAATTTAGGCAGGGGCTGGGGATTTGTAGTTGTGGAAATGAGAGGAAAGGGATGGTAGGGGGAAAAAAGGAGGGGGCAACAATGCTTTTTAAGAAATGTATTCATTACCTTTCTCATGTAATTGTAACCCCTCTATACAGTATTTAAAAAAGTAAGGAAAAGCTGTTCATCATGCTCTGTAGCAGGTTAAGCACTGGTTTGGAAGGACAGAATCATTGCAGGCTTTAAGCACATAACCAGGGCAATGAAGTCTATAGCCTGGAAGGGACTCCTGAAATACTCTGTGTATGGTCTTCCTTCCCTTGGAACCACAATTTAACAGGAAGAGGCAAATGTGTGTACCTCAAACTTGGGAATGCACAGTTACAATCACATACCCACAAAACCTCACCCGGGAATTGTTCCTCAGAAATGAGGAAGAAGGCGCACTTGCTGCAAAATTGGGGTAATTGGGATAACAGTACATGGGACTACTGGGAGGAACCAACAAGATGGCAGTCCAGAAAGTGGAGAACAGGTAACTTGGCTCCACCTTGGGACAGTCTGCAAGACCTGGCCTTCCTTCTCCTGGGTCCAATGTAGCACCTGTCTGGCCACTCTGGCACAACCTGCATGCATTCCAGTAAACATATGTATACATGCACTCAATCCCTCACCAGCAATTTGTTCCCTCAATGGTAGAGTGGAAGGGCACCCACTTATGTCATACAGCTGCAATGCCTCTGGAAGTTGCTTCATAACAACCGGTGACTACTGAAGGCATGACCAAGAGGGGATGGGGGTGAACTCTAAGCCCCTATCTTCCTTCTATAGAGGAGGTTCTTCCCCTCACCAATGAATCTTCCTACACTGAGAGAGGAGGGGCCGAGTTGAGAGTTAGGTTCAGACCATCAGGGGTGGAGAGGAGGATATTGGGGTGAGTGGGGCCCCGTATCCTTGAAACTGGGTCTTCTAGGATTGTCTTTGGCAGCTGAGTCCCAACATCCCTAACCCAACAAAGGTTTGTGGGGCACTGGAGGATCAGGGAACAGGACAGGGTTGGCCCATGTGTTGAGGGGCAGGGGGTGGGGGAGCCGGGTGGTGGTGGAAGGAGGAGCCTGGGAAGGGATTTTGGGCCCCAGGAAGAGGGGATGGCACATTTCAGTTGAAACCGCGCTGAGATGGGAGGCTCCCATAGGAGAACAGAGAAGAAAATGGAAAATAGAGGGGTTTAGGGAGGGGGCCTCTTAAAATCGGTTTCATCATGGTATAGTGCTGGCAGCTGGGCCCACACTGCGTGGAAAGTTGGAGGTCCACACAGTGAAGCCAATGATCCCTCAGGAAGGCACAGCACTGGTTGAGGAGATGGAGGCGAGGACTGCATCTCCAGCCCCACAACCACCAGTGAACTCAGGGAAACCAGAGAGCCCTGTGGCTGTCTAGGCTTAGCCACGCAGGGAGGAGAGGAAGACTCTGACCTGAGCTTTCCTTCTCTGCAGCAGCCATATCTCATGTTTGGAACATTCTGGCACTAGGCATTATGTAGTAAGTGCTGGGCATATGCACATTCCCCTTCCCACTCCTGTGTTCCCACCGGAAGTTTGGGCAGGCAGTACCGGGACAGCACTGGGGCCATAAGGGTTAGGGCTAGAAGGGGTGGGGCCGTAAAGGTGGGGGTGGAGCTAAACGTTGTGGCTGTGAGAGGGGAGGGTCAGGAGAATGAGTAGGTTCTTGAGGGGTGTCTGACCTCAAGAAGGGGACTGATTCAGAACGGGGTAGTAAGGCACATAGCTTATAGTAGGCACAGCTTACCACGGTGGTAGGCTGGGGAAACACGGGGTGGCGATGGGCCAGTTGATGGGGGCAGTGGTGGTATGATGGGAAAGTGAGGTAATGGACAAGGAACCTAGCAGAGTGGAGGAGTGGATAGGGGAGCAAGAAGAGGGGTTCGGTCCACTTAACTGGAAACAGTGCTCTCCAGTATGGCTCTCTCCATGTGCTGTGTGCTATGCTCATCTGTGCTCTGTCGGGGGTAAGCCCAGCTTGTTAGAGTCCCCATGCCCCACAATCTAGACTAAAGGAAAGAAACTCCATCTAACTATTCACCTGGCAGGGGCAAAACTCTCTGGTGCCCTGGGAAGAGGTTTATAGCGAAGACCAATTGATAGAATGGGACACATCTGGGGTAACAGATTCATATCACCCATACCCATGAGGCATAGTTATAGTTAATGTATAAAATGCACTCAAGCAATAGGTCCTTCTTTTTCCTTTTCCTTTCTGTTTTATTCCTTTCTTTTCTTTAACTATTTTTTGTTCCAAAACTGGGACTTGAACACAGCTTCTAGGGCCTACAAAAATTCCCTGCCCAAGGGCCTATTATTCTTCACCTCCTAGTTCTCCATTTTCCTGGTCCCTGTCAGTCCAGGTGCAGGTGCCATGGCCAGATGCCACCTTGCAAGGTAAATAGATCCCCACCAGCCTTCTCCCTGTAGGAAACAAAAGGAGGATTAAGGTTATTTTGTATGTGCATTCACATTAATATTTCCTTCCATCTTTGGACAATTCTAAGTACTTAATGTTTTACTTAACTTCAGTTATAAATCATTTGAAAATGGAGGCATGGAGCAGGAAGGGTGAACAAAAACTCAAACAACAAAACAAAAGACAAATCAAACAACCATTGGATATATATAAAGATGACTGAATGAAGGCAACTAAGACTCAACCTAACAATGTATTACCAAATATCTTATGCTTGAATGGTGAGAGCTACATGGAGGAAGATGTCAGTCAAAGCAGCCAGGCTTTATGTTTAAGGATGCTAACATTAATATTTCATCATTTGATCATTCATCCAGGAAGGGGAGATCAATTATGGCAAGCTGCCATAATAAAAAATAAGGCTCCTCTGCCAAGCAGTAGTTATCTTTAGTTAACTTCCAAGCCATATACATCATAACCATATACAAAGAATGCAAGGAAGGGAGGTAAAGAATCCACGTTCTGACATATTAGCTGGGACCAACACACTGTTCAGTTTGAACTGTTTATCCTCTGTGGTATTACTTTCTTCCTATTTTTGGATGTGCTCTGTGTGCACATATGGACTATGTGCATATATCTGTATACACATTCTGACTGAATATATATATCCATAAACTGAGGTATTAGCTTGCAAAGGTTCATTTTAACTTGTAGTGCAGTAGGGTGTCAATGTAATTTCTCCTGTGTCCCATGTGCATCTCTCCAAGTTCTACTCAAGATAATGTCATTCACTGTTTTACTTATATGGCTGCTGCCATTACCAGGGTTCCTTCTCCCCATTTTCCCTCCCTCATCCTTCAATACCCTGCAGTAAACCATAGTCTTTATGGTTTTGTTTCTTCAGTTTTGATTACCTGAGATTTGATGGGTCCAGGTATAACACACTTGGTAGCTATGGCAGGTGCCAGGGGTGGCTTTTCTTCTTATTCTTTTCTTAACACATACCAGGAGAGTTGGTCCGTGTTTCAGGAGTTTTACTTCAGTTACTTTCCACTTTCTGGACTTTAAGCTGATTTTGTATCTCCTTTTGTATTAATGAGTATTCAACCCAGGATGTTTCATTAGCTAGTCAAAAACTCTCAATGAACTATAAACCAGCCCCTGAACATCTTTTTAAATTCTCCCTACATCTGAGTGTAGGATAGAAAAAATGGTTTATTCCAGTGTATTGGACTGTTTCAAATTTTTAGGTTTTGAGGAATCTAGTTAGATACAGTCATAGTCTAGAAACAGATATGTTGGTAGAAACTGATAAGACAGGCTTTCCCTCACTATATAGTTGTTGAGGGGAAGGGCTTGCCCTACAGTATAACCTTGGAAACTTAGTGGTGATGCCTTCAACATCAACTCATTGGGGAAATAAGTTCAACCCAAGTGAGTTGCTGTGGTCTGAAGCTACCCCCAGTTTTCTCCTTTTCCACCTTGCATACTACATTCCATACTAGCATTATCTACCATGCTCAGTCTGACTGCTTAGATTTGTTGAAAGGTTGTGAGTGAATGTATGTATCATCCTAGACAACTTAACATTGAATGATGTGAAGAACTTCACCACAAAAGAGATCAATTCAGTTGTATTGATGATTTAAGATAAATTTTCAGATGTTGACCACAAAGCCTCCTCTTTTATGCCAAACACTAGAACTTGAGCTAAAGTGATGCTATGGCAATAATCATCTTATAATAAATCCAATGACAAAGTTCTTTTGCTTAAGGCAGAATGAAGTATGCCAACCAATATATTCCCAGAATTTTTACCTGTGTTTTGACCATATAAAAAAAAATTGAATTTTGGTCATGAGGATTGAACTCTGGGCCTAGGCGCTGTCTTTCAGTGATTCAGCCCAAGGCTGGTGCTCTACCGCTTGAGCCAGAGCTCCACTTCCAACTTTCAGGTGATAAGAGTCTCAAGGACTTTTCAGCATGGGCTGTATTTGCAGCACAATTTCATATCTCAGCCTCATGAGTAGCTAGGATTACAGGTGTGAGCCACCGAAACTTGGCAACCATGTAAAATTTTAACCATAATTGAAAATGCTAATGTATATCTTTTTTAAAAATGTATTTCTTAAAAATGGAAATATTTTAAAATTCTCATGCACACTTCCCATTAGGCAGTTCAGATGATGTTAATTTGAATTGTTGTCAGAGTTATGTGTGTACATGTGTGACGGTCTTTGAGGTTGAAGTTTGGCCCTAGGTGCTCTCCTCTCTCCCCACCCCCTTTTGTTTTTGCTTGCTCAAGGTTAGCACCTTCCCACTTGAGCCACATCTTTCAGCTTTTTGTTTTTCAGTTGGAGACAAGAGTCTCTCTTTTTCCTGTCTGAGCTGGTTTTCAACCATGTTCCTCAGATCTCAGCCTCCAGAGTTTCCTTGTCCTCTTTTGTCAAAATACACCCCCCCCAGCCTCAAAGATAAAAGAACAAGTTAAAAGTTATGATACTCCCAACACAAAGAAGATACTTGATATACTTAATTTCAGTACTAAGATACAAAATTTGGAGTTTTGTAAGACTGAATGTCTTTAGTCTCATTTTGGGAAAAGTGAATCAAACATTCAGACCATTCCTAGATAAAGAGAATAAAGTAGACCTGTTTTATGAAGAGCATTAATGAGAAGAACAATGTTTTTGTGTCATTAACTTAGCCTAATTGAAACTTTTTCAAAGCACAGATTCTCAGGTATATTTTCTGTGTAGTAATCACTGAATTCTAAAATTCTTTGTTTTCCTCAGCATTCTCAGTTTGTTTTCATCAGCTATCTAATTTGAAACACACACCTTGGTACCAGGGGTCTTCTGTACTTATTTTACATTTTAAGAAAGTAATTTTAAGTTTTTAAAAATCAGAAAAGCTAATAATGATAATCATTTTCTGATGTCCTTCACATTTCTCCACCTTTCATTATATTGGTTTAATATAACATTAGTATATTTATTGGCTATCAAGTTTGATTGTGGTTTTGGATTTTGTGCTGGTGTTGGAGCTTGAAATCAGTGTGTTGGTCTGTCACTAATGCCAGCATTGAAGGATCATTCCTGTAATTTTGGCTATTCAGGAGGTTGAGATCTGTGGATCAAGGTTCAAAGCAAGGAAAGATCATGATGCTCTTGTGTTCAATTCATGATTAAAAAGCCCAAAGTGGAGTGAGGTTCAAGTGGTAGAGCACCAGGCATGAGCAAAGAAGCTAAAGTCCAGTTATGTGTAGTTTCTGCCAAGGGTTTTTCTCTCTTATTATGATGAGTTCCTTTTCTTTCCAGGTAAACCTGAACATTGCATGTCTTTCTGTGTACCCACATGTAAATAAGGTTTTTGTAAAATGTCAGCCATTGCACACCTTCTTTTTCTCTTCTCACCATTAGTGAGTTTGTTGGCAGCCAGCATTTTTCTAAGAAAAATGGAATTTTCTAGAAATTATTATGGGATGTTTATATATGTAGGTTAGAATTTATAGTTCTTTTGCTCTAGTGAATTGAGCAACATCTATGTGAGTTATAGATAACCTTTTGTGAACTTTTTTCTATGGTATAGATGAATTTTGGATATAATATCTCTATGGAAGTCCAAAGATATCTTTAAGTAATTTGTCCAAATGAAACAGGAATAAAAAACACTTTAATTTTTTTAGTTTTAATCAGAGTCTTGTATTGATTTGGGATATAAGAATTTTAAGTGATGCAATCTATTAATTTCATTTGTAGGAAACGTGACATATACGAATGTACCTGAAGATACAGCATAACTTTTCCCTTTTGATGAGTTAAAAGGCTTAAGTTTAATTTCAACTAAGATACAAATCCAGTTTCTGCAATTAAGTAGATTAAATTAGTAGAAAAGGTACTTTGTTTGCAGTAACAATTACAATATGATATATAGAAAAATGTGTGGCCAACACATTTGTGTAGTTGTATAGTTAGATATCTTGATGTTGGAGTTATAAAATATAATAAATTACTTCACACAAGGAAAAAAATTGAGAGATGTTAGAGTTTTACACAGAGCGCAGAAAATACCAGGTGGTCTTCAACAAATGTTTTCATTTTTCTATTCTTTTTTGTGTTTTTTTGTGTGTGTGTGTGTATGTGTAAGTGCTTGTATTGGAGTTTCTATTTAGGGTCTTGTGCTTTACTTATCTTTTCCCTTAAGGCTGTTTCCCTACTTCTTAAGCCATACCACCATTTCCAGGTTTTTGTTATTTATTGGCAATATGAATGTCACAGATATTGCTGCTTGAGATCCCTTTGAATCTGGATCCTCAGATCTCAGTCTCCTATGTAGCTGGGGTTACAGGTATGAGGCACCAGCACTCTGAGAGATGCATTTATTTTGTCATGTTCTGTGGCAAATTACCACATATTTATTTGTGCGTCCATCAAATACCAACTGTTTTAGGTTAGCAGTTTGGGCTGGTAGTATGGGTGTGGTTTGTCTATAGCAGCTTCTCAGTTTCTAGCAGGGGGCCAAAAAGCTATAGTCTATCATGGAATGTGGGGATCTCTCCAAGATTAAAGGATGCCTGGTTGGGTTTAGGTCCTGTGGTTGTGAGACTGTGGTTTCTGCTTTCTGGTCACCTATCATACAAACACTGTTGTCAGCTCCTAGGCACCCCTATACTTTCTTGACAAACATATTCTCCTTACTGCTTGATTCATTCTGTTGACATCTCTGACCTCTAGAAAACCCTTAATTTGCACTCACACCTTGGAAATAACTCATATCCAACTCTTGTGGGAACTAATTACATTTGTAGAATCTCTTTAATTTTGTTATCTACCAGAGTATATTGTAGGTTTAGATCCTGCCCAGACTGGAAGATAAAAGACTTCCCAAGGCTCAGAGCTATAAACTTGCCTCTGAGTACTGCCTTTGCTGTGTCCCAGAGGAGCTGGTATTTTGTGTGTTCATTTTTGTTGAATAGCATGAACATTTGAATTTCCTTTCTAATCTCTTCCATGACCCACTCATGATTCAGCAGTGTGTTGTTCAGCCTCCATGTGATACAGGACTTTCTTTGGTGGCTTTTGGTGTTGAGTTCCAATTTTATTCCCTTGTGGTCAGAGAGAATGCAAGGTATAACTTCAATGTTTCTGAATTTAGACAAGTTTGCTTTGTTGCCTAAAATGTGGTCTATTTTAGAAAACGTTCCATGTGCTGCTGAGAAAAACGTGTATTCTGATGCTGCTGGGTGAAATGTTCGGTAAATGTCTGTTAAGTCTAGTTGATCTATGCAGCTGTTTAGATCTGCGGTTTCTCTGTTGAGTTTTTGCCGAGTTGATCTATCTAGTGGGGAGAGTGGTGTGTTAAAATCCCCAACAATTAATGTCTTTGGATCTATATGGGATTTAAGGGAAAGTAGTATTTTAATGTTTTTGTTTCTTTCATGCATGTGTTTCTAACGCATTTATAAGATTATTTCTTGGTTGCTTTGTAAGTCCCTCCCCCACAGTGTAACCCCTGCTTTCACTATATTTGATGTCAGTATAACATGTGGAGGAGATGGGGACAAACAAGTCGTTTAAGGATTCAGGTGGACCTGTTGCAACAATGAGAAGTACAAAATGTCATGTCAAAACCAGCTTTACAATGTCGGAGGGAGGGGAGGGGGGGTATGATTGGGTGGGGGGGAGGGGGGAGGCTGGGAAGGGAGGTGAAGGGTAAACAAAGGAGGAGGCTGCAATGCTTGGTAAGAAATGTATGCATTATCCTGACCATGTAATTGTAACCCCTCTGTACAGTATGTTCTCAAATAAAATAAAATTTAAAAAAAAAAAAAAAAAAAGACTTCCCAAGGGTCTGAGTTGTTGTGTATCACCTGATACACATGAAAAGCTATTTATTAGATGGGAACTGGTGGCTCATTCCTATAATCCTAGCTACTCAGTAGGATGAGATCTAAGGCTGTCAGTTCAAAGCCAACCCTGCAGGAAAGGCTGAGAGACTATTATCCCCAATAAACTTAGAAAACTGGAAGTGGCACTGTGGCTCAAGTGTTAGAGGACTCGCCTTGAGCTGAAGAGCTGAAGGACAGTGCAAAAGGTCCAAAATTCAAGCGTATAACTGAAAAAAAATTGAAAAAATTATTATTCTAAGTGTCTTCAATTTCAGACACTGATAATGTTGAGTTATTGTTTGATTTTAGCCAATGAGGTCTGAAATTTAAGAAAATGAAAGCTAATTCTGTGGGTTGAGTGGAAAATAATTCGGCAGTTATAGGATATGAAAAGTAGGAGTAAAACTGAGGATATATTCACGAGCAGTGGCAGTGGCTTCAGAGATGGGACAGAGGTGAAAACATGTTAGAAACAATGAGGGGGCAACAGTGCTTGATGAGAAATGTACTCGTTACCTTGTCCATTTAATTGTAACTCCTCTGTACGGTATTCTCAAAATAAAAAATAAATACACAAATAAAAAGACATATTTTAGAAAGAGAACATGTGGCTGGGAATGTGGCTCAGTGGTACAGTGCTTGCCCAGCATGCATGAAGCCATGGGTTCAATTACTCAGTACCACATAAACAGAAAGAGCCAGAAGTGACGCTGTGCATAGGGTGCTAGTCTTGTGCAAAGAAGGAGCTCAGTGACAGTGGCCAGGACCTGAGTTCATTCACCAAGACTGCCAAAAAATAAAAAAAGCGATCATGTTAACAGTTGATAAGGGAGGGATACAGAGACCATATTCTTCACTGAATTTTTCCTCTATTTCAAAATCAAGACATCATTCCAGAGAGAAAAATGGGGCATAAACCTGGTCCAGAATGAACATATCTTATGAAGAAATACAAGATTTTTTTTACTGCAACTGTCCTGTAGAGATAATCCATTAGACATAATGGTGACTTGTAATATCACAAGTGCTATCTGGAGATTTTGTACGAGTGCTGGTCCTGAGCCTTAAAAAGAGTCTAGGTGCTATTTCTATATTTTTCATCAAAAATATTACTCTATTACTTAAGCCACAGCTAGACTTTTGACTTTTTTGGTGATTAAATGGAGATCAGAGTGTCATGGACTTTTCCTGGCTCACGTGGATTAACAATGTTACCCGAGGAGTTCCAGGAAGATGGCGGAGGAGAAGCTGGAATCTGAACAAGCTCTCGCATAGAAAGCAGTTTTAGAGTTCCAGTGAACAGTCCTAAGCCAGAGAATCACACCAAGTGTGCCATCACAGGACAGAGAGTTAGTCAAGAGAGGTGAAGCCAAGGAGACACATCTGAGCGCTTGCCAGCAGCTGCCGCTGCGGCGGCAGGGTCGCGGCAGCGACCACCGCTGCGGGGTCATCCGGGACGAAGGAGCCAGACGCAGCGGAGGAGCGGATTCTACTCAACACCAGCAAGAACCGACAAGGAGCAGACATCTTCATCCTGCAGTTTGCAGACCAGAGACGACCCAGGATCCAAGACTCGGCGTGAGTAGAAGCCCGATGTCCTCACTCCTTCTCAGGGAGCAGAGGAGGGAAGGCCACTCCTCCCCCCCCCAGCACCAGTGATCTCCATCTTGGATACCAACAAAGCTCGGAGGAGCTGCTAGCTCCAGCTCAGGCCTTGGAATAAAACGAGTCATTTATCAGGTCACAAGAAGTTAACAGCGAAGTGACCTGCCAAACTCAGCTCCATCCGGGGAAAAGTCACCCAGCTCAGGCGCCAGCCATTGGAGTGGCTCTCCTCACTGGGTAACTAGAGCCAGAGGCTGCCCATCTCTCTAGCAGCCTCCACAATCAATTGAAAAACAGAAACCCTGAGAATGACTCCAGGCTGGGCGCTGTGAGTTTTTTCACAAAATAGCCCCAGGGAAAAGCTACTGTTTGTTGAAAGGCCTCAACTCTACCCAGAACCTAGCCTCATCACTGCATCCCCCTCTTTTGTGATTCTCAAAGCAGATCACCCTCCCAGTAAACTAACCTGGGAGGGGATCTCAAAATCTTGGGTAAAGCAGAGCATTTTTCTGCCTGTTCCAACAAACTGACTTAAGAAACCAATCAAGCTACAGGACCTCAAGCTGACCAGAGACTCCAACAAGAGGCTGGTTACAGACAAAAGGGAGATACAGGATTCTTCCCACCCCTCCCCCCCAAAAAAAATCAAAGAATTTTTTTTTCTTCTTCTTCTTATCTTTTTTTTTGTTTTTTGTTACCTTATATATATATAAAAAAATTATTTCCTCTTCTAAAACTTTATTAATCTTTAATTTTTGCCTCTTCTGAAAAAGTAATTGTTTTCCAGTAACTTTTTTTTTCTCCTCTTATAATTTATATTTTAGGAATACGTGAATGTGCGTTTTCCTTTCTTTTCTTGTCTTCTTTCTCTTTTTCTTTCTTTCTTAATTATCATTTTGTTTTTTGTCTAGCTCTACTGAACTTCTGATCTTTTCTTCTCCCTTTCCTATCCTTTCCACCTTTTCCTCTCTTTTGTTCTTCTTTATGTGACTTAACTCTTGTCCTGCACATCCTCAGATAAACCCGTAGTTAACTAGTAGACCCTATCCCTCATTGTGTACACACTTAATCCACAAACTTACTACTCAATTCAAAACCTCTGAGACTTAAATTCATTAATAGCAGTACTACCTCTTTATACCTATATAATATTTTAAGCATTTTTTTAAAGTTTTTCACATCTTCTCTATGTCCCTCCCTTTCCCTCCATATATTCACATTCCTCTCTAAATAGATGGTCTTTTAATCTCTTAATAACATTAATTTTTCCGTTTCTATTTTTTTCTGGTCTCTTTTCATTCCCCTTTCCCTTGCTTCTTTTTCTCTCTCTCTCTACTTGCATCCTACTCAACCTATTTCCTGCACTGTGATTAGGACATAGTTAACTCTCCCTGTGCCTCCCCACAACAATCTATTCCTATTTTTTACCCACATCTCTTCCTAACCCTAATAATTTCTGGTTTTCCAAATTCTTCTCTGCGGTTCGAAGTCCTTTAACATATAGTTGTTTGATGTTGAATAGATGGTTGCCTTAAGATAGTGTTCTAGCACAAAACTGGTGCTATCTTCATCTCAAATGGGCAGAGTAAGCCGGAAAACACAAGAAAAATGGCAAATTCGGGTACCTCAATTCCCAATCTTGATAATCAGGGGTTAGAATAGATAATGAATAATCCAGAGAAGAGTTCCCAAATAGCTCTACAAACACTGCTGGCAAACATGATAAATGAGAAGTTTGACAACGTACAAAGGATTCTGTATGAGCGTGATAGGGAGAGAGAGGAGGCATCCCAGAAGTTTATACAGGAATATCATAAGCGTGAGGAAGCTACTCAAAAACTGATACAGGATTTGCGTGAACAACTTGAGAATACTCAAAGAGAAAGGGAGGAATGGCATGAGCAGGCTGAGAACACTCAAAGAGATCTGCAGGAATCCCATGAACGGGAGGAAGCTAATCCAAGAGTAATACAGGAATTGAGAGACCAGGTAGAGAACACACAAAGATCACTAAAGGCATTCATGGAATCCATTAACAAAGATCTGAAGGAAGTCAGGGAGACCACAAAGGGAATGCTGAATGGAACCCAACAGAACGAATGAGAGTCCAAAGAAACCATAACCAATCAACTAAGTGATTTGAGGACAAACACTGAACACCAAATTAAGGAAGTAAAGAAATTCATACAAGACCTAAAACAGAGCTTCAACAAAGAACTTGAAGCCATCAAAGCTGACCAATTAGAAGGAAAAGAGATAAAAAACAAAGTAGAGAGTCTTGACAGCAGATTAGACCATGCAGAAGATCGAATCTAAGGGATTGAAGACAGCCTAGATATTATAGAGAAAGAACATACAACCATCCAAGACAAGTCCAAGAAATATGATAGATCTATCCAACACCTGGAAGACACCATCAGAAGGCCTAATCTAAGGATAACGGGTGTAGAGGAGCACCTAGAAACAGAAGTTAATGGTCTAGGAAATTTGTTTAACAGGATCCTAGCAGAGAACTTCGCAAACATACAAAAAGATAGGCCTATTCAGATACAAGAAGCCTTTAGAACCCCAAATAGACCAGACCAGGATAGGACATCCCACCGTCACATTATAATCCACATAGGATCAACTCAGAACATTAAAAGATCCTTAAAGCTGTCAAGGAGAAAAGGGTAATCACCTATAAAGGGAAACCAATTAGAATCACCTCAGATTTCTCAGCAGAGACAATCAAAGCAAGAAGAGCCAGGAATGATGTATGCCATGCCCTAAAAACAAACAACTATCAACCAAGAATACTGTACCCAGCTAAACTCTCCTTCATAACTGAAGGCCAAATAAAAACCTTCCATAGCAAAGAAAAATTGAAACAATACATCTCCACCAAACCAGCCCTACAAAAGATTCTTAAAGATGTCCTACAAATCCAAGAACCATAAGAAGAACCCAGTTTTCGCAGCCCCCAAGAAGGTAGATAACATGGCAGGAACTCCCAAATACCTCTCAGTCCTATCTCTTAACGTTAACGGACTGAACTCTCCAATTAAGCTACATAGACTGTCTAGCTGGATTAAAAAACAAGACCCTTCTATCTGCTGCCTGCAGGAGTCACATCTTCCCCATAAAAACAAACACATTTTCAATGTGAAAGGCTGGAACAAAATCTACCAAGCAAACGGCACCCATAAACAGGTGGGAGTTGCAATCCTAATATCATATAAAATAGACTTCAAATTAAAATTCGTGAGAAGAGATAAAGAAGGTCGCTACATACTAATTAAAGGATTTCTCCTTCAGGAGGATATTACAATTCTAAATATCTATTCGGGAAACAATGGAGCACCCAAATTTATCAAAGGAACACTACTTTCCCTCAAATCCCATATAGATCCAAAGACATTAATTGTTGGGGATTTTAACACACCACTCTCCCCACTAGATAGATCAACTCGACAAAATCTCAACAGAGAAACCGCAGATCTAAACAGCTGCATAGATCAACTAGACTTAACAGACATCTACCGAACATTTCACCTAGCAACATCAGCATACACGTTTTTCTCAGCAGCACAAGGAACGTATTCTAAAATAGACCACATTTTAGGCCACAAAGCAAACTTGTCTAAATTCAGAAACATTGAAGTTATGCATTCTCTCTGACCACAAGGGAATAAAATTAGAACTCAACACCAAAAGCCACCAAAGAAAGTCCTGTATCACATGGAGGCTGAACACCACACTGCTGAATCATGAGTGGGTCATGGAAGAGATTAGAAAGGAAAATCAAATGTTCATGCTATTCAACAAAAATGAACACACAAATTACTACCTCCTTTGCGACACAGCAAAGGCAGTACTCAGAGGCAAGTTTATAGCTCTGAGCTCCTACATCAACAAATTGGAGAGAACTGAAACTACCAATTTAATGACACATCTAAACCTCCTTGAAAAAGAGCAGCAAGATAAACCCCAATCCAGTAGACGGAAAGAAATAATCAAAATTAAATCACAATTAAATGAACTAGAATCCAAAAAAACTATAGAAAGAATCAACAAAACAAAGAGTTGGTTCTTCGAAAAACTTAAAAAAATTGACAGACCCTTAGCAAATCTTATCAGAAAAAGAAGAGAACACACCCAAATTAATAAACTCAGAGATGAGAATGGAAACATCACCACGGAAACAACCAAGATTCAGAACATTATAAGGGAATACTTCTCAAAACTTTATGCTAATAAGTTTGACAACTGGACAGAAATGGACCTCTTCCTAGCAAATATTGACATGCCAAAACTAAACTATGATGAGTTAAACTAGCTTAAGAGGTCCATATCAAGCATTGAAATAGAAACAGCAATAACAGACCTCCTAGCTCAGAAAAGTCCAGGACCAGATGGTTTTAAAGCCGAAATTTTCAAGGCCTTCAAAGCAGAGCTCACACCAATTCTCCTCCAACTCTTCAATGAAATTGAAAGAGAAAGCTCACTACCGAACACATTCTATGAAGCCATCATAACCCTCATCCCAAAACAAGGCAGGGACTCATCAAAGAAAGAGAACTATAGACCGATTTCTTTGATGAACATTGATGTAAAACTTCTCAACAAAATTTTGGCCAACTGACTTCAACAATTCATCCAAAAAATCTTACACCACGATCAAACATGATTCATTTCAGGGATGCAAAGCTGGTTCAAAATATGCAAATCAATTACTATTATTCATCATATCAACAGGAGCAAGAATAAGAACCACATGGTTATCTCAATAGACGCAGAAAAAGCATTTGACAAGATCCAACATCCCTTTATGATGAAGGTTTTGGAAAAATTACGAATCCATGGAACATTCCTCAATACAATAAAGGCTGTATATGACAAACCTACAGTCAGCATTATACTTAATGGTGAAAAACTAAAGCCAGTTCCTCTTAACTCAGGAACAAGACAAGATTGCCCACTCTCGCCACTTCTCTTCAATCTAGTATTAGAATGCCTAGCTACAGCAATAAGACAAGATGCAGACATAAAGGGGATCCAAATAGGGAAAGAAGAAATAAAAATCTCCCTCTTTGCAGATGACACGATCTTGTATTTAAAGAATCCCATAGATCCACTCCCAAATTACTCAAGCTGATTCAAAACTTTGGCAAAGTAGCAGGTTATATAATTAACCCCCCAAAATAAATGGCTTTTCTGTATGCCAACAATGAGAAAGTGTGGCTGAAATTAGGAAAGCAATTCCATTTGTAATAGCCCCACAAAAAAATAAAATACTTAGGGATTAACTTAACCAAAGAAGTGAAGGACCTCTATGATGAAAAATTTGAAATTTTGAAAAAGGAAATCAACACAGAACTTAAAAAATGGCAAAACCTCCCATGCTCCTGGATTGGAAAGATTAACATCGTGAAAATGGCAATACTTCCCAAGGCTATCTACAAATTCAACGCCATACCTATCAAAATTCCACCCTCATTCTGCAAGGAAATAGAAGAGGCAATCCAAAAATTCATATGGAACAATAAAAGACCCCGAATAGCAAAAACACTCCTCAATGGAAAGAATTCTGCTGGAGGAATATCAATACCAAATTTCAAACTCTACTATAAATCCATAGTAATCAAAACAGCTTGGTATTGGCATAAGAACAGACCTCAGGACAAATGGAATAGAATTGAAAACCCAGAAATGAACCTACAGACCTATAGCCATCTTATCTTCGATAAGGGAGCTAAAACAATACAATGGAAGAAAGATAGCCTCTTCAGTAAATGGTGCTGGCAAAATTGGTTAACTACATGTAGAAAACTAAAGCTAGATCCTTATATATCACCCTGCACCAGAATCAACTTTGGATCAAAGAACTTGAACTCAAAGCAGACACTCTGAAAACATTACAGGATGGAATAGGAGAAACCCTAGTTCTCCTTGGCTCAGGCCGAAATTTTCTGAATAGAAACCCGGAAACACAACAAATCAAAGAAAGGTTGGACAAATGGGATTGCATAAGGTTGCAGAGCTTCTGCAGGGCAAGTGACATAGCTGGAAAGATCAATATAAAGCCCACGGATTGGGAGAAGATCTTTACTAGCCATACAACGGACAAGGGTCTCATATATAAAATATACTTGGAACTCAAAAAATTAAACCACCCAACAACAAATCCTCAAAGAAACAACTGCCCAATAAATAAGTGGGCGAAAGACTTAAAGAGAAACTTCTCTGAAGAAGAAAGAAGGATGGCCAATAGACACATGAAGAAATGTTCAACATCCCTAGCCATAAAAGAAATGCAAATCAAAACAACATTGAGATATCACCTCACTCCAGTTAGAACAGCAAAAATCAAGAACTCTAACAACAACAGATGCTGGAGGGGATGTGGACAGAAAGGAACTTTACTTCACTGTTGGTGGGAATGTAAACTTGTTCAACCACTTTGGAAAGCAGTATGGAGGTTCCTCAAAAGACTTCACATAGAACTCCCCTATGACCCAGCAATCCCACTTTTGGGCATTTACCCTAATGTTTACAAAAAAGACCACACTAAAGCTACCAGCACAACTATGTTTATTGCAGCATTATTTACCATAGCTAAGATATGGAACCATCCCAGATGCCCCTCAGTAGATGAATGGTTCAAGAAAATGTAGTATATATACACAATGGAATTCTATGCCTCCATCAGAAAGAATGACATTTCCCCATGTGTTAGGAAATGGAAAGGCTTGGAAAAAATTATATTAAGTGAAGTAAGCCAGGCCCAAAGAAACATAGGTCCCATGTTTTCCCTTATTTGCAATATCTAGTATAGGTATGAGTCAAGCGGAAAAGGTCAGATAATGTGATGTTAGGAAAACGAACCCTTAAATATGTATTTTAATGTTCTCTTTTCTTTCATGCATGTGTTTCTAACGCATTTATAAGATTATTTCTTTGTTGCTTTGTATGTCCCTCCCCCACAGTATAACCCCCGCTTTCACTATATTTGATGTCAGTATAACATGTGGAGGAGATGGGGACAAACAAGTCGTTTAAGGATTCAGGTGGACCTGTTGCAACAATGAGAAGTACAAAATGTCACGTCAAAACCAGCTTTACAATGTCGGTGTGGGTGGGGAGGGGGGGTATGATTAGGTGGGGGGAGGGGGGAGGCTGGGAAAAGAGGTGAAGTGTAAACAACAGGAGGAGGCTTCAGTGCTTGGTAAGAAATGTATGCATTATCCTGCCCATGTAATTGTAACCCCTCTGTAAAGTATGTTCTCAAATAAAATAAAATTAAATTAAAAAAAAAAAAACAATGTTGTCCCAAAATCTCAGCATTCTGAAGAGCTAGGTTTACAGTTGAGAGCTACGAGCACGCAGAGAAGCATTTCTTTTTTAGTGAAAGAATTAATAATACAGATTCTTCATGAAGATTCACCCTCAGTACTAAGTAAATCACCAAGAACAGTTCTCATGAATACACACACACACACACACACACACACACACACACACACACACACACACACACACACACACACACAAATACATAAGCATCTCATGGGTCTGTATCTCTTTCCCCAAAAGAACAGCATATTCTAACTGGCAAACTGTGGTGTCACTGGCCTGTAATCCCAGATATTGGGAGGTAGCGATATAGGAGGATGGGATACTGAAGGTGGCTTGAGTGATGCTAGCACAAGACCCTATATGAAAAGTAAACTGAAAAAGAAAAAAAAGGGTTGGGGGTATGCAGGCTCAACTGGTACCATATCTGCCTTGTAATTGTAAGGCCCTCAGTTTAATCCTCAATATGAAAAAGATAAAAAGAATAGCATCTCATCCATTTGGTCATGGTTTAACAAAATCCTTTAAGCTGTACACTTCATAAGGAATAAAAGGTCTATTTCAATCACAATAGTAGTGGCTGGAAAGTCTAAATTGCATGGTAGCAAATGGGACAAGGCTCCTTAGGTGCATCATATCACAGAGGATATCAGCATCATGGCCATGTGCTAGAATGACAGAGAGTAAGGGGCATAATTTGCCTGTTAATAGTGATAATGTTAGTCATTTGAGAGTTGATTAGATGGCATTAATCCATTTATGACTGAAACCTCTCTTAAAGTTTCCATCTTCTGACACTGCTACATTGAGAAGTTAAGCTTCAGTGTGAGCTTTGATGGTGACAGACCATCACCACGCTTCTGACAGAGGCAGGTGAGACCATTGAAAGCTGAGGACATTCATACAATCAGGCACCTGGGACAACTGCTTCGATCTCATTGATTCTGATATTTGCTGTATTTGGGGCCATCTCAAAACCAGGATCCATCGAGTCCATGTCTATTCCATGTGCCAGATGACTGTGATATAAACTGCTAGACAATAGGGAGAACAAGGATGGACATGGTCACAAAAACGGAAGTTTGGCATTCTTCATGACAATTAACATTAATAGATTTATGTATGTAAGTCATTAGAAAGCTCTATGTCATTACACAATTCTTACATAGATCCATGTAATAACTACTATATGACCCGGAATGATACCTTATTGAGCAGCTGGTTTACACAAAATAGACACATTCCTATGAACACAAAGAATGGAAAAAAAACAAGTTCTGACATACAAAATTAATTGTCATTCTTAGAGTCAAAGCAGACACCCTAAAAACTTTACTGGAAGGAATAGGAGAAATGCTAGGTCTCCTTGGCACAAGCCAAAATTTTCTTAATAGAGACCCAGAAACACAACAAATCAAAGAAAAGTTGCACAAATAGGATTGCATGAAACTGCAGAGCTTCTGCATGGCATAGGACATAGCTAACAAAATCAATTAGAAAGCCCACCGATTAGGAGAAGATCTTCACTAGCCATACAACAGACAACGGCCTCATATCTAAAATATGATTGGATCACAAAAAATTAAATCCCGAACAACAAATCCTCAAAGAAACAACTGCCTGATGAAATAAGTGGGCTAAAGATTTAAAGAGACACTTCTCTGAAGAGGAAATAACAATGGCCAATAGACACATGAAGAAAAGCTCAACTTCTCTATCAAAAATAATGAAATGCGAATCAAAACAACATTGAGATTCACATTACCACTGTTAGAATGGCTATCAATAAGAAATCTAATAACAACAGATCCTGGAGGGGATGTGGCCAAAGGGAACCCTATTGCATTGTTTGTGGGAGTGTAAACTTGTTCAACCATTTTCAAAAGCAGTATGGAGATTCCTCAAAAGATTCCACGTAGAGCTCCCCTATGATCCAGCAATCCCACTTTCGGACATTGACACAAATGATCACAAACAAGGCCATACTAGAACTATCAGCACAAGTATGTTTATTGCAGCATTATTTACCACAGCTAAGATATGAAACCAACCCAGATGCCCCTCAGTAGATGAATGGATCCCAGGTTCCAGTTACCTACATGATCACCTAGGCCCATGCAACAGGCAAACAGAAAGTAATTGAAAACACATCTCAATTCCTCATTTCTCATATTTTAGGGCCCCAATTCCTTGAGATGCAAAAATTAGCAGTAAGCAATTGTAAAACGCAAGGCAACTTAAAACGAAAGATGAAATCACAAAATCTGAGAGAAAGTACTCTAATTCAAACTTTCAATTTACAGATGACCAGCCCATAGGAGTGAACAAGATCACAAAGTGTCATAAGATTATTTTTAACACTCCCATTAGTGACTAATGAAATATTTAGGTCCAGAATAAGTGGGCCAAAAAATAGTTCCTGGAAGGAATCCTTAATTGGTCTACCAAGAACCAGAAAACTTGACTTAGAGGTCAAATGTAATTCAGAAAAACAATTATTGAGAAGATCCTTAGGGCTTCAAAACACTGGTATTTCAGTACAACTTGGGTCTGTGGTATAAAAATGTTTTTACTCTCAAACCAATGATAATCTCCGTTTAATCTCCTGAAAGTGTATTCCTTTCAAATAAAATTTTTAAAATCACATTCAGCAAAATAACATTTGACAAGTAGATGATACTTACATTACAAGCTTTTCAAGTGTAGGGAGCAAATTACAATAGAGTTGATTTATTTAACCAAAAAGGTTCAATGATTCATTAAAGTTTAGAAATAGTACCACCTACCATTTGTGTTGTTCAGTAGGTGCCTTCCAGAAATGTGTTAAACAGATAAGCCTCCCATATTTCAAACCCAAAAGTTAGCTAATAAAGTAAATTTCATCACTTAATAAGGTACATTTTAAAAAGTCACAAATAATTGCCTTATCATATGTTGTTTTATGTTTTCCCTATCTGTCTAACATAGTAAGAAATATGAATTTAAGTCTTGAATTTGGGTACTCTTCAGAGATGTGACAAACATAAAATCTGTCTTCTATTTCTATCATATTCCTCTATAGTCGTAAATTTAGTTTTCTTCTTTTTCCAAAACTTATAGGTAGTAGAAAGTATTATCCCATGTAAAAAAAAATAATCACAAACCATTGTACAAAACCATTTATAAAAGCTGGTAGTTAGGAATACTTTCTAAGTCATTTTTAAACTTTCTTGTTGACTGAAGATTAATCTTCCAAATGGATGATAATAAAATCATGTCTAGGTGCTTCACGTCTCCAGTCTTGCAAATAGTTACTGCAAATGAATGTATTATGGAAATTTAAGCTGACATCAGTTCAAGTATATGCAACATTGACATTCCATGGAATGTATATAAAGCTTGTAAACTGTTAACAGACAGTTTAACAGAATGACTATTAGGAAGTTGAAAGCAGAGAGAAATAATAGTAAAGACATGAAATGAATGAAAAATGGAACAAGGGGCTAGTACACCTAAAATACTCAATGTACACGTATGATAAAGGAAGTGATAAATCAGATATAAATCTTGGAGAGGGGGGTTGGTTGAGAATGATAGGAGTGACTGATCTAGGAGCATTGGACAATTAGTTGGATATATTTAATTGCAACACACTTGCACAACCTTTTAAATTCAGTTAAAAATAAAACAAAAAACAAAAACACACAAAAATCACAAACAAGCAGCAATCTCTAGAGAGTATGAATATGACCTCTCAAAATTTTAAGCAGTTAATGAAGAGCAGTTTTGGGAAAAGCAAACTAAGCTGTTCAAAGTGGGCAGTTAGGAGTAGGGGAGAATTTTGAACAGACTTAAGTAGATTGTCTCAGATTATAAATCATCTACATCTGCTGCAAATATTATCTTTCTTCTGCGAGTTCTCTTTGTCTGAACTGGATACTCCAGTCCTGAGACACACTTGATAGATTGTGAAGATAGAATGGAAGAAACAACCTAAAGGACCCATTACGCCACTGGACAGAAAACAATCCTCCATGGTTACTGTCATCTCTCTACACTACTTTTTCTTCATACTTTTAAGTAAATTCATTTTGAATTATATTGTTCCTTCTTTGTTTTGGCAAAGTAATTGGTCAAAGTAATTCCCTAAATATTATTGGCCATTTTTCCATCATGCTGTTTACATGTCCAAACGAGTCCAGTAAACTTCCCTCTTGCATTTGGTTGCCATGAAACAACATCTATGTTAATGAGGAGAAATCTAATGTAAACCTTTTCTCCAGAAAACCAGTCCAAGAAGCTGTGATCACAAATATTTGGCTTCATTTTTTTCCTTTTTCTTTTACCTTGAAAGTCTTCTTGTGTCTAAAGCCCAGAAAAATAAGAACTCCATCACTCTTTGGTTCAATCAATTCAAAGATATATTTTGCTAACAAGATGCTTAGAGGAAACCGAAAAATTCTGCACTTTTATGTTCTCTCTTATGACTCTCGTTAGATACCATATCAGGAACAGTGAAGTGATTCTTTGCAAAATTATTTCAATAGATTATTTTTCTCTTGATCTTGCATTTGCTCTATAATATGTATGGAGGAGAATAGTATTAAATCACTCATACCTGGGAAGACAGTGTGTGGTAAAAAGGACAATGCTTACATGTTTTACTTCTATGTCCTCCTCTTAGCTCTTGCCTGATTTCCAATTATTCACAGCTTCTTGGCTTCAAGTCTAGTGAAGCTGAAGGACTATAAGTCCTCCCCCACTGCTACATGTTCATGATTTCTCTTTTAAAAGTCTTTTAAGTTGCCTCTTTTGGATGTGGAATTTATTTTCATGTCTTCATTCAATCTGTTCTGCATTGTAGTGAGCCAAATCTGCTTTGTAAAATCACTTTAGGTCGCAAAAATATTGACAAAATGTATATCAAAAAGTTTTGGCCTCCCTCCACTGCTGAAGGGAATACACTTAGCTAGGGCTTCTAAGAACACTGTTTTCTCACATTTTCAATTTGTTCAATTCTTTTCCGAACCCAAAACTTTTTTGTCTTATGTAAGAAGAGAAGTCTTCACTACCTCACTATTATATTTTGTGTGTCACTTACAAATGTGAAATTATTGGTTTGAAATATCCAATAGATTTTTTCTGTGTTTCACAGCTTCACGTGTAAAGATATTGTAGAAAGTGTTACAAAAAGAAAAGTGTAAACCCAATACCTTCCTTCATTGTTAGGGCACTTTCTCCCTAAATATTTTGACCCAAATTATCTTTTTCAGAGTATTACAGTTTGGTAATTAAAGGTTAATTCACAAATTTTGACATTTTATTTTTTATAAACTTTGAATTTATATTCCCTACAACCTTGTTTCACACAGTGAGAGGATATTTCCCAGGTAAGGACAATTCTCAAGGGAACCTACAGAATTTACAGCAAGGTTTCTGAGGTTTGTTTAATGTGAAAAAATCCATCTTCATCCACATTGCTCCCTCTCTACTAAGTCTCTTTGGATTTCTTTGCATGAAAACCTATTCTCCCAGGGAATTTCTTAATAGGCTAAGTTGTTAAAAATGTTTGAACAATTAAAATTTAACTGTCATAACTTTAAAATTCTATTGAAATTCCTTTATCAGAATCACGAATTCACCAATCCTAATTACACCTTTACCATAAAAAAGTTAACACGTTTTTTTTCATGTTATAGTGTACATGCAACTATTATTTTCCAATGGCTTTGTTATGCGTACATATGACCATTTAAGCTGATGCTGAGCAAAATGAACTTCACGATTTGGAAACAGATTTTTTTCATTTGTGGTTGTTGTTTTTGATGTAATATGTGATTTCTGTTTTCTTTGGGTTTTTCCCCTATGGTTTATCCCTGCTGTATTTGATTTTGTATTGTATATAAATTTACGTTAATTAGGAACGGAAGAGGAAAAACAAAATGGTGAGCAAAGGACAAAGGGAAAACCAATGCAATAGCAATATGCACAAGACAATATGTTTGAAATGTACATTACAACTTGTGAGGGGTGAAGGGGTAAAAGAAAACTGTGAGAAAATTGAGGTAGGAGTAACAAGTTTGAAAAGTTAGGAGTTCACTACCTTACAACTACTGTAACCCCACTGTACATCACTTTGGTAATAAAATTTTAAAAATAAGCTGCATAATATATAAATTCACTGTACTGATATGGTAAATATTATTCTTCATGTATTAACTTTTAAAAGTCAATACTATTTGGCATCTAATTTGAATTAATTACCCCTTCTTTATCAGTGGACCATCAACTTGACTGTTATCCAACTAGACAATATTTTCACAATGAACTTGCCAATATTTTGAAAAAAGAATAAATTTAGTATATTCTCATACTAAAACCGAAAACAGTTTATTTCTAAGGAAACCCATAACTTTTAAAAGTAAATAAATTGTTAAGAGGACAGAATATATGCGTTCTTCAAAATTTGTATCAGTAATAACTACTCATTTTTAAATTCTCAACATTCCAAACCTGAGAGGTTCAAACAGTACCTGTTTGCATGTTATGAAATTCTGGAATAGATGCAGTTTCCAATGGGGTCTTACAGATTGAGAAGTCAACAGAAAAATAGAAACATTCTGGTAGAGGATAAAACTATGAAGCATTCGTAATAATTAATTTTTCATGAGTAAGCAATTGATTATCAGTGTAAACCATTATTTCTATGACCGTCAATTCCAAGATTTATGCCATAAAGTACAACAGTTTCGAACTTGTAGGGTGTATCTTAAAATTCCTTAATTCACATCATGAATAGCTTATCTCTATAGTGAAAATACTACACCTCTGCTAATGTGATGCCCTCCTTATTCTGGAAAGAACACCACAATAAACTGAGCTGCATCATTTTTCCCACAGTGGTACTCTTGAGATCAGAACACTTGCAAATATTATTTATATTTATACTTTATAACTATATTATATATATTCAGGATGCTAAGAATGTAAAATTATGGTTCAAAGCCCACCCAGGCAGGAAGATTTTTGGACTCTTATCTCCGATAACCTTCTCAGAAAAAGCCGGACACAAGTGGCAGTGAGATTGAAGTGGTAGGGCATGAGCCTTGAGCTCAGCGACAATATCCAGGATGAGAGTTCAAACCCTAGGACAAACCAATAAAACAGAAACAAAAATAAAATTGAACCCCAAACTTAGCAATTTTATCATTGTGTACAGACGCACATAATTAAGGAAATTGTTTCCTATTACATATATGTAGAAGAAAGAAGATGTCACGCAATTATTCTATTCATACCATGTTATACCAAAGACTCAAAAAACGCTTCATGTTCCACTTAGGAGTACTGCTTTCTCTATATCACTCCCATAAATCTACATACTGGACTTGGCTTCAATGTTTTAATGTTGTCTTATTTGTAGAGATTTTTATATTGTATTGAACACTTATACTTAAACACGAAACTTGTATTTTTCCTATTATTGCTATTGGTTCTCTTATTTTTACCTCATGTGCACTTGGGAAATTAATGCACAGCACATACACTCACAAGAAAATCATCTGAGATCTTTCTTCCCGTTTAAAATTCACCTTAATTTATAGAGCACTTAAGAAGTTTGAACTCAATCTACTCATGGATAATGTATTTATAAGCAATTTAAATTTCATATTTTCTCTTTACTAAGTTGTCTCTGAAACATGTGTGACCTCATGTCCAAAGCTGTCCTTGTGCTATTTCAATGAAGCCAAAAAGCATTCATTTTATCTGGAGCAGCGCCATATATTCTTACTGGAAGTAAATGGAAGTAACTTTTACTGGATGTGAAAATTGATCCCAGGAGAGGAATTGAACATAGAGGAATGAGAAAATTCAAGTTAACTTTTGCTTTCCTCTTTATTGTAAGAGAAAAGAATCCAAGGCTTGAAGGAACCTCTGTCATTGACTTTTTTGAGTGTCTTCTTTACTCATATAAAACTTTAGTTGAGAGTATTACAAAAGGAAACAATGGCTATTTCAAGGCCAGCATATAACAAAAGGAAATAACTTTTTTTAAAAGTGTTCTACTACAAAGAAAAAAACCACGGAGGTTAAAAACGTCTTACGGATGAATGTTTCACTCCTGAGGTGATTCTTTTTTGGCAGGATTCACTTATCAATTCCTTTAGTCTGATCCTGAATTTTCTATAGCAATAAGGATTCCAAAAAAGCAGGATCCAATGAGTATGATCGGCAAAAACAACCTCTTTTCAGACCAGTACTCCTTTAAATAGGGACCCAAAGAAATACCTAGGATTTCCTTTGTTTGGTTGTTTGTATAGTTTGTGCTGGTTCTGGGGCTTGAACTCAGAAGCTGGAACTTGTCCCTGTACAGTTGTCTTTCCTGCCCACCTGCCCCCAAAACTAGTACTCTACTGCTTGAGCCAAAAATCAACTTCTGATTTTTGGTGTTTAATTACAGATAAGATTTGGACAGACTCTCCTAAATGGGTTGGCATTGAGATGAGATAGTAAGAAAGCTAAGTGACATCAATTGTATAGACTTCTCTTTTGAACCAAGAAATATTAGGTGAAGTTTATTATAAAACCAATATTTGACAATTTTTAAAAGAGAATATGTCCAGCAAAGAAGCCATAACTTAAATAACTTAGCAAAAGTAGGTGCACTGAATCATTTAGGAATTATTTTCTCTGCTTGGGAAGATTAATCTTGAATTCATCATTCCTTTTGGGGAAACAAAGTTGTATTTACACTTTTTTGTTGGTTGTGAGGCCAGAACTCTGATCCTGGTCATTGTCCCTCAGCTCTTCAGGTCAAGCTAAGTGCTCTACGACTTTAGATACAGCACCACTTCTGATTTCCAGTGGTTAATTGAAGATAAGAGTCTCATGGACTTTCCTGACCAGGCTGGCTTTGAACCACAATCCTCTGGTCTCAACCTATTGAGTAGCTAGGATTACAGGCATGGGCCACCAGCACCCCGCTCATATTTGCATTTATTCCAGTTAATGACACTAAGTGGACAAAGAATGGAAATCTGAATCAAATGATGTGACATTGTAGCTTTTCAGAAAAATTGAGATAGCAATAAATATGTCCTCTTTTTCCATTTTGTTACATTAATGGCTCATGAGCTATGGAACCCTTACATTAGCATTCTCTTCCATATGTATTTAGTATCAGGAAATGTTCATAGAGATATAGAGAAAGACAGATTTTTAGAAAACAAAGGAGATCAGGTATGAAAGAACAGCATAGAAAGAGATACATTTATAAACCAGAGATTAAGAACTAGCTTAAGAGATTTAGAATGCTAAAGGCAATGAGCAATAACCTTGGTTGATAACTAATTCTTCAATAACCAAAAGTGGTTCCCTAGAACGCTTTCTGCTATATCTTAGTTACTATCATTTATTCCTTCCACCTGGAGTTATTCCTTCTCTTCTGTCAAAACTGTTAATTAGCCTCTGCTTTTTGGTGCTATGACTGGCCTACAAAGTTTCCAAATCTCAGTTTACCCTTCTCATTGTGATTAGCAGTGACAACTGAAAAGCCTGGAATTTTTGAATTTACAGAATTAATCTTCACCTGATATCTAAGCCCGTTCCTGGCATTAACTGTCATGACCTAATGAAAAAAACATTTTTTTTCAAAACAGTATCGTAATATAAGTAAAGTACATGAATTAGGGACTATTGTCAGGTATCAGTATGGAAGGAGGAATTATATATTTCAAGTATGGGTTCTTTATTTTGCATTTAATAACTAAATGTTTATTGTGCTTCTGTTGTTGTTGTTGTTGTTTTGCCAGTCCTGGGGCTTAAACTCAGGGCTAGGGAATTATTCCTCAGCTTTTTTGTTGTTGTTGTTCAAGGCTAACACTCTACCACTTGAGGCACAGCACCACTTCCAGTGTTTCTTTTTCTGTTTTTGTGGTACTGAGGAATTAAATCCAGGGTTTTGTGCATGCTAGGCAATCACCTTACCATAAAACCACATTCACAGAGCCCAAAATGACTTCCTTAAAATGGTATTACATTTTCATTCCATAACTATATATCATAGTTTTGGCCAGAAATTTTTGCTAGAAAAGGACTTTGAACATAATACTAAGTCCAATAAGGCTATATGTACAATGAATAACTGTCATGGTCTAGCCATGGACAAAGGGCCTTACCACATGGAGCTGGTACAACAGACTGAACGAGACAGCTCCTGACCCACAGCCCACCTCCAGAATTAGAGGGTCTCCTTGATTCCAGCCACAAGGGGATGCTGGCCTCCTCCTCCAGCACCCATTCTATCAGTTCCTTAGAGAGAGAGAGAAAGAAAGAAAGAAGGTCAGAATTACACTTAAGGCAGGTGCCGGTGGCTCAGGCCTCTAATCCTAACTACACAGGAAGCTGAGATGTGAGGATCATGATTCATAGCCTGCCCAGGCAGGAACATCTGTGAGACTCTTATCTCCAAAAGAACCACCAAAAAACCGGAAGTGGTGCTGTGAATCAAGTGGTAGAGTGCTAGCCTTGAGCTGTAAAGCTTGGGAACAACAACCAGGCCCAGAGTTTAAGCCCCATGACTGACAAGAAGTGGACCTTCCCATCACATGAAGTGGACTGAATAGCACTCATTGTCCTAGGGAGCATGGCAGAGAAGTCAGACCAAGCTTCTTGTCAGCTGGGAGTCATGAGTTGGTCACCTGGTTTCTCTGTGCCTAAGTTTCTCCAGTTGCAAAACTGAACAAAGTGAAGGATTCTCTTCCTCATAGGGGTAGGGTAATAATGAAAGAGAGCCATGTTTTGTTTCATAATCCCATACCAGTCGCCCCATTAATAACACACACCATCTAAGCCCTTTCCAGGTATCTTCCTGTCATATGCTCACAGAATTGCTGAGAACAGGATCTGACAGCCCCGCCCTCTGTACCTGGCCCAGCTCTAGAGATCCCTGTGTATTAATCCCTTGTTTCCTCAAAACTGTCCCATGATGATATTGAGGTCCAGTAGTTGAGGCCCGACCCCGAGCTTCACCTGTGGTCAAGAATCAGCTGCCATGGACTGAGTTTGGGATATTCCATCTAAACCATTGACTGAGCATGGTGCTACATGTCTATCATCCCAACTACAGAGGACCGGGCCTGGTGGCACATGCCAATCACAGATAGGAGTACCACGATCCAGCCCAGCCTGAGCATATATGAAGTCTTAGTCTCGGAAATGCCCGACAGAAAAGCTTGGCTCGCAAGGTCAAATACATGAGTGGCAAGCCTAAGGCCTGAGGTCAAACTCTAATATACCAAAAAGAACCAGAGGCCCAGTGCCAGAGGCTCATGCCTATAATCCTAGATCTGAAAATCACAGCTCCAGATTTAAAATTGGGTTTGCCTGCCTATCAGACGTCATGATGAGAAGACCCAAAGTCTGACCTATGCTGTTGCACTCCATATTAGCAGGGCTCACATCCTTACTAAGTTCTCTGTCTCCTGGGAAACCAATCCCTAAGCACCGCACTCCCAGGTCCTCCCAAGCTTCCACTGTTACCAACCAGGTCCAAGGGAGTACACAGCTCCAGGGCACACAGATCCCTTGTTCTTCTAATTTAACATTGCTGAGTCCCCTTCAAGCGTCTTACCCTTTCAGGCCCCCAGACCTCAGCTGTGAAGCCCATGCACCCCTCAAAGATAGCAGGTAGAAGTTACCAAAGCATCCAGCTTCCATGTTACAACCCACTTCTACACACAAACACACTCATTCAGACTGGTGAGAGAAGGCTCGTCCATGCAGTACCTGCAATTTGCCAACTGATCAGTCACTTGAGCACAGTCAGTCTGTACAAGGAGAAAGATCATCTCTCTCTCTGTGTCTCTCTGTCTCTCTCTATGTCTCTCTGTCTCTCTGTCTCTGTCTCTGTCTGTCTCTGTCTGTCTGTCTGTATGTCTCTCTCTCTCACTCTCTCACTCTCTCTCTCTCTCTCTCTCTCTCTCTCTCTCTCATACACACACACACACACACACACACACACCGACTGAGAACAGTGCCTCTCTTGAGTTTGTTGGAGACCAGATGGACCGGGAGGACCAGCATAAGCTCGCAGAGCTGGGAAATGTGATCACCTGGGAGAACTGTTGACAGCTGGGAGGGGTTGAAAGTCCACGTGTATGTGTTTGTGTGTGTGTGTGGAGGGGTGTTCCCCCCAGATATTATCCTTCTGTTTTGACCCCTGCACCCTCACCTCCCTACTGGGCTTTTCTGGAACCCTCTTCACATGAAAGTGTGACTAAGCACAGAAGACAAGGGCTCACACAACAAGGGGTTGTTTATCTTCTGTATCCAACACCCCCCACCCCCAGAGAAAAGGAAAAGACCCCAAAAGGCAGATGTGGACATGGTGGTCCCCATCTCTGACTAAAGCCACCAAGTTCCGACCAGGGAAAGGAAGGGTGCAGACACACCGCTATGAGTCTCCCACTGTTCCAGGCCAGAGGCTCTGTGGCTCCCACTCCTCACCCAACCCCTGTATTTCCCCATTTCCTAGGACACTGGCTGCTAGGGATAGTTTGGGGTCCTCAGGTCTACACCCACACCCACCCCTGGGGCACATTTTTGGCAGGACCTGGGCCAGACTGTGGGACATGGGAGAGGCACAGTTTTGGGGAAAGGGGGGAGGATATGGGGTCACGGGGTGTGGGCATGTGTGGCAGCCACTCACATATGGCACTGGGAGAAGCTGCTGGCAGCTGCTCTGGGTGGGGCGAGCAGTGATGGCAGAGGCATGACGGACACTCAGGCCCAGAGCAGAGGACACGGGGGCAAGGACCATGTCAGGGATGCCAGCCATCAGCACACCAATGCACCATTGCCTGAGGACTCCAAGAAAACTGCGGATCTGAGCCAGAAGCACCACCTTTGAAATGCTGTGCTGTGGGGAAATGAGGGAGGGGGCCAGGGTGCGGGCTGGCATGTGTCGAGTTGAGCAAAGCCTCTCCTTTAGGCCTCAAGTCTCTTACTCACTATTTAGCCAACTCTACCTTCCTCAACTGCTGGTAGTGATGTCATTCAACAGAGGGAAAACCAGTGCTACAGGGAATCATGGAATGTGGGCGTAGCTGCCATTCTTGTATCCCATTGGGCAGAAAGAACCATGAAATAAAGGGGGTGTGGCCAGAATCCTGTGATGCAGGCAGAATGGGCAGAGTCAAGGTGACAGGGAACTCTGTCCAACCAGTTGGGGACAAGAGGGTGACTTTCTTTACCTAGATGGCTGCACAGATTGTTGTGTATGTCTGTTTGTTGCCAGTCCTGGACCTTGAACTTGGGATCTGGGCACAATCCATGAGCTGCTTTTGCTCAAGGCTAGCCCACTACCACTGGAGACACAAAGCTCTACTTCTGGCATTGCTGGCACTCAAGTTGGAAAGGGGTCTCAAGGACTTTCCTGACTAGGGCGACTTTGACCATGATCCTCGTATCACAGTCTTGTAAGTATCAAGGAGAGCTGGTGAGAGCCACTGGTGCCTGTCTACTCATTGGTCTTGCTGATTTTCTTGGATAGACCGGAGAGTTCCCTATCCTTGGGTTTCAGTGGTAGGAGTTGGAGCCCACAGTTTGAATCCTGGTCCTGCCACCTCCAAATGGCAGGAGATGCTAAGAAATTCATTCTTATCCATATGATTATCAATGAAATGTGATGTATGTCATGATTGAATGGGCAGTTCTTGAATGATTCTAGGATAAAATTATTCACAATTATAGGACACTGGTTGATACTTTATGAAGCATTTAAACAATCCCATTCATTAAACGGAGGCATAATGAAATACTAAGAATTGGGCCTCAGATAGTATAAAGGTGCTATTTTTTCTGCCAGGACTGAAATTTTATCTCATGGTCTGGGTAACACTGTTGCACTGTGAGGGAAGGGGAAGCTTGCCTCCTTGAAGTCAAAAAATTCAAGTCTGTTCCTTATGCCTGAAATCGATCCCCACCACTAGAAAACTTCCTATTTGTGTACATTTTAAATATATGATTTATATTTATATACATATGTTGACTCTATATTTTGTTCAGTGTCTTAATTTATTTTATTTTTTGTTTTATTCATGTATTGACTTCAATTGATTGACTATTATGACACATAGAACAGTGATTACATTGATTACATAGGATATAGTCTGCATATTTAATCCACTTCATACCTGACACTCAGGACTTTTACAAAAAAGGAAAACATGTGTTACCATCAGCTTCTTACTCCACAATTCATTTTTTGGGAATGCTGGCATCTGAACTCACAGCCTACAATGCCCAATTAATGAATGGGTGAGTGTCAGCATGCCATTCTGGGGCAAATTTAGCTGACAGGCAGTTCCCAGGACCTAAGATTGAGCCCTAGGGGTTGACAAAATAAGAACAGATTGACAAGCAGATGGTAGTACAATAATAAATATATTTCTTTATAGAGTGCCAGAGATGTCTATACATTATTCAATTATATAGACTACATTCCTACCAATTTTTGGGTATTTATTATGCCTCCATGTAATTAATGTTATTGTTTTCATCCTTAACAAACTAAGTAAATCCATCAGTGTCCTGAAATTATTGCATTCCTGTAAGTAATAATATTCTTTTAATACTTTATAAATATTAAATAAAATCAGTCTCCTGAAATCATGCTGTCTTATTTTATAGGAGCATCATCCACTATCAACTCATTCAACAGTGACATTGATAACATTCGAATGTTATTCCTATGGATGGGAAGGAGTCTCTTATTATCTCCTGCCATTGATTGGTGTCAGGATGGGGATTCGAAATCAGAGCCTACATTGCCACGTGGACCTTTGACTTCCCGAATAGCCCAACAACCTTCAGCAATTAAAGGTGAAGTACCCTTTGCAACAGTGTCATTCAGAACCAGGACGGTAACCGTGCAAAGGAAGAAATCATAAAAAGTCCATCTTCGCATTTTTTTCTGTGCATTTTTTTCCATACAAGGCCTGGGGGTCTAGGATCCCAGGATCAGTTGTGGGTCCAGTGGCTGCACCCCAGCATAGGGTGATCATAGGCTGAGGCAGAGTTTCCATGGCTTTAATTCAAGCCATTTGTTGAGCAAAAAACAAAAAAAGAAATAAAAGAAATTAGCTCCCAGGCTTGCAATTCACCCCATTTATTCGGCCAGGCTTTGGATTTGAACTCAGGGTCTGGGTAAATCTGCAGTACTATGGAAGAAGGGGAAGCTCACCATACTTGAAGATAAGAAAGTCAGGCCTGTATTCTAGGCCTGAATTCAGACCCAGGCATGGAAAACAGACTTTTTATATACATTGTAAAGCCAAGATTTGTACTTACCTATGAGTGTTCAGTCCATACGCGTTTGGTGTGGTTGTTCCATGTACTTTTTCATTTATTCATTTATTTACTGTTGATTTTACTATGATGATACCCATCCCGTTTATTACATTGAGAGCATTCTATAACATGGCATCCAGATTTGTAGACATGTTCTCCATCATGCCTGACACCCAGGACTCTCAGAGAAAAAGAAAAAATGTTTCACACTCTGCTTACTGCATGATCCAATTGTTGGTAGTGCTGGGATCTGAACTCAGGGCTTAGCAGGAACAATTGGTGAATACTTCAAGGTGAACACACCAGTCTGTGAGCAACTACGGAGTTAGGCCATTCCCAGGATTTGCTATTGATCCCTAGGGTGGGCCACGATACTCATAAATTCATTATTTAAACATAGGATCTATATTTACATACGTGTGGACAGCATCTTGCATTTGGTGTACTTCTTATTTTCTGCCTTATTCATGGAAGTATTGTGTATTTTACTGAGTATGTTGACAAGCGCTTACATGTATGACAGCCTATTGCCATGGCTACAGGATTTTCTGTTCATTCTCCATCCTAGCTGAGACCCAGGACTTTCACAGGAAAAGAAAACAGGTGAATCTATGGGCTTCTCACATCAGGATTAATCTTTTGGCAGTGTTGGGATTTGAACTCAGGGGCTAGCAGGCCCAAATGGGGAAAGGGTCAAGGTGAGGCCACCAGCCTGTGAGCAATGGAGGAGATACACCATTCTCAGTACCTGACATTGAGTCCGAGGGAGGGCCAGATAGTCAAAAATTCATATTTTAAACATAGGATCTATATTTACATACATATGTGGACAGCATCTTGCATTCAACGCACTTTTCCTTATTTTTTGTCCAATTCATGGAGCTTTTGTGTATTTTACTGAGTATGGTGACAGGTATAAGTGTGCTGACATGGATGACAAACTGTTCTCATGGTTATAGGATTGCCTATGCATTCTCCATCCTAGTTGAGACCTGGGATTTTCACAGGAGAGGAAATCATGTGCAACACCTGGCTTCTGACAGGACAATGAATCTTTGCTCAGTGCTAGGATTTAAACTGAGGTCTGGGTAGCTCTGTTTCACTTTGGGGGTAGGAGAAGCTCACCATCCTTGAAGACTAGAATGTTAGGCCTGGTTCAGGGCCTGATTTGAAGCCCCACAACTGGACAAAATAACAGGCCCACCTTGTTTAAACATAGGATCCCTCTTTACCTACAGGTGTGGTATGGATCTTGCATTCAGTGTAGTTATTCTTTTTATTTTGTGTTTTATTCATGGATGTATTCTGTATTTTATTAAGAATTGTGATAGATTTAACTGTGCTAA
Organism: Dipodomys spectabilis; assembly: GCF_019054845.1. Taxonomy (NCBI): domain Eukaryota; kingdom Metazoa; phylum Chordata; class Mammalia; order Rodentia; family Heteromyidae; genus Dipodomys; species Dipodomys spectabilis. The sequence goes on from NW_024870710.1 coordinate 2,829,384, forward strand.
CATGGATGATAAACTATTCCCGTGGCTATAGAGTTGCCTATATAGAATTCTCCATCCTCGTTGAGACCCAGGACTTTCACAGGACAGGAAAACAGGTGGATTGATTGGCTTCTCCCATCAAGGTGAATCTTTTGGCAGTGATGAGATTTGAAGTCAAGGCCTATCAGGCCAAATTGCTGAATGGATCATGGTGAACCCACCAGCCTGTGAGCCACTAAGGAGCTAGGCCATCCCAAGGACCTGAGATGGAGCCCTGGTGGGGGCCAATATAGTCATAAATTCATCATTTAAACAGAGGATCTATATTTCAATACATGGGTGGGCAGCATCTTGCGTTCGGTGTAGTCATTCTCTTTATTTTGTGTCTCATTCATTGATGTATTGTGTATTTTCCTGAGTACAGGATGACAGATATAACTGTGATGACCTAGGTGACAACCTATTCCCATGAGTATAGAGTTGCTTATGCATTCTCCATCCTAGCTGATACCCAGGACTTGCACAGCACAGGAAATCAGGTCTAACGACTGGCTTCTCACATCTGGGTGAATTTTTGGCAGGCTGTGATTCGAACTTTGGGCCTAGGAAGACCAACTGCCCAATGGGTCCATATGAGCACACCAGTTTGTGAGCCACTAAGGAGCTGGGTCTTTGCCAAGAACAGAGATTGAGCCCCAGGGAGGCCACAATAATCCTGAATGCATCATTTAAACATGGGATGTATATTCACATCCATGTGTGGACTGCATTGTGCATTTAGAGTAGTTATTCTGTTTTGTATGCTATTCATGGATGTGTTGTGTATTTTCTTGAGTATATGATGACAAGTATAACGGAACTGACATGGATAACAACCTATTTCCCTGGCCACAACGTAGCCCATGCATTCTCCATCCTAGCTGAGACCCAGGACTTGCACAGGAAAGGAAAACAGGTACAACAATTGGCTTCTGACATCAGGATGAATTTTTGGCACTGCTGGGATCTGAACTTTGTGCCTAGCAGGCCCAATTGACGAATGGGTCCATGTGAGCACACCAGCCTATGAGCCACTAAGGAGCAAAGCCATTCCCAGGACCTGAGATTGAGCCCCCAGGTGTGTGTGGGGGGGCATCAGGAGGGCACACAACAGTCATCCATTCATAAGTGGATGGTAGTATGAAAATAAGTACATATTTGTATGGAGTAGGAGAGACAGTGACCTGTGTTGGAATCCAATCTACAATGTGTCTACTGATTCTTGGATATTTCCGGATGCCTCTATTTCATGACTGTCATTATTGTCACGCTTAATCAACACTTCTTCACAAATAAGCGATACCTCATGAGTCTTGCCTAACATTTCCTACTGACATCATGCACAAACTACTCATTCAAGGATGAGATCCATTGTATTCCATGATTTTCATGGTCCAGAAACTAGTATATCAGGATTTCCTGCCATTGCCTTCTCATAGGACGTCTGAATTCAAGCCTCAAGTGTGGAAAACATACTCCTTACATACATTTTAAAGATAGAATTTATACTTCTATTCAGATGCATATCATGTGTGGTGTGGTCAGATTTATACTTCCATACAGATGTTCAGTCCATATTGTGTTTGGTGTGGTTATTCATTCTATTTCTTGTTTTATTCATTTATTTACCATTCATTTTATTGACTCTGATGACATGTATGCCATTTATTACATTGTTTACATTCTATCACATAGCATCTAGATTTGTAGATGTGTTCTCCATCATGCCTGACACCCAGGACTCTCCCAAAAAAGGAAAATATGTGACACACTCAGATTTTCAATCAAAAATTAAATTTTTGGCAATCCTGGGATCTGAACTCAGGGCCTAGCAGCCCCAATTCATGAATGTGTGAGTATGAGCATGGAAGCCTCTAGCCAATGACGCTGTCAGGTGGTTCCCAGGCACTGAGATCGAGCCTCAAGTTTGGCCAAAAGAGCAATACATAGATAGGCAGACAGTGGGATACAAATAAATATATAGGGTTGAGAACGTGGCTCAGAGGTAGAGCGCTTGCCTTGTATGCATGAGGCCCTGGGTTCGATTCCCCAGCACCACATAAGAAAAAGAAAAAAGAGCCGGAAGTGGCGCTGTGGCTCAAGTGGTAGATTGGTAGCCTTCAGCTGAAGAGAAGAGGGACAGAGCCCAAGCCCAGAGTTCAGGCCCCACTACTGGACCCCCACCCCCTAAAAATAAATAAATATTTATTAGTAAAGAGTGTCAGAACCATCTATCTATGATTGAATGACATTTACTACATCTCTACCAACTCTTAGGTATTTATTATATTGCCATTGAAATAATATTATTCTTTTCATGTTTAATAAACTATTAAGATCAATTAGCATCGTAGGATTATTGCCTCTATTTTAGACTAGACAAATGCAGGAACTACTCTTTCAATCGGTATTCTTTTGCATTTGCATACGAACAAGTCTTTTGTGATCTCCTGCCATTGGTAGGTGTAAGAATCAGGATTAGAACCCAGGGCCGATGTTGTCATTTTGGATTATGGCTTTCCTGATTGCCTGCCAGCCATCAGCAATGTTAGGTCAGATCCACTTTGCAACTGTGTCATTCAGAACCAGGATGGTGACTGTGCAAAGAAAAAATTGTAAAAAACCCCAGCTCACCACTTCTTATGCTGTTCTGCTTTTCTTTTTTTTTTTTTTACTTCCTGCAAGCCCACTGGGCCTAGAGTCCCAGGATCAGCTATGGATCCGGAGGCTGCACCGCAGCCTAGGAAGATCAAAGTTGAGGCAGAGTTGCCAAGACCTGAGTTCAAGCCACGTGTTTGGCAAAATTAACTAGCTAACTAACTAACTAACTTACTAACTAAATTAAAAAAAATAAAGCTCCCTGGTTTGAAATTTCTGCCAGTTTTCTTTCTGAGCCTGACATTTCAATTTAGCGTCTGGTAAATCCGTAGCAATGTGAGGGAAGGTGCAGAGTTGCCAGTCCTTGAGTTCAAACCCCATGCCAAGCCAAAAATAAATAAGTCACTGAGCTCGGCATTGAAAGGTAGTTGTGGAGATGGGAGGGAAGGGATAGTGGGAAAACAAAGAGGCAACAATGCTCACTACGAAATGTTCTCATTACTTAGCTCATGTAACTGTAACCCCTCTGTACAACATTTTTACAATTAAAAAATGTATAAAAACTAACGAAGTGCTCAAGAAGCACTTTGGGGATAATAGAAGGGTATCTGAACACTGTACAAAATTCTACACTGCTTTTTTTAATGTTCAGTATGGAACTGAATAAACATAACTGCTTCCACTACAAACATTAAGTCACTGTCTTGGAACTGGGGCCAATATTTCTGCTACTGATGGGTTTTGAGATCACCGTCCAGGTAACTCTTTTACACCATTTGTGAAGGGGAAGCTCACTGTCCTTGAGGAAAAAAAAATTCAAGCTAGAGTTGCCAGGGCCTGAATTAAGGCCCTGCAATGGAAATGGTATTTATATACATGTGTAATATTTGATATATATGTACATATGTATGTTTGTTTCATATTATGATTATTATTATTGATTTTGTATTTATTTTTATTTTATACATTTTATTTTTTATGGTATTTAGTATTATTATAAACATAATCTTTATTCTGTTTTGTACATCTATTATAAAATTATACACAATAATTTACGACATTGACTCATTTTTCATTAATACTTTATTAAGTGTTGAATCATGATACATAATTAAATTGAACCATTTGTCACATTCAACATGTGTTTAGAGTCTGCCACCAGTATGAGATTTGTCTTATCTTTGGACAACTTCCTATAGGGATTTTTTCAGATGATTTATACTCAGAAGCCTTTTCTTGAGGATAGGCAAATTGAGGGATAAAACTGTAAGCTTGGGGCTGGGAATGTGGCTTAGTGGTAGAGAGCTTGCTCAGCATGCATGAATGCCAGGGTTTGGATGCTCAGTGCCACATAGTCAGAAAAAGCCAGAAGCTGTGGAATGGCTCAAGTGGTAGAGTGCTAAGCTTGAGATAAAGGAGCTCAAAGACAGTACCCAGGTCCAAGTTCAAGCCCCAGGTCTGGCAAAAACATTAGGCCAGACGCCGATGGCTCATACATGGAATCGTTCCATCTCAGGAGGCTGAGATATGAAGACCACAGTTTGAAGACAGCCTCGGGATGGAAAGCCTGTTAGACTCTTACCTACAATGAACCCCAAAAGACCCCATGTGGCCCTGTGTGTCTAGTGGCAGAGTGTTCACCTTGAGCTGAAGGGCTCAGGGACAGTGCCCAGGCTTCGATTTGAGAGACACAACTGGAAAAATAGTGAGGGATAATCAAAGTCCTTTTCCTATTTGCTAATTATGAGAATATTTTCTGGAAAATGAACGCTGATGTACAACAGAATTGGAGTCTGAGCTCAAGGTTCAAGTATAGTATATCCATAGTCCCAGCATCTCAGACTCTAGCTTTATAACCTTGGTTCCTACAGGGTTCTGAACGGTCTATTGTTGAAGGGCTTAATATACTCCCCATCTCTATTTGATAAGCAGTTGACTTGTATTGTCAATGTAACTACAGTTCTGAACCTAGCAGAGAACTAATAGCTCATGTCCATCACCCTAGCTCAGTAGACTGAGGACTCAGGATCACAGGGTGAAGCCAGCCAGGGCAGGAAAGTCTATGACACTCTGACTTCTGCTTCTGAAAGGTGTGTTTCCTCTGTTTCCCTTGGTGATAAGAAGTTACTTGCACTCTCAATGTTCTTAGATTTCTTGAGCTATAGAAGTAGGAAAGAAATATCATTGACCCATCCTGGGTTTCAAATGAAGTTCTCAGGATGCAATACTTAGCTCTGTTAGCAGAAGAAGTCCAGTGCAACACTGTACTTGAAGGACAGAAACCAGTTGCAAAGGCCAGGCTAGGTGCAGAGCCCTCGACCTGCAGGATTAGGAGGCAGAATGTACACACTCAACAACAGGGAACTGAGCTGCAAAAACACTTATTCACTCCAGGCACAGGCAGCAACGGGGGACAACCTGTAACATTTGTTACAGTTACACCAGGGTCAGGCTTTTCTCAGCTTCTTCAAACAAGGACTAATTAACCTTCATCCCTCAGGTGAAGGGAGACTCAGTCTATCATTAGTTAGCAAGAGAGAGCCAGATTAGTGGAGGAGAGGGAAGGAACAGAGTAGAAAAACCCTGTTCTCTGGTCTTAGGGAGTGGGTTTTTGACTCTCCATCTATCAGATTTGAAGGCCCTTCTTCATCTCTGCAAATCCATTCTCCTTCCTTCATTCTCCACATCATTAATGCAAATCCCCAGTCCAAGGAGAAGCAGGGTCGTTCTTCTTCTGTCTCCAAGCACCTGATTCTGCCCTCGTGACTCTGGGGCTCTTGGCTACCTGAGTAGTGGACCAGAGACCATCTCACTGCTCTGTGGTTGTGTGAAGGTGATGCTGGTTTCCTGGCACACTACAGAAGACCTCATGATTGGGAAGTGTTCCCTTCTTTTCCTGCCGCCCAAAACCAGAATCATCTATTAACTTTTCTTTTTCTATCATCTTTCTCTCTTTCTTTCTTTCTTTCTTTCTTTCTTTCTTTCTTTCTTTCTTTCTTTCTTTCTTTCTTTCTTTCTTTCTCTTTCTTTCTTCTCTCTTTCTTTCTTTCTTTCTTTCTTTCTTTCTTTCTTTCTTTCTTTCTTTCTTTCTTTCTTTCTTTCTTTCTTTCTTTCTTTCTTTCTTTCTTTCTTTCTTTCTTTCCTTTCTTTCTTTCTTTCTTTCTTTCTCTCTTTCTTTCTTTCTTTCTCTCTCTCTTTCTTTCTCTCTTTCTTTCTTTCTTTCTTTCTTTCTTTCTTCCTTTCTTTCTTTCTTTTCTCTCTCTCTCTCTTTCTTTCTTTCTTTCTTTTTCTTTCTACCTACCTACCTGCCTACCAACCTACCTACATACCTATCTAGCTATCCCTTTTCCAGTCCTTGGGTTGAACTCAAGGCCTAGGCACTGTGTACAGCACACTGGTACTTGAGCCACAGCACCAATTCTGGTTTTTTCTGTGTATGTGCTGCTGAGGAATCGAACTGAGGGCTTCTTGCATGCTAGGTAAACACTCTCTCACTAATCCACATTCCCAGCCCCCTCATCTGTTTCTTAATGGTAGTTTTACGTAAGTATGCTACCATTTTAAGTTCGCAAGTTTAATTTTCTGAATACCAGTTACTTCTATGAAACCTGATCTTCTCTTCCTCTGCCTGATTTTTGACTGTTCCTGTATTGGTCTCATAATAAAATGTAAATAAAGGCTGCTTAGAGCTGAAGTGTGCATCATATAAGGACACAGGCCTGGAAACCTGGAAGAGAAAAGCGATGGGCCTGAAATGAAGAGAATGATGCAGTGTGCACAATTACAATATCTGAAAAGTAAACCAGTGAATAAAAGCAGAATCATTGCATAGGTATGTTTGCACTCAGGGAGGTAATATATATACACACATAAGTAGGTAGGGTACTGATACATAAACTTGGCCTTCTCTTTTTGAATGTTTTGTGACAATCCTAGGACTTAAACTCAGGGCCTTATGTGTTCCTGAGCTGTTTTGCTCAAGGCTGAGGCTCTATCACCACCACAGCTCCACTTCCAGCCATCTGGCCATTAATTGGACATAAGCAATTCCCAGGCTTTCCTCCCTGGTCTGCCTTGTATCTCTGGCTCGGTTTTCATTCTCAAAGCTGGAGCTCTACCCTCTGGGCCTCTGCTACACTTCTGTTTCTGTGGTGGTTTATTGGAGACAAGAGTCTCACAGACTTTCCTGCTCAGCTGGCTTTGAATGGCAATCTCTCACGAGGCTTCAAGTGGCTTTACTCAGGGATTCGCCAGAGAGCCACTCCACACAAACCTTTAGTCTAAATCTTGAGAGGTACTACAGTAAAATGGAAACATGAAAATGCTACTAGTGTGTTTTAGATACTTAATGTTGGAGACACAAAACACTCATAATTATTAGTTCATTTTATAGGCAAAAGGAGCAATGCAGACAGTATGAGGATCGCTCCAGCTTTCAGTCCTCACATCCTGAGACAGTAAATTCACTGCAGCTCAATGCTAACTGACAGAACTGGCATGTCCTGTGGATATTTGCTCCCAAATCCTCTGACACTCATTTCTCACTTTTGGCCTCAAATTTGTGACTAGATGGTAAGATGAGGAGAGAAAATCCTTCTCAGTGAAATCAGCTATAAAGAACATTGGAGTAGTTTACTTATAAATTCAAACCATTGGAATGACCATGTTAAGAAGTCAAATTGTCACGGTGAAAAAATGAAGAAGTAAATTTGTATTTTTTTAATTTTTGTCTGCCATGGGGCTTGAACACTGGGACTGGTCATTGTCCTTTTGCTCTTCAGCTCAAGGTGAGTGTTCTACCAATTAAGCCACGGTGTCACATCCCCATTTGTTAGGAAATGAAAAGACTTGGAAAAATTTATATTAAGTGAAATAAGCTAGGCCCAAAGAAATATAGGTCCCATGGTTCCCCTTATTTGTCATAACTAATATATGTCTGAGACAAACAGAAACTGTCAGATAACTTGATGTTAGTTGAAATGAATCCCACAATAAGGATTCAAATGTTTTTTCTTACTTGCGATTGTTACCAACATATTTATAAGAAGATTTCTTTGTTGCTTTGTATGTATCTCCACCATGGTATAAGCCCTGCTTTCACTGTATTTGATGTTGATATAATTTGTGGAGGCGAAGGGAAAAAAAAAACACACTGCTTAAATAGGGTTAGAGGTGAACCCATTACACAATTAGATGTAGAAGACATTATGTCGAAAAACGAATTTTACAACTTTGGTGGTGTGGAGGGTTTGGGGAGTGGGGATACGGGTAATAGAGGGGTGTGGGATGGGGAGGTGGAGAGGTGAAGGGATGGTATGGGGAAACAAAGGAGCAGGCAACAATACTTGATAAGAAATGTCCTCATTATCTTGCCCATGTAATTGTAACTCCTCTGTATGGTATTTTCACAATAATAAAAAATTAAAAATTAATAAAATGAAGAAGAAAAGAAAGAATGTGCCAGTGGCTGCTGACTGTAATCCCCGCTCCTCAGGAGGCTGAGATGTAGAGAATCTGAATTTGAATCCAAACAGCTTAGGAAAGTCCATGACACTATTATTTCTAAGAGATCACAGAAAAACCCAGAAATGAGGCTGTGACTTAAGCTTAATGCAGTACCCTTGAGCAAAAGGAGCTCAGGGACAACACCTAGGCTCATAGTTCAACCCCGGGACCTGCCCCCTCAAAAAGAGCCTGTACTTCTCTGTCTTTGTGTATGTATGGATGTATTCCTATTGGTGAAGCTCCTGAGTAGCTATGATGAATGGCAACAAGCTAGGAAATTTGTTTTCAATACAATGAGTTCATAACACAGAGACTTCTTTCCAGACAGTGCGTGTTCCGGGGCTTCCTTCACTGTTTCCTGTGGGTTTGTCCGTATCCTAGGATTGCTGGAAGAAGCCGCTCTCATTGTCTGGACAGGCAGACAATAAGCCTCAGTCCTGTACCGCTGGGTAACAAACATATCCATCTGGGTCAGATAGTGAGGAAGAGTGTGGGCGGGCTCTGAAGGTCAGGAGAAAAAGGCCTTTTTGTACTCCAAGCTATGTCTATCCCCAGTGCTCTCTCTTAAAACGAAGCCTTCATTTGTGCTACCTCCCATGCCAGGCCAAGTTCTGTGCACTTATCCTGCCTTTGTGAGACTATATTCCGGTGTTCAGATACATGCTCAATAAAATTCAGGAGTTCTTCTGGCAGACAATTAGGGCACTGAACCTAATGAAATGTTTCATTGCTGGCGATGATGGGCCTATGATGCCTCTCCTAGGTTTAAAGAAGCTTGGGAAATCCAAGCACATGTCTGATATCACAAAGCTTCCTGTCAGCTAAGGCTGGTGAAGCTCATCAGGTTTTGAAACCTTTGGCCTCTCCTAGTTGTGCCCTGGGTGGCTGGGTTTTGGGGATAAACACAGGGCCTGGGTGCTGACCATGAGCTCTGAGCAGAAGTGTAGTCCTTTACCATTTTGTGTCACAGCTTCACTTCTGCTTCTCTCTCTCTCTCTCTCTCTCTCTCTCTCTCTCTCTCTCTCTCTCTCTCTCTCTCTCTCTCTCTCTCTCTCTCTCTGTGTGTGTATGTATGTGCATACACTAGTCCTGGAGCTTGAACTGAGGGCCTGAGTACTGTACTTAGTTTCTCTCATGCAAGGATTGCCCTCTCTTAAATGAATCAGGGCTACTTCAGGTCTTTTCCTAGTGATGTGGCCCTGAGAAATCAAGCCCAAGGTTTCATATATGCAAGGCACTCTACCCACAAGGCACATTCCTAGCCCTCTACTTACGTTTTTGTTAGTTTATTTCTGTCTTTTTTTGTTTTTCTCAGTTGTAGGAGTTGAAGTCTGGGCCTGGGTGCTGTCCCTGAGCAATTCAGCTCAAATCTTGTGCTCTACCACTTGAGCCACAGAGTCACTTCAGGTTTTCTAGTGGTTCATTGGAGCTAAGTGTCTCAAGGACTTTCCTGCCCAAACTAGCTTTGAACCATGATCCTCAGATCTCATCCTCGCGTGTAGCTAGGATGACCGGCATGACCCACAAACACCCACCTTCCACTTCAGGTGTCTTAGTGGTGAGTGGGAGATAATAGTCTCATGGTATATTTTATGTCTGTGATAATTTGGAGCCCAGATCCTCAGATCTCAACTTCCTGAGACGGCAGGATGACAGACCTCGACTATAGGACCCTAAGCTGTGGCACTGTGCTCCAACGGGGTCGTTGGTTCCACGTGGTGGATTGCTAGCCATGAGCCCAAGAAGTAACAGTCAGTGTTTAGGCCCTGATTTCAAGGTTCATGACTGAGAAAAAAAACAAAACAAACAATTGTCTACAGTAGACAACTCATTAGTTTTCAGTAATACATAATTTTGTCCCTGCCATGGGGACATATCTGAGCCTCAATATTCTTGTCTGCATAATCATCTTAGTTGTGGAGCTCTTACAAGGACAAGAAGAAAGAATTCACCCTTTGAAGGAGGACAAAACACATAACATTCTTTACAGGACTCAGCACACAGGATCCTGTGAAAGACTCAGCACCCAGCACCCAATGAAGGACTCAGCACACTACACACTCTGAAGGACTCAGCATGTAACATCTTGTGCAAGAGTCAACACACAGCACCCCATGAAGGACCCAGCACCCCAGGAAGGACTCATCACATAGCTGTATCCCACAAGCTGTCATTAGTATTAGGGTGCTTTCATCAGTATTGCCATTCTTTCATAAACACATCACAAAATGCACAAAGTTCACATCTAATGATTCAGAGGAGTGGGTTTTTTGTGTGTGGGGGGTCAGCCACAGAGATTGTACTGCCCTAAGAGATTTTGTTTAAGGCTAGAGCTCTACCACTTTGAGCCACAGATCAGAGTTTCACAGACATCCAGCCAGGGCTGGGTTTTAAACCCACCAATGTCAGATCTCAGCCCCCGAGTATCTTGGATGACAGGGGTGAGCGAACCAGCAGACATCTGATTACGTGGCTGGGTTCCAGTGGTATACCTGTGGCTAAATCAGGTTAGATGGCAGCTGTCAGCACCAGACTCCTGGTTTGCTCTGTGATGAGGTACTTGAAGTCCTATCCTTATAGAGTTGCAGTCACCACATTCAATCTTTTTGTGGTGCCAGTCCTGGGTTTGAGTAAGTGTTTAGACACAGCCCTTAACCTTTTATGCTCTAGCTAGTGCTAGACTGCTTGAGCGACAGCACAGCTTCTGGAATTTTATGTGCATGTGGTAGTGAGGAATCGAATCCACGACTTTGTATGTACTAGCCTTCACTATACCACTGAGACCCAGGAGTGACAAGTGTATAAACAGATAAATGTGTAGATTGGCATATATATACATAAACATGTATATATGTATATGTATAAAACAAGAGAAAGATGTCTGTATATTATGAAATTACATATCCTATATTACTACCAATTATTTACAATTAAATTATTCCTTCCATTTTTAAGTATCATGATTGAATACAGAATAAGTATTAATTGAAAATTAGTCAATGTAGTATAATTGTTGTGTATAATTTTATAGTAAACTCATTAACTACTAATTTAATTGTTACTTTTTTAACATTCCATTTTTATGGATGTATATTGGAATGCGTTTCTTAGTATCTCCCACCAATCATTAGTGGCAGTCCCGGAATTTGACCTCCAGGCCTAAGTTGAGGTTTGGGGTATGGCTTCCCTAATAGAAAGACAAATGTCAGCATGCAAGGTCATATACACTTTCTGGGCCTTGTCATTTAGACCCAAGATGGTCGCAATGCAAAGGAAAAAAAATGTAAAACCACCTTCTTGAACTTCTCCATTTTATCCTTCTCACTTTTTTTTTTTTTTTTGCCAAGCCCAAGATTTGAAATTGGGTCCTAGGATCCCAGGGTGAGCTGTGTCAGAGATGCGAAGATCTGAGTTCAAGCCCCATGGTTGGCCAACAAAAAGGCCCTGGCTTGGAATTTGCTCCATTTTTCTGGCAGGACTGGGATTTGAACTCAGGGTCTGAATAATACTGTGGCAATGTGGGTAAAGGGGAAAGGCTCACCATCCTTGAAGACAAGAAATTCAGACCAGTTCCCAGGGCCTGAATTGAAGCTCTAGCACTGGAAAAATTAATCTTCATATATGATATCTATTTACATACATGGTTTGAGTGAGTATGACGTTTAGTACCCTTATTTGTTTAGTATTATTACAATATAACATTTCATTTATTACATCCTAACACATAGGATATATTGGCAAACAGATACCTAGTTAGGTACGTAGGTAGGTAGGTAGGTAGATAGAAAGTTAGATAGATAAATAGATAGACAGACAGACAGAGATAGATAGATAGATAGATAAATAGATAGATAGATAGATAGATAGATAGATAGGTAGGTGGATAGGTGGATAGGTAGATGGATAGATGGATAGATAGATAGATAGATAGATAGATAGATAGATAGATAGATAGATAGATAGATAGATAGATAGATAGATAGATAGATAGATAGATAGATAGATAGATAGATAGATAGATAGATGGATAGATAGATAGATGGATAGATAGATAGGTGGATAGATAGATAGGTGGATAGATAGATAGGTGGATAGATAGAAAAATAGATAGATAGATAGATAGATAGATAGATAGATAGATAGATAGATAGATAGATAGATAGATAGATAGATAGATAGATAGATAGATAGATAGATAGATAGATAGATAGATAGATAGATAGATAGATAGATAGATAGATAGATGATAGATAGATGATTGAGGAATCTGGTCTTGAATGTCAGAAGTAAAGATGGAAACAATTCCCAGTAATAAGAACTTCTGCAGTGTGCTAGGCCACCAGCATCACCTTCACACAACCACAGAGCAGGAAGACTGTCCCTTTTCCACTTCTCAGGTAGCCACAGAGACAAGAGGGCAGAACTAGATTGTAACTCAGGTGCTTGGAGAGAGAAGAGATACAGCCCTACCTCTAGTTGGTCTGAGGATTTGCAATAATTATATGGAGAATGCAGGAAGAAGAATAGACTGGCAGAACTAAAAGAAGGGCCTGTATATCTGACAGATGAGTCAAAAAACCACGCCCTAAGACCAGAGAGTAGGGTTATTCTACTCTGTTCCTCCCCACTCCCCCACATAACTGGCTCTCTATTGGCAAGCTAACGATAGACTGAGGCTCCCTTCACCTGAGGAAGGAAGGTTAGTCATTGTTTGAAGAGGCTGAGCAAAGCCTGACACTGGTGTAATTCTAAAAAATGTTTCAGGTTTCCCCCCATTGCTGCCTGTGCCTGGAATGAATGAACTGGTTTTGCAGCTAACTTCCCTGTTGAGTGTGTACATTCTGCTCTTAATCTGATAGGCCTGGTCTCTGTACCTAGCCTGGCTTTTGAAACTGTTTTCTGTCCTTCAAATACAGTGTTACACTGGAGTTCTTCCTGCTAACAGGGGTAGGGCTTGTATCCGGAGAGCTTCATCTGAACCCAGGATGGGTCAATAATGTTTCTTTCTTGCTTCTATAGCTCAAGAACTCTAAGAACATTTAGAGTGCAAGTACTTCTCAACACCAAGGGAAACATAGGAAGCTTTTGAACATCTTGAACAATTTTCAGAAGTGGAAGTCAGAGTGTCACAGACTTTCCTGACCTGGCTGGCTTCACCCTGTGAATCCTGAGACCTCAGTTTCCTGAGCTAGGGGGATGGGCCTGAGCTACTGGTTCTCTGCTAGGTTTAGAACTGTAATGAAATTGACAATACAAGTCAACTGATAATCACAAAGAGCTTGGGGAGCATATTAAGCTTTTCAAAATTGGACCTTTCAGTACCCTGTAGGACACAAGGTTACAATGCTAGAGTCTGAGAGGCTGAGCATATGGATGTGCTGCACTCAAACCGGGAGCTCTTACTCCAATTCTGGTGTACATCAGTGTTCATTTTCCAAAGAATGTTCTCATAATTAACAAGTAGGAAAAGTACTTTGATTAACCCTCAATTTTTTCCAATTGTGTTTCAAACTCAAGATTGGGCACTGTCCATGAGCCCTTCAGCTCAAAGCGAATACTCCACCACTTGAGCCACAGCACCACATGGGGTCTTTTGGTGGTACACTGAAGAGAAGAGTCTAACAGGCTTTGCCTGCCTAGGCTGCTTTGAACTGTGTTCTTCAGCTCTCAGCCTCCTGAGATACTAGGGTTCCAGGTGTGAGCCACTGGCATCTGGCCTATTGTTTTTGACAGTCCTGGGGCTTGATCTTAGGGCCTGTGTACTGTCTCTGAGCTTCTTTTTCTCAAGGTTAGCGCTCTACCACTTGAGCCACTCCACAGCTTCTGGCTTTTTCTGAGTATGTGTCACTGAGGATTCAAACCCTGGCATTCACGCATGCTGAGTGAACTCTTTTCTACTAAGCAATATTTTTAGCCCCACCCTGACAATTTTCCTCTTCACTTCCCTATCCTCAAGAAAAGGCTTCTGACTACAAACCAGCTAAAGAAATCCCAATAGGAAGAAGTCCAAAGATAAGATAAAGCTCATACTTGGGAGAGATTCTAAACATGTGAGGACTGTGACAAATGCTCCATTTAATTATGTATTATGTTTCAACACTTAATAAAATACTAATGAAAAATTAATTAATGTCCTAAATTATTGTGTATAATTTTATAATAGAAGTGCAAAATTTAATAAATATTATGTGTATAATAATAATAAATACAATAATAAATTAATGAATCAAAGTAAAATAAAATACCAAATTAATAATAAAAATCATAATATGAAATTATGTATGTAAGTATATATCTTATATTCCACATGTATAGAAATATTTTTTTTCTTTGCAGGGCCTTCATTCAGGCCCTGGGAACTCTAGCCTGAATTTCTTTTCCTCAAAGACCGTGAGTTTCACCTTCACCCATGGTGCAAAAAAGTTACCTGGACGATGGGCTCCAATCCTAGCAATGGCAGAAATACTAGCCCCAGTTCCAAGACAGTGACTTAATTTTTTTAAATGGAAGCAGTTATGTTTATTCAGTTCCATACTGAACATTAAAAAAAAAAACTGTAGAATTTTGTAGAGCTATTCAGACATCCTTCCCTTACCTCAAAGTGCTTCTCTGAGAACTACAATCTTTTTTTGTACGTTTTATTATTGTAAAAATGTTGTAGGGAGTGGTTACAGTTACAGGAGCAAGGTAATGAGTACATTTCCTATTGAGCATTTTTGACTCCTCCTTTTTTTTCCCCTTACCATCCCTTCCCTCCCATCTCCACAACTACCTCCCCTACCAATGTCAGTGACTTAGTTTTTCATTTTTGGTTGACACTCAAGTAGTGGCAACACTTCCCTCACAGTTCTACAGATTTACCAAGACCCTGAGTTCAAATCCCAGGCTGGGAATGAAAACTGGCAGTAATTGAAAAACTGGGGGCATTATTTTTTTAATTTAGTTAAATAATTAATTTTTTATTTATTCTTGTTTTTTTTGGTCAACCATGGGGCTTGAACTCAGCTCGTGGAAATTCTATCTCAGCTTGGATCTCCCTAGGCTGGGGTGCAGTCTGTGGACCCATATCCGATCCTGAGATCCTAGGCCCAGAGGGCTTTCAGGAAGAAAAAAAAAGATGGAAAGCACAAAAGAAAATGGAGAGCTGCAGAGGACTGGGTTTTTACAATTTTTTTCTTTGCACAGTGACCATCCTGGGTCTGAATGATACGGCTGCAAAGTGGACCTGACCTGCTGATGGCAGGTGGGCTATCAGTGAAGCCATAAGCCAACTTGTCAACATAAGCCCTGGGTTCAAATCCCAGTCCTGACACCAATGACAGGAGATCACAAGAGACTCTTTCCTATGCTTAGGAATACAGATTGAAAGAGTAGTTCATGCATCAGTCTAGTCTAAGATTGGATGCAATAATCCTAGAATGCTGATTGATCTTAAGTAATAGTTTATTAAGCATGAAAAGAATAATATTCCTTCAATGGCGGTATAATAAATACCTAAGAGTTGGTAGAAACATAGTAGGTGTTATTCAATCATAAATAGACGGCTCTAGCACTCTTTACCTATATCTATTTATTTGTATACCACTGTCTGCCTATTCATGTATCACTGTTTTGGCTAAACCTGGGGGTTGATCTGAGCACCTGTGGACCACCTGACAGCTTCATTGGCTAGAGGCTGCCATGCTCAAACTCATCCATTCATGAATTGGGCCTGCTAGGCCCTGAGTTCAGATCCTAGCACTGCCAAAATTTAATCTTGATGTAAGAAGCCGAGTGTGACACATGTTTTCCTTTTCTGGGAGAGTCCTGGGTGTCAGGCATGATGGAGAACATATCTACAAATCTAGATGTTATGTGATAGGATGTAAACAATGTACTAAGTGGTATAGGTGTCATCAGAGTCAATAAAATGGTAAATAAATGGCTAAAACAAGAAATACAATGAATAACCACACAAAACACAATATGGACTGAACATCTGTACCAAAGTATAAATCCTATCTTTTTTTGGTTATTTTTTTTTGGGGGGGGGTCCAGTCATGGAGCCTGAAATCTGGGCCTGGGCACTGTCCCTCAGCTCTTCAGCTCAAGGGTAGCGCTCTACCACGTGAGCCTCGGTGCCACTTCCGGCTTTTTTCCTTTTTGGTAATGTGGTGCTGAGGAATCGAACCCAGGGCCTCAGGCATACAAGGCAAGCACTCTACCACTGAGCAACCTTCCAATCCCCTATGAATCGTATCTTTAAAATGTATATAAGAAGTATCTTTTCCAGGAATGAGGCTTGAGTTCAGCCCCTCTATGAAGAGGGAATGGCGGGAGACTCTGAGATACTCGTTTCTGGACTTATGACGAGTCATGGAATGTCATCGATCTCATCCTTGAATGAGTAGTTCGTGCATGATGCAAGTAGGAAATGATGGGCAAGAATCATGGAGTATTGATTATTTCCAAAGAAGAGTTGATGAAGCATGACAATAATCATCAGCATTATGAAATGGAGACATCAGGAAAGATCCAAGAATCAGTAGTCACACAGATTGAATTCCATCACAGGTCACTATCTCTACTACTTTATACAATATGTACTTATTTGCATACTACCTTCAGCTTATGAATAGATGAATATTATGCTCCCCACTTTCCCCCAGTGGGAGCTCAATCTCAGGTCCTGGGAACATCCTGGCTCCCAGGCTGGTGTGCTCATGTGGACCCATTTGCCAATTGGGCCTGCTAGGCCCCGAGTTTAGATCCCAGCCCTGCCAAAAGATTCATCTTCATGTCAGAAGCCAATTGTTACACTTATTTTCCTTGCACCTGTGCAAGTCCTGGGTCTCAGCGATGATGGAGAATGTATAGACAACTCTCTACTCATGGGAATAGGTTGTCATCCAGTTCACCAGATTTATTTCTGTCATCCTATACTCAAGAAAATACCCAGTACATCAAGGAATATGCCACAAAATAAAGAGAATGACTACACTGAACGCAAGATGCCGCCCACCTCTTTGGAAATATAGATCCTTTGTTTAATTATGAATTTATGACTATATTGGCCCCCACCAGGGCTCCATCAAAGGTCACAGGAATGGCCTAGCTCCTTAGGGGCTCACCAGCTCGTGTGCTCACCATGACCATTCAACAATTGGACCTGTTAGGCCCTGAGTTCAAATTCCAGCACAACAAAAGGATTCATTCTGATGTGAGAAGCCTATAGTTGCATATGTTTTCCTGTCCTGTGAAAGATCTGGGTCTCATCGAGGATGGACAATTCTATATAGGCAACTCTATAGCTATGGGAATAGGTTGTCATCCATGTTAGCACAGTGATATCTGTCACCATACTCAATAAAATACAAAATACATCCATGAATAAGACACAAAATAAAAAGAATAACTACACGGAATGCAAGATGCATACCACACCTGTAGGCAAAGAGAGAGCTTATATTTAAGAAAGGTGGGCTTGCTATTTTCTCCAGTGCTGGGGCTTCAAATCATGCTCTGGACAAGGCCTGACAGTCTAGTCTTCAAGGATGTTGAGATTCTCCTACCCCGAAAGTGCAACAGAGCTACTCATATCTGAGTTCAAAACCCATCACTGACAAAAAATTCATCCTGATGTCAGATGACAGTTATTACACACGTTTTCCTCTCCTGTGAAAGTCCTGGCTCTCAACTAGGATGGAGAATGCATAGGCAACCCTATAACCATGGGAACAGATTGTCATCCATGTCAACACAGTTATACTTGTCACCATACTTAGTAAAACACACAATACCTCCACGAATAAGACACAAAATAAGGAGAAGTGCACTGAACTCAAATTCCTGTCCACACATGTATGTCAATATAGATCCTACTTTTAAATTATGAATTTATGACTATGGTGTACCTGGGGATCAATGGCAGATCCTGGGAATGGCCTAGCTCCTTAGTTGCTCACAAATTGGTGTGTTCACCTTGCCCGGAGTTCAGATCCCAGTACTACCAACAAGTGGTTCATGGAGAAAGACGCCAAGTGTGAAACTTGTTTTCTTTTTCTCTGAGAATCCTGGATGTCAGGCATGATGGAGAACATTTCTACAAATCTAGATGCTCTGTGATAGGATGTCATCAATGTAATGAACGGAATGGGTTTCATCATAGTAAAATCAACAGTAAATGAAACAAAAATTATATGGAACAACCACACCATATATGTATGGATTGAAAATCTATAGGTAAGTATAAACCCTATCTTTACAATGTATATACATAGTACGTTTTCCAGGTCTGGAGCTTGAATTCATGACTAGTCAACAGGCCTAACTTTCTAATCCTCAAGTAAGGTGATCTTCCCCTTCATCCACATTGCTGCAGATTTACCCACATCTTGAGTTCTAATACAAAACCTAGAAGAATAAACAGCACGAATTGCAAGCCAGGGAGCTAATTTTTATTTTTTAATTTTTCTCAGCACCGGGCTTGAACTCAGGTCATGGCAACTCTGCCTGAGCACTGATCAACCTATGTGGGGGTGCAGGCATTGGACCTAAAGCTGCTTCTGGGATGCTAGACCCCCAGGCCTTGTAGGGAAAACAATGCACAGAAAAAAATGTGGCCTTTTTATGTTTTCTTCCTTTGCACGGTGACCCTCCTCGGTCTGAATGACACTGTTGCAAAGGGTACTTCACCTTGCATTGCTGTATGCTGGCAGACTATCAGGGAAGCCATAGGCCCACCTGGCAACATAGGCCAGGATTTTGAATCTCCATTCTGAAACCAATGGCAGGAAATATTAAGAAACTGGTTTCCATCCATAGGAATAACAGTGGCATGTTATCAGTGCCACGGGTGAATGAGTTGATCATGAATGATGCTCCTATAAAATTAGACAGCATCATTTCAGGAGGATGATTTATTTTATTTATTATTTATGAAGCATTAAAGAATATTATTACTTACAGGAAAGCAATAATTTCAGGACACTGATTGATTTCATTAATAGTTGAATGATGAAAACAATAACATTAATTTCATGGAGGTATAATAATTATCCAAGAATTGGTATGAATGTAGTCTATATAACTGAATAATGTATAGACATCTCTGGCACTCTATAAGGATGTATATTTATTAGCATACTGCCATCTGCATGTAAATCTATTCTTAATTTGTTAACCCCTGGGGCATGATCTTAGATCCTGGGAACTGCCTGTCCGCGCAATTTGCACCAGGATTTTGTGTTGACACTCACCCACTCATTAATTTGGCCTTGTAGGCCACGAGTTCAGTTGCCAGCACTCCCAAACAATGAATCGTTGAGTAAGAACCTGATGGCAATTCAGGTTTTCCTTTTCTGTGAATGTCCTGTGTGTCAGGTATGAAGTGAAATACATATGCAGACTATCGTATAACCTATATAATCAAGGTAATAAATGTTCTGTGCACCATAATAGTCAATAAAATAAATGGTCAATAAATAAATAAAACAAAAAACTACACTGAAGGCAATATGGTGTCAACATATACATATATATATATATATATATATATATATATATGTAAATCATATATTTAAAATGTACACAAATAGGATGTTTTCTAGTGATTGATTTCAGGCCTAAGGAGCAGACTTGAATTTCTTGACTTCAAAGAGGCAAGCTTCCCCTTCCTACACAGTGCAACAGAGTTACCCAGACCATGAGTTCAAATCCCAGGCCTGGTAGAAAAAATGGCACCTCTATACTATGTGAGGTCCATAATGAATATTATGCCTCCATTTTATTAATGTGATTCTTTAAATGCCTCATAAAGTATTAGCTAAAATCGATCAGTGTCCTATAATATATTTGTGCATAAATTTATCCTATAATCATTCACGAACTGCTCATTCAATCATAACATACATCACATTCCATTGGTAATCATATGGATAGGAAGAAGTTTCTTAGGATCTCCTGCCATTTGGAGGTGGCAGGACCAGGATTCCAACTGTGGGCTCCAGCTCCCACCACTTCAACCCAAGGATAGGGAACTCATCGGTCTGTCCAAGGACATCAGCAAGACCAATAGTTAGGCAGGCATCAGTGGCTCTCAGCAGTCCTCCTTTATACTTACAAGCTCTGATAGGAGGATCATGGTCTAAGTCACCCTAGGCAGGAAAGTCCTTGAGACCCCTGTCCAACTATAGTGCCAACAAAGCCAGAAGCCCTGTGGCTCCAGTGTGAAGGGCCAGTCTTGAGCAAAAACAGCTCACAGACTGTGGCCAGATCCTGAGTTCAAAGTCCAGGACTGGCAACAAAAGGACACACACCGCTATCTTTGCAGCCATCCAACTAAAGCAGGTTGCCCTCTTGTCCCCAACTGAATTGGACAGAGTTCCATGGAAAAAGAGCTGGGGGACCTGCTGTCATCATTACTCTGCCCATGCTGCTTGCATAACAGGATTCTGGCCACATCCCCATTGTTTCATGTTTCTTTCTGACCAATGGGATAAAAGAATGGTGGCCATGCCCCATATTCCATGATGCCCAGTAGCACCAGGATTCCCTCTATTAGTTTACACCACTACCAGTACTTGAGGAAAGTAGAGGTGGCTGAGTGGTGAGCAAGAGATTCGATGTGACTTTGGAGTATAGTAGTATATTGATGCACTAGCCCACCCTTATCTCCCACCCCCTCCCCACCTTCCGGAGGTGCAGGGTTTTAAACCTCAGGCAATGGCCTGCTGCCAGCCGGCCTAAGGCCCAACCTGGTCCCTGCCATTGGTTCTCTGTTCTAGGCCCATGAGTCCATAATGCTGCCACCTTGGCTGCTTGCCCCACCTGGAGTAGCAGCCAACAGCTTCTCCCAGAAATTCAGGTGAGTGGCTGCCCTAACACCACCCCAGCCCGGGTCAGACACCCCTCTGGGGCCACCATGATCCCCTGCTTGTTTTCCCTCCCTGGCTCTGAAGAGCAACCTTTCTGTCTTGGGCATTTCTGAGATAGAGACTCTATGCTCAGGCTGGGGTGGATCGTGGTCTTCCTATCTGTGACAGGTATGACCCACCAGGCCTGGTCCTCTGTTGGGAGGGTAGACATGTAGCGCCATGCTCAGTCTTCAGTTTAGATGGATTATCCTAAACTCTTAGTCCACCACAGGTGAAGCTCTGGGTAGGGTCTCAACCATCGGACATCAGTCTCCTCACAGGACAGTTGTGAGGAACCAAGGGATTTATACAGAGGGATCTCTGGAGCATGGCTAGGCAAAGAGGGAGCAGCCTTCAGATAAGGTTCTCAGCAATTCTGTGAGCATATGATAAGAAGATACCCAGAAATGGCTCAGGTGGGGCCTGTTATTAATCGTGCAATTTGTGGGATTATGAAACAAAACATGTCTCTCTTCCATCATTACCCTATCCCCATAAGGAAGGGGTTCCTTCATTCTGTGGAGTTTTCCAGCTGGGGAAACCGAGGCTCTGAGAAGACAGATGACCTATTTATGATGTCAAATTCACAGGAAGCTCAGCCTGACTTCTCTACCATGCTCCCTAGGACAATGGGTGCTATTCAGTTTACTTCTTTTGGTGGGAAGTATACTTTTTGTCAGTTGTGGGGCTTGAACTCTAGGCCTGGACATGGTTCCCCAGCTCCTCAACTCAAGGCTAGTGCTCTACCACTTGAGCACACAGTGCCACTTCCAGTTTTCTGTAGTTCTTTGGAGATAAAAGTCTCACAGATGTTTCTGCCCGGCTGGCTATGAACCATGATCCTCATATCTCAGCCTCCTGTGTATTTAGGATTAGAGTTCTGAGCCACTGGCACCCGACTTAACAGTAATTCTGACTTTCTTTCTCTCTCTCACTCTCACAGGTGAGAGAGTGAATGGGTGAATGGGTGCTGGAGGAGGTGACCCAGAGTCCCCATGTTGTTGGTACCCAAAGTGTCCCTCTCATTCTGGAGGTTGGCTGTGGGTCAGGAGCTGTCTCACTCAGCCTGTTGAAATAGCTCCACGAGGTAAGCCCCTCTGTGCCCTGGCTAGACCGTGATGGTTATTCATTGTCCATCCAACCTTACTCGACTTATCGTATTTTATTGTTTTCTACATCATTTTCTAGCACCTGGCCAAAATTATGATACATAATTACGGGATGACAATGTAATGCCATCTTAAGAAAGTCATTTAGGGCTCTGTGAATGTGGCTTCATGATACAGTGATTGCCTAGCATGCATGAAACCCTGGGTTCAGCTCCTCAGAAAAAAACCTGGAAGTGGTTCTGTGCCTCAAGTGGTAGAGTGCTAACCTTGAGAAAAAAAAAAAAAGCTCAGGATTAATTCCCTATCCCTGAGTTTAAGCCCTTGGACTGGCAAATAAAAAAGCATTTGGCTAGTAAATGCAAAATATCAAAACCTTACTTGGAATATATAATTGCCCCTTCCATACTGACACCTGACAATAATCCCTAATTCATTTACTTTACTTATATTAGGATACTGTGTTGAAAAAAGAGTATTGTTTATTAGGTTACAGCAATTATTGCCATGAATATGCTTAGATGTCAGGTGAGGATTAATTCAGGAAATTCAAAGATTCCAGGATTTTGTGTGGTCACTGCTAATCACAAAGAGAAGAGTAGTCTAAGTGAGATTTAGAAATCTTTTTGGTCAGTCATGACACCAAAAAGGCAGAGGCTAATTAACAGTTGTGACAGAAGAGAAGGAATTACTCCAGACCAAAGGAAAAAATGATAGTAACTAAGGTATACTAGAAACTGCTCTAGAGAACCATTTTTAGTTATTGAAGAACTAGTTATCAATCCTCATTGCCCTTAGCATTCTACATCTCTTAGGCTAGTTCTTAATCTCTGTGTGATAAATGTATCTCCTTCTATGCTGTTCTTTCATACTTGATCTCCTTTGCTTTCTAAAAATCTCAATCTTTTCATATTTCTCTATGAACATTTCCTGATAATAAAAACACCTATACAGATGGCAGAAGATATTAATATAAGGGTCCCATAGCTCATGAGTCATTAATGTAACAACATGGAAAAGGAGGACATATTTACTGCTACCTCAAATTTTCTGAAAAGCTGCAATGTCATCATTTGGTTCAAATTTCCATTCTTTGGCTACATAGTGTCATTCAGTGCACATAAATGCAAATATGAACCAGGTGCTGGTGGCTCACGCCTGTAGTCCTAGCTACTCAGGAGGTTGAGACCAGAGGATTGTGGTTCAAAGTCAGCCTCACCAGGAAAGCCCATGAGACTCATATTTTCAATTAACCATCAGAAACCCAGAAGTGGTAATAGCTAAAGTGGTAGAGTGCTCAACTTGAGCTCAAGACCTGAGGGACAGTGCCCAGGATCAGAGTTCAAGCCCCATGACCAAGTGCAAATATGAATTTAATTTTCCCTGAAAGGAACAACAAGATCAATAATCTTCCCTAGCAGAAAAAATAATTCCAAAATATTTCAGTACACCTGCTTTTGCTGAGTTATTTAAGTTACAGCTTTCCTTTCTGGACATAGTCTCTTCTTTTAAAAATTGCCAAATATTAGCTTTACAGTCAACTTCATCTAGTATTTCTGGTTTCAAAAGAGAAGACTATACGGTTGATGTCACTTAGCTTTCTTACTATCTTAGTTCAAAACCGACCCAGGCAGGAGAGTCTGTCAAACACTTATCTCTAATTAAACACCAACAAAAAAAAAAAAAAAATCAGAAGTGGAGTTTTGGCTCAAGCAGTAGAGTACTAGCTTTGGGGCAGGTGGGCAGGAATGTCAACTGTTCAGGGACAGGGTCTAGCCTCATGGTCAAGCCCCAGAACCAGCACAAACTAAAAAAACAATCAAACTAAAAATCCCAAATATTTCTTTGGGACCCTCCTTAAAGGAGTGCTAGTCTGAGAAGAGCCTCCTTTTGCTGATCATACTCACTGGATTCTGCTTTTTTGGAATCATTATTGCTCTGGAGAACTTAGAACCAGACTAAAGGAATTGATAACTGTCTCCTGCAACAAGAGAATCATCTCAGCGGTGAAATATCCATCCATAATAAAACCTTCATGTCTTTGTTTCTTTGCTGTAGAACACCTTTAAAACATTATATTTGTGTTCTATGCTGGCCTTCAAATGGCACATTATTTCTTTTTGTAATACTCTCAAATAGAAGTTTACAGAAAAGTTTTATATGAATATAGAACACACTTGAAAAATCGGGGACATAATTTCTTTCAAGCCTTGAATTCTTTTCTTATAGGGTAAAAAGGAAAGCACAAATTAACTTGAACTTTGTCATTCCTCTATATTCAATTCTTCTCTTGGGATCAGTTTTCACATCCAGTAACTGTTACTTCCAGTAACAATCGATGGTGTTGCCTGAGGTATAATGAGTGTTTTCTGGTGTTGCCTGAGGCATAATGAATGTTTTCTGGGTTTACTGAAATAACACAAGGACACCTTTGTACCTGAGGTAACACGTGTTTCCGAGACAACTTAGTAAAGGGAAAATATGAAATTTTTTTGCTTATAAATACATTATCCATGAGTACATTGACTTCAAACTTTGTAAGTTCTCTGTAAATTAAGGTGGATTTTAAATGGGAAGAAGGTTCTCAGATCATTCTTTTTGTGAGTTTATGTGCTGCGTGTACATGAGTTAACAGTAAGGGAAACAATAGCAATAATAGGAGAAAGAGAAGTCCTGTGTTTAAGTATAATGATTCAATTCACTATAGAATGAATGCCAGAGCCTTCCAGCAACAAAAGGGAATACTGATTTATGGGGCAAGGATAAGAAAAAAATAGACATAAGGCAAAGGTTGGGGTCAGGAGGTCTGCAGCTCAAGACTGCAGCACCTTTTACTTTTAACTTTCCCTAATATATACTGTTAGAGTTCAAGAAGTAGTATAAGGTTACTATAGTCCAGAAAAACAAGGAAAATTTCAGTAAAAGCAGAGTGCAGTAAAAACAAGACAAGTTCAACTGGTTGAAAGTAAAACAAACTCTGCAGACATAGCAAAGCAATCCCGGGCACCTGGTGTCTTTCAAGTAAGCCAGTTCCTTGTACGTGCCTTCAAGCGAGCACAAGGGTCAAGATGACCTTTGAAATTTACTGTTGGCTCCCAACAATAAAAGACGCTACAAATAAGACAACATTGATACAATAAAGCCAAGTCCAGTATGTAGATTTGTGGGAGTGATATAGAGAAAGCATAACTCCTGCATGGACCACGAAGTATGAGGCCACTCCCTTTCTAAATCATGCTTGCAAATCAAGCAAATTTATAGAAAGTAGACTGGAAGAATAATTCTGGCTCTAATGCAAGTCAGATATAAGAGCATGGACTTAACTGGAAAAAATGTCCATCTTGAGAGAGAAGGGATTATACTAGCATTGAACTGGTGGCTAAAATTACATTTCTTTTTCTTTCCTTTACTTATATATATTTTTTTGTTGGTGGTAGTCTTGGCACTTGAAATCTGGGCCTGGGCACTGTCCCTCTGCTATGTAGCTCAAGGCTTATGCTTTACCTCTTGAGCCACAGTGTCACTTCCAGTTTTGTTATAGTTAATTGGAGAAAAGAGTCTCTGGGACTTTCCTACCTGGGCTGGCTTTGAACCCCAATCCTGAAATCTTACCGCCACGCATCTTAAGATTACATTTCTAACACTGTACACTCAGCATATGTAATATGTATAGTCATCTATCTTTATATGAATTCGTGCATTAAAAACTGGGCTACAGCTTAGACTTTACACTCACAAACATGTTTGTAGTTCAAAAGTTGATACTACTGGAGAAATAAAACCTAAGAATGTAAAGGAGTCTGGGAAGTTCAGTTTGCATCCAGCCTGGGCAGAGCAGTCTTTGAGACACTATCTATAATTAACCAGCCAAAAGCTGGACTGGAAAAATGCCTCAGGTGATTAAATACCAGTCATGAGCAAGATTGATGAATAAGAGCTAAGGCTTTTGCATACGTACATACAAACATACACATACATACAGAGGCACTATTATGTGCACACACAAATACACAAATGAAACAACTCTCAGAATATGTAGAAAAGTTAGAAAACAATAGAAAATATGTCCTGAGAAAGACTAGAATCAAGGGATAAGTTTTAATATTAGAAAGTCCTCAAGTGAACTTTCTTCAAAAAAGTTTGAGACTATTACCTAGGTAAGGATCAGAGATAGTAAGAGAGTCATGTAATCAAAATTAAAGGGATTGGATCCATGGAGGAATGAATCAGAGACCCCTGCAGGTGCATCTGAAAATGTTCATATCCTATGTCAAATGTTAGAACATCTTTGAAAATAGTTCATGAACACTCTGAGCAATCTAGTGGATAATATCACGGGAGAAGTTCAGAATTGCTAGTCTGTATCTAGATTAAATAAACCAAGAAACTATGGCTAGGCAATGTGATACAAGCCTAAAATTCTAGCATTCAGACTGAGACAAGAGATTAGAGAGTGGAATTACATAGTGATACTTTCCCTGGACCAGGTAGTATAATTTAGTCTTATTAAAACAAACCAAACAAGAAAGAAATACACAGTTGGAAGTCTGGGCTTTTTTTGTCACTATGTTTTGAGAAGTCAACTTTCTTATTGAAATGCAAATCATATATAATCCTCAGTTGTGTTTTAAATGCTCTCTTCATTACAGAACATTCCTAGATGCAAAATGGCTCATGATTCCCATCCAAAATTTGAAAAAGTAAGTAATCATCATTCTGTTGGATTCCAAAGAAATGATGGATTGCAAAAGCTAAATTATAATCTAGATTTAAAATATTTGGTTATGTAAGTAATTTCATATTCTATAGGATACTACAAAATTCTTTTTAAGTAGAGGGTTTAATTGACAAATTCACAAATGATTCTTGCATTTTATAAGCCTAGAATATTCTTTCAAGTGAGTTATAATTAGAACTTAGTTAATAGATAATACCAACAATTCATGTATAAAATGATAATGTGAATAATGTAGACAGAGTTGCCAACAAAGAGAATAATTGTGTGACATCTAATTTCTTCTACCTGTATGTAACAAAGGAATCAGTTTCCTTAATTACGTGCCTCCTTATACAATGAGAAAAAAGCTAGGTTTGGGGTTCGTTTTTTTTTTTTTATTGGTTTGTACTAGGGCTTGAACTCTGGGCCTGGACACTGTTTCTAAGCTTGTTTATGCTCAAGGCTCGTGCCCTAACACTTCAACCTCAGTGCCACTTTTGTCTGGCTTTTGCTGTGAAGTTTATTGGAGATAAGAATTTGGGGAACCTTCCTGCCTTGGTAGGCTTTGAACTGTAATCTTCCGATCTTAGCATCCAGAATATCTATGATAGTTAAAAAAGAATAAATATAAATAATATTTGCAAGTATTCAGATCTCAAGAATACGTGGGTGAAAAATGATGCAACCCAGATTATTGTGGTGTTCTTTCCAGAACAGGAAGGGCATCACATTAGCATAGGTGTAGCATTTTTTCACAATAGAGATAAGCTATTCTTGATGTGAATTAAAGGAATTTTAAGGGAATGAATTTCCCTTAAAACTGTTGGGCTAGGATGACTTAATGGCATAAATCTTGATTGATGATCTTAGATAAAATAGCTTACTCTGATAAACAGTTGCTTACTCTTCAAGAATTAATTATTACAGATGCTTCATAGTTTTATTTTCTAGCAGAAACTGCATCTATAGTAGAATTATATAACATGCAAACAGGTACTGTTTTGAATCTCTCAGGTATGGAATGTTCAAAATTTGAAAATGAGTAGTTATAAGTCATAGGAATTTTGAAGAACAAATATATATTCTGTCCTCTTAACAACTTATTTACTTTTAAAAGTTATGGGTTTCCATAGAATTAAACTGTTTTCAGTTTTAGTATGAGTATGTATTAAATATTTTTTTTCAAAATATTGGTAATTATATTGTGAAAATATTGTCTAGTTAGATAACATTCAAGTTGATGGTCCTCTGTTAAAAAGGGGTAATTAATTCTAATTAGATGTCAAATAGAATTTATTTTTAAAAAGTTACTACATTAAGAATAATATTTATTATACCAATACAGTGAAATTTTATTTCATGCAGCTTACTTTTTAAATTTAATTTAATTGTCAATGTGATGTACAGTGGGGTTACAGTAATTGTAAGGTAGTGAACACATAACTTTTCAAACTTGTGACCTCTGCTTTCATTTTTCTCACAGTTTTGCTTCACAGCTTCACCTGTGACATGTTGTAATGTACATTTCCAACATATTGTCTTCTGAGTATTACTGTTGCATTGGTTTGCCCTTTGTCCTTTGTCTCGCCATTTTGTTGTTCTCTTACCTTCCCTAATTAAGGTAAATATATACACAATACACAGGGTACCAAAATCAAATACAGCAGGAGATAAACCATAAGGGAAAAACACACAGAAAATAGAAATCACACAGTACATTAAAAACAACAACCGCAAATAAAAATTTCTGTTTCCATATCTTGGAGTTCATTTTGCTCAACATCAGCTTATATAGTCATATATATGCATAACAGAGCCACTGGAAAATAATAGTTTCATGGACACTATATCATGAAAATAACATGTGAACTGTTTTTGATGATAAAAGTGGAATTAGGGTTGGTGAATTCATGATTCTGATAAAGGAATTTCAAAAAGTTTTATAATTATGAAAGGTAAATTTTAACTGTTCAAACATTTTTAACAACTTAGCTTATGAAGAAAATTTAAAATTGTCCGGGAAAATAGGCTTTCATGCAAAGAAATCCATGGAGACTTAGTGGATAGAGAGCAATGTGGGTGAAGATGGCTCATTTTCACACTAAACAAACAAACCTCAGAAACCTTGCTATAAATCCTGTAGCTTCCCTTGAGAATTGTCCTTACCAAGGAAATATACTCCTATATGTGAGACAAGGTTGTAGTGGAATTTAAATTCAAAGTTCTTTAAAAAAGACATCAAAATTTGTGAATTGACCTTTAATTACCAAACAGTAATTTCCTGAAAAAGATAATTTGGGTCAAAATATTTAGGTAGAAAGTGCCCTCCACAATGAAAGAAGATATTGCGTTTACACTTTTCTAATTGTAAAATTTTGCTCAATGTCTTTGCACGTGAAGCACTGAAACACAGAAAAAAATCTGATTGAATACTTCAAACCAATAATTTCAAATTTCTAAGTAGCTCAAATATACAATATCCTTATTAACATCAGATAGTGAAGACTTCCCTTATTACATAAGCCAAAAAGTTTTGGGATCAGAAAAAAAATTAGCAAATTGAAAAGGTAAAAAAACGGTGTTATTAGAAGACCTAGCTAAGCGTATTGGCTTCAGAAGTGGAGGAAAGCCAAAACTTTTTGACATGGATTGCCTTAATATTTTTGCTACCTAAAGTGGATTTTACAGAGCCTATTTGGCTCACTACAATGAAGGACAGATTGAATGAAGACATGAAAATAAATTCGACATCCAAATAAAAGGGTTTTAAAAGAGAAACCATGAAGATGTAGCAGTGGGGGAGGCCTTACAGTCTTTCAGCTTCACAAGACTTGAAGCCAAGAAGGTGTGATTAATTGGAAATCAGGCAAAAGCTAAGAGGAGGACATAGAGGTAGGACATAGAAGTATTGTCCGTTTTAACAGACCCTGTCATCCAAGGTATGGGTGATTTAACTCTATTCTTCTCCATACATCTTGTTGAGCAAATGCAAGACCAAGAAAAAAATAATCCATTGAAATAATTTTGCAAAGAATACCTTCACTGTTCCTGATATGGCATCTAAGCATCGTGTTAGCAAAATATATCTTTGAGTTTAGAAGTGATTGAAGCAAATAGTGGTAGAGTACTTATTTTTCTGGGCACTTTAGACACAAGAAGACTTTCAGGTAAAAGAAAAAAAGTATAGCTAAATATTTGTGATCCCAGCATCTTGGATTGGTTTTTTGGAGACAAAATTTTACATTAGATTTTGTCCTCATTAACATAGATGTTGGGTTTTTGTGGCATCCAAATACAAGGGGGAAGTTTAATGGACTCACTTGGACAAGTAAACAGCATGATAGACTTAAAATGGCCAATAATATTTAGGGAATTAGTTTGACCATTTACTTTGCCAGAACAAAGAAGGAAAGATATAATTCCAAATCACTTGACTTAAAAGCATGAAAAAAGAGTAGTGAAGAGAGATGAGAGAAAACATAGAGGACTGTTTTCTCTCCAGTGGAGTAATGGGTTCTTGATCTTGTTTCTTCCATTCTATCCTCACAAGCTATAAAGTATGTTTCAGGAATGGAGTATCCAGTTCAGACGAAGACAACTCGCAGAAGAAAATATTTGTATCAGATGTAGGTGATTTATAACCTTAGGCAATTTATTTAAATCTGTTCAAAATTCTCCCCTAACCCAAACTGCCCACTTTGAACAGCTTTGTTTGCTTTTCCCAAGACTGCCCTTCACTATTTAAAATTTAGAGGTCATATTTATACACTCTAGAGATTTCTGTTTCCTTGTGATTTTTATGTGTTTTTGGTTTTCGTTGTGTTTTTTCACTGAATTTCAAAAGGTTGTGCAAATGTGTTACAATTAAATATGTCCATCTAATTGTCCAATGCTCCTAGATCAGAGTCACTCCTTCTATTATTCTCAACCAACCCCTTCTCCAAGATTTATTTCAGATTTACCACTTACCTTATCATATGTGTACATTGAGTATTCTAGTTGTACTTGCCTCTTGTTCCATTATTCATTATTCCATTATTGTACTATTATTCATTTTCTGGTTTCAGTTTCCTGATAGTCATTCTGTTAAACTGTCTGGTAATAATTTGAAAGGTTTATATGCATTCCATGGAGTTTCAATTCTGCATATACTTTAACCGATGTCTGCTTATATTTCCATAATTTATTCATCTGCCATAACAATTTGCAAGAGTGGAGACGTTAAGCACCTAGACATGATTTTATTCTTATCCATTTCGAAGATTAATCTTTAGTCAACAAGAAAGTTAAAAAATGGCTTAGAATGTATTCCTAACTACCAGCTTTCATAAATGGCTTTGTACAATGGGTTGTGATTATTTTATTTTATATGGGATAATATTAAAATTTACTACTATATAGGAATACGATAGAAATAGAAGACAGATTTCATGTTTGTCATATCTCTGATGAGAACCCATATTCTAAACTTAAAGTCATATTTCTTACTATGTTAGACAGATAGGGAAAAGATGAAACAACATATGATATGGCAACTATTAGTGACTTTTTAATAATATACTTTATTATGTGATGAAATTTACTTCATTAGTCAATGTTTGTGTTTGAAATTTGGGAGGCTTATGTATTTAACACATTTCTGGAAGGCACATAATGAAAATCACAAATGGTGGGGGTACTATTTCTACACTTTAATGAATAGTTGAACTTGTTTCCCATTAGTGCTGGGTAAATAAATCAACTCTATTGTAACTTGCACCCTACTCTTGAAAAGCTTGTAAAGTCACTAAGCATCATTTACTTGTCAAATGTTATTTTGGTGAATGTGATTTTAAAAAGTTTATTTGAAAAGGAATATATTTTCACGAGATTAAAAGTAGGTTATCATTGGTTTGAGAATGACAACATTTTAATACTACAGGACCAAGTTTTACTGAAGAACCAGTATTTTAAAGCAATAAGGATCTTCTCAATTAATGTTTTTCTGAATTATATTTGACCTCTAAGTCAAGTTTTCCTCGCCTTGGTAGACCAATTATGGATCTATCATTCCAGGAACTTTTTTGGCCTACTTATGCTGGACTGAAATCTTTCATTAATCATTAGGAGAGGGGTATTAAAAGTTATTTTATGACAATTGTGATCTTGTTCACTCATATGGGCTGGTCATCTGTAAATTGAAAGTTTGAATTACTGTACTTTCTCTTAGATTTTGTGATTTCATCTTTCATTTTAAGTTGCCTTGCATTTCACAATTGCTTACTGCTAATTCCTCTGTCATAAAGAATCGGGGCCCAGAAATATTATAGGAAATGAAAAATTAAGATGGGTCTTCAATTACTTTCTGTTGGCATGTTGCATGGGCCTAGGTGAGAAGTCTTGCCCTTCTTATCTGATGCTGTAGATACCTGGGACCTGGATCATAGCACCCGTGGGTTCTGCAGAAGTATAATAGCTTTTAGACATCATATCAGCAAAATTTGGGTATGATATGTAGGAATGCTTCAGAAATATCGAGAAAAACATTTTGGGACTAGCGAGTTAAAATAATAAACAGAGAAGCAGAGTAAAATTCCTTACAGATTAAAGGAAAACAACAATTTCTTTTACCATGTGAATTCAGAAAAACAAGTACATTTAGATAGTATCACAAGTTTATACCGAAGACATTGCATCGATACTTTTTATATTCTAATATATATTCTAAGCCTAATTATTTATTATGATGTCATTTTAGTTTTAATGTGCATATATTTGATGACTGATGATGTTTTTCTTGTGCTTATTTGCACAAGATGTATTTTACTGGTCTCTGATTGATTTTTTTTATTTATTTTACTTTTTGTAGTTTTTTTAAAATGTGAAAATACTGTATAGAGGGGTTAAAATTACATGGGCAAGATAATGAGTACATGAACAATCCATCCAAAAAATCATACAACATGATCAAACAGGATTCATTCAGGGATGCAAAGCTGGTTCAATATACGCAAATCAATTAAAATAATTCATCAAATCAACAGGAGCAAGGATAAGAACCACATGCTTATCTCAACAGATGGAGGAAAAGCATTTGACAAGATCCAACACCCCTTTAAGATGAAGGTCTTGGAAAAATCAGGAATCCATGGAACATTCCTCAATACAATAAAGGCTGTATATGACAAACATACAGCCAGCATTACACTTAATGGTGAAAAACTAAAGCCATTTCCTCTTAACTCAGGAGCAAGACAAGGATGTCCACTCTATCCACTTCTCTTCAATCTAGCATTAGAATGCCTAGCTACAACAATAAAACCAGATGTAAACATAAAGGGGATCCAAATAGGGAAAGAAGTAAAACTCTCCCTCTTTGCAGATGACATGATCTTGTATTTAAAGATCCCATAGACTCCACTCCCAAATTACTGAAGCTGATTCAAAACTTTGGCAAAGTAGTAGGGTATAAAATTAACCCTCAAAAATCAATGGCTGTTCTGTACGCCAACAATGAAAAAAGTGTGGCAGAAATTAGGAAAGCAACTCCATTCATAATAGCCCCACAAAAAAAGAAAATAACTAGGAATTAACCAAAGAAGTGAAGGACCTCTATGATGAAAACTTTTAAAACTTGAAAAAGGAAATCAAAACAAAATTTAGAAAGTAGAAAAAAACTCCCATGCTCCTGGATTGGAAAGATCAACATCGTGAAAATGGCAATACTTCCCAAGGCTATCTACAAATTTAATGCGATACCTATCAAAATTCCAACCTCATTCTTCAAGGAAATAGAAGAGGCAATCCAAAAATTCATATGGAACAATAAAAGACCCCGAATAGCAAAAACAATCCTCAATAGAAAGAACAGTGCTGGAGGAATATCATTAACCAAATTTCAAACTCTACTATAAAGCCATAGTAATCAAAAGAGCTTGGTACTGGCACAAGAACAGACCTCAGGACCAATGGAATAGAATTGAAAACCCAGAAATGAACCTACAGACCTATAGTCATCTGATATTTGATGAGGGAGCTAAAAAAATAGAATGGAAGAAAGACAGCCTCTTCAGTAAATGGTGCTGGCAAAATTGGTTAACTACTTGCAGAAAGCTAAAGCTAGATCCCTATATATCATCCTGCATTAGAATCAACTCCAAATTGATCAAAGACCTCAAAGTCAAAGCAGACACCCTGAAAACAATACAGGATGGAATAAGAGAAACCCTAGGACTCCTTGGCCCAGGCAGATATTTTCTTAATTGAGACTCAGGAATGCAACAAATCAAAGAAGGTTGGACAAATGGGATTGCATGAACTTGCAGAGCTTCTGCATGTCAAAGGACATAGCTAGCAAGATCAATAGAAAGCCTACGGATTGGGACAAGATCTTCACTAGCCATACAACGGACAAGGTATCATATCTAAAATATACCTGGAATTCAAAAAAATTAAATCCCCCAACAACAAATCCTCAAAGAAACAACTGGCCAATAAATAAGTGGACTAAAGACTTAAAGAAAAACTTCTCTGAAGAGGAAAGGACGGTCAATAGACACATGAAGAAATGCTCAAACTCCCTAGCTATAGAAGAAATGCAAATCATAACAACATTGAGATACCACCTCACTCCAGGTAGAATGGGTAAAATCAAGAACTCTAAAAACAACAGATGCTGCAGGGGATGCGGACAGAAGGGAATCTTACTGCATTGTTGGTGGGAGTGTAAACTTGCTGTATGCCTCCATCTAATTGATTTTTTTAACATTAGGTTTTCAGAATTCTACATAGAGTCTCTATTTGCGGCATTCTTCAGGTACAGGATTTGCAAATATTTTATCCTTGACTATGGTTACCCTTCATTATCATTGTTGTCGTCGTTGTCATTATCATCATCATCATCACTATTATTATTACTATTATTACTTTTGTACATGTATGTATGCTCCTGAAAATTGAACTCAGGGTCCCTGAGATTTGTTGCATTTTGTTAAAAATTTACCCTTTGAATGATGCCTCACTTCTGCATTTTTGCTGATTAGTCACAGATAAGATTTTCAGGGACTGTATTTTGTGTGATGGATTCAAACAACAATACTCATATCACAGCCTCCCAAGTAGCTGGGATGAGATACATGAGCCCTGTGCTCCCAAATTCTATTCACTACGTTTATATGAGCTTCCACACACCAAATTATTTTACAATGTTTTGAGTTCTACTATATCAAGTTTTTCTTTTTTTCTTTTTATTTTTATTGTGAAAATACTATAGAAATGGGTTACAATTACAGGGACAAGGTAATGAGTACATTTCTTATCAAGCATTGTAGCCCCCTTCCCATCCCTTCCTATACTCTCCCCCATACTCTGCCCCCCCCACCCAATGCTCCCCCCCCCCACAAAGTTGTAAAGTTCGTTTTTCCACATAACGTCTTGTACATCTCATTGTTGCATTGGATCCACCTGTATCCCTATTTTTAAACAATTTGTTTTTTCCCTTCCCCTCCACAAATTTACCAACCTCAAATACAGTGAAAGCAGGGATTATACCATGGGGGTGGGACATGCAAAGCAACAAAGTGATAATCTTATAAATGTGTTTGAAACAATCACCTGAAAGGGAAAAATACAATTAAATACATACCATAGGGTTCATTTCTCTAACATCAACTTATCTGACCTTTTCTGCTTGACCCAAACATGTACTAGTTATTGCAAATAAGGGAAAACATAGGACTTAAGTTTCTTTGGGCCTGGCTTACTTCACTTTCTATATTATTTTCCATGTCTTTCCATTTCCTAACAAATGGGGCAATGTCATTCTTTCTGATGTAGGCATAGAATTCCATTGTGTATATATACCATGTTTTCTTGATCCATTCATATACTGTGGGGCATCTGGGTTGGTTCCCTATCTAAGCTATGGTAAATAATGTTGTAATAAACATAGTCGCACTGGTAGCTTTCTTATGGTCCTGTTTGTGATCATTTGGGTAAATGCCCAAAAGTGGGATTGCTGGGTCATGGGGGAGCTCTATGTGGAGTCTTTTGAAGAACTTCTATACCGCTTTCCAAAGTGGTTGAACAAGTTTACACTCCCACCGACAATGCAGTAAGGTTACCTTCTGTCCATATCCCCTCCAGCATCTGTTGTTATTAGAGTTCTTGAGTATGGCCATACTAACTGGGGTAAAGTGGTATCTCAATGTTGTTTTGATTTGCATTTCTTTTATGGGTAGGGAGGTTGGGCATTTCTTCATGTGTCTATTGGTCATCCTTCTTTCCTCTTCAGAGAAGTTTCTCTTTAAGTCTTTAGCCCACTTATTTATTGGGCAGTTGTTTCGTTGAAGATTTATTGTTGCAGGGTTTAATTTTTTGAGTTCCAGGTATATTTTAGATATGAGACCCTTGTTTGTTATAAGGCAAGTGAAGATCTTCTCCCAATCCGTGGGCTTTCTATTGATCTTGCTAACTATGTCCTTTGCCATGCAGAAGCTCTGCAATTTCATGCAATCCCATTTTTCCAACCTTCTTTGATTTGTTGTGTTTCTGGGTCTCTATTAAGAAAATATCTGCCTGGGCCAAGGAGTCCTAGGATTTCTCTTATTCCATCCTGTATTTTTTTCAGGGTGTGTGCTTTGACTTTGAGGTCCTTGATCCATTTGAAGTTGATTCTAGTGCAGGGTGATATATAGGGATCTAGCTTTAGCTTTCTGCAAGTAGTTAACCAATTTTGCCAGCACCATTTACTGAAGAGGCTGTCTTTCTTCCATTCTAGTTTTTTAGCTCCCTTATTGCATCAAGTTTTTCTTTCCTATAAGTTTATTGCCTGAGTTAAAAATGCTTCATCTCCAAAATTGTCAAGAAATCTTTCTTTGCTTTACATTTATATCACTCTATTTCGTTTATATGCCATGTTTTAATCTTGCTTGTAGTTAATATTTGAATAAATTGTTATGTTTAAGTCAATGTTCATTTTTTAACTCTCCCCAATACTGTCTAATTTATCACTACTTATTAAAGAGAATGTAATTCCACAAAATTTTGTTTTTACTCCTTATTAATACTCCTTGATAATAATTTTGTGGATTTAATCTGGTGCCTTACAGACCCATTGAACTGTGTAATCTTTCCTCTACAAATGTAACAATTTTACACTAACAGCTTAATATTGGTCAGAGAAATATATTCCAGTTTATGTTCATTTGTCAGTGAGTCAAAGAATGCTGGTCAGGTGATTTAGAAATTATCAGAAACATAAATATTAATGCCAATCAAAAACTTTAACCTTCCTGAATAAGTTATCAAAAAATACAAATGTATATCTCTGTAATAATATACCAACCACCAAAGAACATATGGAAAGATTATATCATACTTAGACATTGCATACATATAGAAATTGGTGGAAATAGAAACAACAATAAGATATCCCTGCACAACAACTATGTAGAAATTGGAATCCTTGTACACTGTGGCTTAGCCCTTAAAGCAATATAGTCACTTTGTTAAACATACTGGCAATCATTAAAATATTAAACATAGAGTTGCATCTATGATCCAGCATTTACAATCATAATTTTATATACAAGATATATTTCAACATATGTCCAATGAGACACATGTACAAGAATATACATAGCAAAAGTTTTTACAATACCATATAATAAAATATTGAAATTGCCCTTGAGTACGTTACACAAGCATATACATGAATACAAAACAATATGCTCTATCCATGAAAAAAATTTACATGGACTTACTTACTTGGGAAACACTAATATTGCATAGGAGAAATGGATAAAACAGACTACATTTTCTAATTATATGAGCTTTTTAAAATTGGCACATCTGTAGTGGTAGACTATGAAGTAATGGTTGGTCAAGTGGAGGGTAGGTTGAAATGATGACAGGAAGTGTGAGCTAATAAAAATTGGAGTATTTTGAGAGGGCAGTGATGATAAAATATTCTAGAACTGAAGGTGATGTTCATAGTACATCTCTTTGACATTCTAAAAATCATTGTACTTTATCAAAGAATTACAGATTGCATTTGCATTAACCTTAGTAAAAAATTTTGAATAGTAGTGAGTGAATCTGAGTGATAATTTAGAATTTAAAATCACAGAATTCTGTAATGTGTAAGTTTAGCATGTTGATGAATAAGACTATAAATAAAATATAATCTGTGACATATCCTCTGAGTGATTATATATGACATTGTGAGTCAGTGAATATTCTACAAAATTAAGTAAATTGAGGGATAAGATAGAATTGAGATGGATGAGCGATAATGAACCTCAAGGTGCACTGTATTAGCCATGAAATGTGGATTAATTGTAGACTGTTTGCCTTGCATGTGTGAAGCCCTGTGTTTGATTCCTCCGTACTACATAAACAAAAAAGCTTGAATTGGCACTATGACACAAGTCATAGAGTGTTAGCATGAGGTAAAGAAGCTCAAAGACATTGCCAAGGCCCAGGACTAGTCAACAATAAAAAGGATGCATTGTATTAAGCCGGGCACTAGCGGCTCATGCCTGTTTTACTAGATACTCAGGAGGCTGAGGATTGAGGTTTGAAACCATCCCTGTCAGGAAAGTCTGTGAGATTCTTATCTCCAATTAAAACTCAGAAAAATCTAAAAGTGCTGCTGTGCCTCAAGTGGTAGAGCTCTATCGTTCATTGAAAGGAGTTCAGGGACAGCGCTCAGAACTAGAGTTCAAACCTCAGGAAAGAAAAATAACTCACTAAACACTATTCATAAACTGCTTTTTCAAACAGCAATTCCCATACAAAAACTTAAAGTTAAGTTAAAAATATGATTAGAATAAAATATGAATCATTTTAGGAATAAGACATAGATAGGATTGAAAGGTTGTTTACAGGGGACAAAGTAAATTTTATATCATGCATTATGAGTTGTAATTTGTCAGTATACTTACATCATTTATGAAATTGGCAATATATTGTCCATTACGAGTCAATTTCTTTGAGGAACAGATTGTATTCTGCTGTCTTTTCATAGGAAACCGTAGAGGTGAGATTTTGGCCTCATTTTTTTTTCTTAATTGTGAAAATAACTTACAGGGGGTTTACAATTACATGACCAATGTAATGAGTACATTTTTTTTCTTTCATTTTTTTGGGGGGTCCAGTCGTGGGGCCTGAACTCTGGGCCTGAGCCCTGTCCCTCAGCTCTTCAGCTCAAGGCTAGTGCTCTACCACTTGAGCCACAGCGCCTCTTCTGGCTTTTTTCTTTTTGCTTATGTGGTGCTGAGGAATCGAACCCAGGGCCTCATGCATGCAAGGCAATAGCTCTACCACTGAGCCACCTTCCCAGCCCCCGTTCTGAAGTTTTTAGTACAATTGTCCTAAGATATAACATAGGTTATTAAAATTAATATTAATCTAGATAACATTTATAATTACTCATAACACTTTTGAGTACAACTGTTGGTATTTTTTTCTATAGCCAAAAGAAATATTCTGAGTAAAAGAAAGAGAGGAAGTTGGAAGAAACAAGAAAGATAGAAAGTTCAAAAGAAAGAAAGGAAGAAAGAAAGAAAGGAAGGAAGAAAGGAAGGAAGGAAGGAGAGAAAGAGAGAGAAGTAGGGATGGAGGGAAGGAAAGAAGGAAGGAAGAAAGTAAGGAACAAAACAATTTAATTTATAAAATCTATTTAGCCCAACACAAACTTCATCTAATTGATCCTTTAGTAAATTCAACTTTGCAATTTTCACTTCTTTGCATTTTCTCCATGCATGAATGAAACCAAGAAATGAAGGATCATAAATAACTACTTGAATCTGTTTGCATCTGTAGTAATATGTATGCAAATCTTTTCCTCATTTTCTATACATAATCAAATAACTATTTGCATACAATCTACACTTAGGTATAAATATTCTTAAAACTGATAAAATCCAAGTATGTCAATATATTATATAATGTGAATACAAGTATTTATAGTGCTATTAATATTACAGTCTACATGTTATATTAATTATAAAAATGTTATTACGTATTTTATCAGAGAAATTAGCATCCTCTGATTTTGGTGTCTGAGTCCTACTAGCAGGCCTTAATTAAAATCAAAGGAGATCTGTAATTGTTGGCTCAAACGAATATTTCTGAAAGCAATTGACTCATCGGGTATTGTTCAAATATATCAGAAGGGCCTTAGAAAGTTGTACCACGTTTACATGATTACTTCTGATGTGATTCAAGAGCCACTAAACAATCATATTTTCCTTTACCATCACTGTAATTATTCCCATTGTAAGAAGAATCATTCACATAAGCCATATGATATAAGCTTGTCCTTAAGTTATTATTTTCTACGAAATTATGTCCAAATGATACACTACACTGAGTTAAAGCAAAAGTTGCAAAGTGTATTGGACGATGTAACTCCTTCCATATATACATGTTGAAATTCTATTCCCCTGTCTGGTGACATTAGAATCAACATTTCAGAGATAACACTACAATAATGATCCTGATAAAAGAAGCCTTATATAACTACTTTGACATGTGAATGTCCAGCAAATGATGAACCAGAAATTGGACCCCCATAAGACAAGGAATTGCTTTGAACAACCATTTTTATAATCAATGTCTAAATTTCGAACATATGGGTAATATACTCTTGATGGTTTTAAAACACTTACTTTGAAGTATTCTCTTATAACAGCTCAAAGGCTGACAAAAGACAAAGTAGTTTTGAGTTAATATCACAAATTCTGATAAAAAGAAATTCATAATGTTTTATTATTTGAATTTTAATCTCCAAGTCTCCAACATAAAATATTTTAAAATGGGAATTGATTTGAGGTTCAACTCTATTCAACTATCATAATTAATATTTTCAATATTTTTTTATCTTTAAGTAGTTGTACAATGGAATTGCCATTCACTGAAACAGTTTATGGATACAGTGCATCTTGATCAATCTCACCTCTTTCAACATTCTCATCCACCCCTTCCAATCAACACAGTCCTTATGTACCTCAAGATTATGTTATGGAATTACTTGCCATTTAACCAAGCAGTTTATGTGTACAATGCACCTGCAATTGTGTTACCACTTCAACATCTTCACCCCCATTTCACACTACCCTTTGCTTTGTATATTTCAATTCTGGGAATTATACAATGGATTCTTGCCCGTATTCTATCCTTTTCACCTTCAATTTCCTACCCCTCCCATATTGCCTCCCCCCCCCAGTTGTCCTGTCTTGTAGTACATATTTACTGGTATTTATTTTGTTGGGCTTTGACTTAGTCTTTTTTGTCTTTTCTTTTTTTGTTTGTTTGTTTGTTTCTCCAAAATTTTAATTTAAATTACAGGGCCAGCCAGATATTCTGATGAGAAAGTCACTTTTCCTCAGGAGATGGGAAATGCTTCCATGGCATAGTTAACAGCTGTATACATCTCTACTTTTTTGTGTTTATCAAGGAAGCGCTAAAAAAATCACATTAGGTAATTGACTTAAGTAAAATTAAACCTTTATTACACAAAATTTCCATAGTGTTTTCTAAAGTAGTTGAACAAGATTACATTCCCACCAACAGTGTAATAGAGTTTTCTTTGGGCCACAACCCTATCAGTATCTTTGATTGTTCATTTTTTTTCATAATTACATTGTAACAGGGGTGAGATGAATCTGTGTTGTTTGCATTTGCATTTCTTTTATGGAGAGAGATGTGTCTATTTGTCATTCTTTTTTTAGTTGGTTGTGGGGCCTAAACTCGGGGCCTGGGCACTGTCCCTCAGCTCTTTAGCTCAGGGCTAGCACTTTACCACTTGAGCCACAGCACCACTTCCAACTTTTTCTGCTTATACGGTGCTAAAGAATTGAACCCACGGCCTCATGCATGCAAGGCAAGCACTCTACACTGAGCCACCTTCCTAGCCCCTTATTTGTCATTCTTACTTCTTCTAAGAAGTTCTCTTTAAGTCTTTACCCCATATATTAATTGGATTCTTGTTTATTTGAGGGTTTATTTTTGTTGGGCTTAACTTTTTGATCTCTAAATATGGGTTAGTTATGTGAACCCTTGTCTGATGCTTACCTAGTAAAAATCTTCTTCCATTCTGTTCTCTTTTTATATATCTTGCTAACTATTTCCTTTGCCATGAAGAAAATCTTCGGTATGATGCAATTCTATTGATCCAGAAAGAATGAAAATACACCATTAATAAGAAATGGAAAGACTTGGAACAAACTTATACTAAGAGAAGAAAGACAGACTCAGAGAAATATAGATTTCCTAATTTACCTCATTTCTTGTAGTAGAATGTGCCTCTAATTCTACAAGTAAACACAGTTGGATGGTAAAAGAGAAAACATTACACTTAGACATGATAAATTTTATGGGATTCTAAACATTTATACAGTGAGATCAAGAGAGGATGCCCTTTGAATAGGATCACGAAGGCTCAATAGCTATATGAATTTTATCATATAAAATAATGTTCATTAAAATGATCTCCAAGAAATGATGAGAGGTTTTTTTTTTAATATTTTGCTTTTTCCTTCTGTGTTGTGATAGTGTTATTTTTTTTTAATTTCTGCACCTTTGGTCTTACATGTAAGTTTGGAAAGTGCAAGGGGGAACACAGAAATGGGGGGACAAAGGGTGAACAAATGCATCAGTGCTACTCAATGGACACTACATTATAGAACTATACAACTTTTTGGGAAGGAAGTTTGAAAGGGAAAAACTGGGAGACCAAGAAGAAAGAGGGGACACTTTTCAAAAAGAACTGTGCTCACTATGTGACTTAAGTAATTGCAACCCTTCAGTACATCATCTTTATTGTAGCCAGAGTACCTCAATAATATTAGATAAAATATGCTTTAAATTAAAAGTGGTATGAATGTAAAAAGAAACAAAGAAGGACATTAAATATTGATAAAGAAAACTTTCCATCACAGGGATATAACAATTCTAAATATCAATACCTTGTATTCTAGAGCTCCCAAATTAATCAGACAAATACTACTTACCCTGAAAACATGCATACGTCCAAATACATTGCTGGTTGCTTGAATACATTATTCTTACCTCTGGACAGGCCATCTAGATAAAAATTTAGCAAAAAAACTTCAGAGCTAAATAAACACATTGACAAGCTATACCTAACAGATATCTACAGAATATTTCACCTAGCAGTGTCACAATATATATTCCTCTCAGCAGCCCATGGAACATTCTCCAAAATAGATCATACCTAGATCACAAGAAAAATATGTCATAATTCAAAAATAAAAAATAAAATTACTCTTTGTATCTTGTCAGTCCACGATGGGACCAAGTTTAATCTCGACATCAAAAGAAATCACAGAAAATTCTGAAATTCACAGACTGAATAACACATTGCTAAATCATCAGTGACTCACTGAAATGATATGGAGGGAATTTCCAACATTTATGGAATTCAGTGGAATTGAACACACAAAATACTACTACCCCTGGGACACAATAGCACAGGCAATACTCAGAGAAAAATTTCTTTGAGTATATCATCAACAAATAAGAACAATCTTGAACCAGCACTAATGATGCACCACTAGGTCCTTGAAAAGCAGGAACAAGCCAAACCAAAACCTGTATACAGAAATAATACAAATTAGATTAAAGAAATAAATGAATCAGAGTCTAAAAAAAAACACAGTCATGATTGAATTTTATCTACTAGTAGCTCAAAAATTTGACAGATTAATGTCAACA
Source organism: Dipodomys spectabilis (assembly GCF_019054845.1). Classification (NCBI taxonomy): domain Eukaryota; kingdom Metazoa; phylum Chordata; class Mammalia; order Rodentia; family Heteromyidae; genus Dipodomys; species Dipodomys spectabilis. The sequence continues at coordinate 2,872,940 of NW_024870710.1, forward strand.
TAGCTTTTTTCAGAGATAGACTCACCCAGCCCAAATGAGTGAACAAAACAAACTTCTAGGATTCTAAGAAAAAACATTTTGTTTACTTTTTTAAAATAAATTTACTCTGTTGTTCTTATTAAGGTGATTTATAGATGGATTACAATTACATGAGTCAGGTAATGAGTACATTTCCTTTTGTGAAATGTCTTCATTCCCCTCCCTTGTTCCCAGTCCCACCCTGCTGTCCCCACCCATGTGTTAAATAGATAACTTTCATCAATGTTCAATGAATTCCATTGCTGCAATTTTTCACTCTTTTCCCTAATGCTCTGTGCCCACCTCCCCAATTTTCTGAAGACGTACAATGAATAGACCAGGCATAAGTTAAAGAAGACCAAATCATCACAAACTATAAACAACAACAAACACAAATCCAAAAAGGAATTTTCTGTTTTAACGTCTCACGGCCTGTTTAATTATGTCTATCTTGTTATTTAAATATAATTGCTTTTTATCATAAAGTCAATTCAAGGATTAAGGTGTGATAACATAATTTTCCTTTCTATTTAATAATGCTTTTTATTTTAATATTAAAGTTGAAAATAACCCAATTCAAGTTCTAGTGAAATTTGAAGGTTCAGATTTAAAGTTAAAGTTTCAAAATGGCTAATATTTCCATTTTGGCAACGAAAATGAAAAACACATGTTTTATCCTCAAGAATGTCATTAGTTCATGTGCAAAGAAGAAACTAAATGCAATATTAATTCAGTGGAAATAAAGAATAAAAAACTTATTCAATGCATCAATTCCAAAGATCATGAGATCTATTGATCAAATTAATAAAACTTGTTTTAAGTAGATTACTTAAGACTTGAAGTAAGTGATAATTTTCTTTTCTAGGTGTAGTTGATATAGAAATCAAAGCCCAAAGATTCCAGAGTTCTGTGTGCTTGATACATTTGAATTTACACATATGCTTGTCTCATCTCAATATTATTTGAACTGAGAACTGGATTAGAATAAAAAAATCATGCAAATGTTTAGCTGTATTTTGTGAGTAATATGTCCATTTTATATCTATTTTATTTGAAAAATCTGGAAAATTTATTTAAGTCACATCAACATTAATGAGAAATAAATATCTCCTAGCTCCTTAAAAGAGAATCAATAAAAAAAAAGGAAACAACAAAGAAAAAATTGAACCCCATTTTGTAGGTGGTTTTTGTATATTGTGGTGCTTTGCAAGTGTGGATTATGTGACTATCCCATGAATCTTGGCTCAAATCACAAGGGCTAGTAGACGAAAATTTCAAAATCTAGAGCAGTTAACACAGCTGTGCAGTTGTTTGTAGGTTTCACTACAGTCACAGCTGGACATCAACTGTACAAAGGCACTAATTCTACTGATTTGGAGGCAAGAATGTGATGAAAAACAAACTTTTATCTTCTTAGATGAAGTTAGAAGACCACACTTTAACAGCTTACTAAACGATCAGCCCTTTGAATAAGAGTGCCATTTTTAAGGCACTCTAGATAATTGAAGTCCTTCATCCCTGCACAACCATTAATGCCTTTCACAAATCATTGCCGAGGGCAATTTCTAGTTCTATTTGATATTTCAAATGGTTTAGGAGTGACATAAACAGTAATTCAATTGTTGAGAATATTTAATTTAGATTAAGCAAACAAATCAGATTCAACTCCATAGCATACCCTTTAGGGAAAATGAATTAAGGAATAGGGCATGTCCTCTGTTATTTAATATTAGACATTAGGGCAAAATGCCAGAAACAGACTCTGCAAGACAGAAACAGAAGTCTTTGTTAAGATATATTAAACATTACCTAGGGACAAGTAATTTTACCTACATTTTCTATTATATGATGACATATTTTTGTCTGCTAATCAGAAAGACTCAAAGAGATTTTTAATTATGATATGAAAAATGCATCATCATGAATGAATGAAATCAGGAAGTAGATGGCTCAGGAGCTGGTTGGTTCTGTTAAATATTCTCATTAGTTTGAATGATCTGGTGTTTTTCTATGTGCAAAATTATGAATGTATGTCTGGACAGGAAAGTTTGATTATTAGATCATTGTCTGATACCCAATGTTAAGAAACTAACCTAAGTCAGAGTGTTAAATATATATGGGTGTGTGCGTGTGTCTGCAAGTTTATATTTAGATGGCAGTACCTTATTTCCCTCAGGATATATACTTAATTCTATTAGTTATAATACATTAATGACAGTACATTAACATTTTGAGACATATTTATATGTTCCTATGATTGCATGAACAAACTAAAATTTATGTTTTGGCTATGAGTTCTTGAAAGGTCTGCTGAAAGTATAAGCATTTGGAATCTTGAGAAAGATATCAATGGCAAACATTTCAGTATAGATCATTTTTAGACAACCCTTGCAAGGTTCTGTAATCTTATATGAAATGCAACTTTCATTGAATTTCCAAAGCTACAGTATTCTAGAAATTTGTAGGAAAACCAGTTAAATTATGGAAACATAAAAGTAATGTAATTATTGTATACAGTTTTACATTTTAGTTTCGTCAAGTAAAAGTACTATTTATTGCTTCTGTATAGGAAGGAAAACCATAATTATTAGAATTTGTGCCGTATTTCACATTGGGAAACTTTGTCTATATCAAAAAGTTTATTTCTTTTGTTTCTGCTTTCCTATTCATAATTCTGTTTCTCATAGTATTATTCTAAGGACTTTTTCTTTTTCCCAGTTTGGAGTTGAACATACCTCATGCTCTCAGTTTGTTTGCTAACAGTATACCATTTGAACCATGTATCCAGCCCAGAAATTTTTGTAGTTAATTGTAGAGATAACCTCATGAACTTTCCTCCCAGCCTGAAAACCATTATCCCTCGAGTCTCATCCTTCTTAATCACTAGTATTATAAATTTGAGTCATGGACCCCAAGAGTCAATGATTTTTCATATCTTATAGATTGCACATGTTTGCTAGTAATTGTAATAATAAACTACCACAGATTGGGTAGGATTAACACTGTAAATACATCGCCTCTGAGTTGGTGGAACTAGAACTGCAAGATCAGAGTTGGCTTCTGATTCCTCTTTCCTTGGCATATTCAAAGCATTCTGCTACTCTTGGAGGAGACTTCAACTTAAATACTACCTTTGAGATTCTGTTTCCATCTGCAGTCACTTGCTAAGACAATGGGTTTTTCATCTTTAGTATGATTTCAGTGGGACAGTACCCAACACATTACATATTACTTAATTGATAGAAGAAAATCTATAATAGAAAATAATTTGTTTGGGGCATGGAAGTTATGGTTATACTGTACAAAATAGTAAAAGAGGTAAAGGTTTTATTAAAGCTTGTAAAAAGAGTATGAAGTCTTGACGTTAGACATGCCAAATTCTTACACTGGCACACCCTTAAATTCCTAGTGGTACCAGAGGATTTAACCTGAAACCCTATACTTGTGAAATAGCATCTCTACTACTATCATACCTGCAGATTATAATTGGATTGCTTACTTTGAGTTAGTATCACTATGCCTGGGCCTGCTTGGACTGTGGTCTTCTTAACACAAGCATAAAACATTGCACCCAGCAAATGGTTAGAATTTCTGAAACATCTTTTTGTGTCTGGGATTGCCTGGAACTGGAATTCTCTAATCTCTGTTTTCCAAGTAGATAATATTTTAGGTTTGAGCCACTTTAACCAATAAAAGCATACAATTTCAAAATATCTTGATATTGCATATATTTGTGCTTAAAATATATGGCTAACCTTAATTTTCACCCGCTTTTTTTAGTACTCTGAGTTGAAAACATTGGCATTCTTGATATAAGTGGCTTTGTTTTGGATGGAATCCCATCTCAATCAAAAAATTCTTCCAAAAGTTTATGTCAATAATCATGGAAAAGAAGGCTTCAGGTTGGAAAAAACACACTGTTAATAAAGTTATAAATGCAGTATACTCATAGTGTTAGTCAATGGTTTCTTTAGTGTGAGGAGGAAGGCAGAAATGTGAACGATGTAAGGTCTCTGTAGAAATACTGTAGCTGTCACGTCAGGTTATCTTCCTTCTCTAAAGCTTGCTTTATTAAAACCCTCTGGGTGCACATTGGTTGGACTGATTGGTAATCTTCTCCAGGAAATGAAGCTGATTTTACAAGGTTGATGGTGTGGTAAATAAAGGAATGATCAGAATAAGCACTGATATTGTCACAGATTGAGCAGATCAGATTAACTGCTGAACAGCAAAACTAAGCAAAGTTTCAAGTCTCATTATTCACATTGGAACATATATAGATAGTACATAAACACATACATATAAATATACATATACATACATACATGAAAATTTAAATCTCCAGTAGAATATATAGAAACTTGGTATGACAAGTGTTAATCTATATGAAATTGGTTGCAGGAAAGGTACAGTAAAATATAAATAGTTTAGCATAGATCTTATATAGATTTTGTAAAGGATGAAAATTCTTCCTTCATTATACACTTTACAAATATCTTTAGAGTTCCGGGAAGATGGCAGAGGAGAAGCTGGAGGCTAAACAAGCTCTCGCATAGAAAGCAGTTTTAGTGTTCCAGTGAACAGTTCTAAGCCAAAGAATCACAACAAGTGTGCCATCACAGGACAGGGAATTAGGCCAGAGAGGGTAAATCCAGGCAAGGAGACAGATCTGAGCAATTGCCAGCAGCCACCGCTGCGAGGCGTTGGCCCTAGCCATCATACCTGCAACACAGAGAGTCTGGGATGAAGAAGCCCGATGCGGTGGTAGAGCAGATTCTACTCAACACCAGCAAGAACCGACAAGGAAAAGACATCTTCATCCTGCAGTTCGCTGCAGACTAGAGAAGACCCAGGAACCAAGACTCGGCATGAGTAGAAGCCTAACGTCCTCACTCCTTCTCAGGGAGCAGAAGAGGGGAGGCCACCCCTTCCCCCCCACTACCAGAGATCTCCATCTTTGATACTGACAAAGCTCGGATGAGCTAGCTCCAACTCAGGCCTTGGAAAAAAACTAGAGTCATTTAGCAGGTCACAAGAACCTAACTGACCTGCCAGACTCAGCTGCACCAGGGAAAAGTCACCCAGCTCAGGGGCAAGCCCCACGAGTGTCTTTCTTCACTCGGTAATCAGAGCCAGAGGCTGATCATCCCTTTATCAGTGTCAACAATCAATTGAAATTCAGTAAACAGAAACCCTGAGTGTGGCTCCAGGCTAGGCTCTGTGAGTTTCTCACAAACTAACTGCTGTTTGTTGAAAGGCCTCAACTCTACCCAGAACCTAGTATCATCACAGCATCTCCAAAACTTGAGGAAATAGCCATCTCCCTCTTTTGTGATACTCAAAGCAGATCTCCCTCCCATTGAACTAACCTGGGAGGAGGATCACAAAATCTTGGGTAAAGCAGAGCGTTTTTCTGCCTGCTCAAACAAACTGACTTAAACCAACCAAGCCACAGGAAAATCAAACACCACAAGCAGACCAGAGACTCCAACAAGAGGCTGGTAACAGACACAAGGGAGATGCAGCATCTTCCCACCTCTCCCCCCCCAAAAAAAACAAAGAATTTTTTTCTTTTGTTATTTTTTGTACATTTTATAAAAAAAATTTTTCTAAAACTTTTTTAAATTTTTAATTTTTACCTTTTTTGGAAAAAATTGTTTTCTAGTAACTTTTTTTCTTCCTCTTATAACTTTTATTTTTATTTTAGGGGTATATGTGTGTGCATTTTCTTTCTTTCTTTTTCTTTTAAAAGTTTATTTTATTTTCTTTTATTTTTGTTTTTTTGTTTAGCTCTACTGAACTTCTGATCTTTTCTCTTTCTTTCTCATTCTTTTCACCTTTTCTCCTCTTTCGTTCTTCTTTATGTTACTTAATTGCTGTTCTTCACATCCTCTGATACACCCATAGTCGATTAATAGACCTTATCCCACATTGTGTACACACTTAATCCAGAAATTTATTACTCAATTCAAAACTTCTTAGACTTAAATTCCTTAATAGCAGTACTACCTCTTTCTACCTATATAATATTTTAAGTATATTTATTTTTAAGTTTTTCACATCTCCTTTATATTCCTCCCCTTTTCTCATTATATCCACGTTCTTCTCAGAATATTTCATATTCAAATCTGTATAATTTTTAAGCATTGCTATGTTAATTTTTAATTTTTACTTTTCTAAATTTTGGGGTCTTCTTTTTCCCCTTTCTCTTTCTTCTTATTTCTCTCTCTCTCTACTTTCATCCTATCCAACCTATTTCCTGCTTTATTGTGCCTTAATCCATGATACATAATTAAATGGAAGCATAATTTAATACCTAATAACTATTAGTAATATATGTAATTTAATAATATATAGACATCACATTCAATAATTATATTTATATATTTAAATATACAGTGCAAAATACATCTACATCTTTCTGTATATATATATATATATATATGTATATATATAGGTATTTGCAATAATTTATACACCTATCCATTTATATATTGGCCACTCCTGGGGCTAGAACTTATGTCCCGGGAACTGCCTGGCAGTGAATTTTTTTGAGGCTGTGGTGCTTACACTGACCCCATGATGATTTGGGCATTCCAGGCCCTGAGTTCAAATTCCAGCAGTGGCAAAGGCAATAGGTGGAGTAAGAATCCAATGTTGACCTGTTTTCCTTTCTGTGGAAATATTGTGTCCTAGGTACAATATGTAACATTTATGCAAATACATGTATGATATGTATTATACAAATATATATATAAATATTATTTTTGCCAGCTCTGGGCTGGGAATTCACACCCTGGAAATGCTCCTGGATTTTTTTTCTTCCAGGGGGTTAGCTTCCACTTCACCCAGAGCACAATAGAGTTACCCAGTTCCTGAGTTCAAATCCAGGTATGGCAGATAAAATGGCCTAAATTCCTAGCCAGGACCTTATCTTGTTTTGGGGCAGGCACGGGGCTTGAACTCAGGTCGTCACAACTCTGCCTCAGCCTTGATTACCCTAGGCTGGGGTGCAGCTTTTACACACACAGATGATCCAGGGATCCTAGGACCCAAGTTCAACTCCCAGCCCTGCAAAAAAAAAAAAAAAAAAAAAAAAAAAACAAGATGGAGGAAGAAATACCAGGAAGTTTTACTCAAAAGTTTTACCTTTGATTCCTTTGCACTGTGACCATCTTGGATCTCAATGACTCGGTTGAAATTGTACCTGACCTTGCATGGCCGAAGGCTGGTGGGCTCTCAGTGAAGCCTGAGCCCAACCCAGACAGCTTGGCCCTGGGTTCGATCATAGGAATGCCAACTACACACAGCTGAAGATCCTAAAGAACTCATTCCTATCTATAGGAACACTAGTAGAATGTTTGAAATGAACTAATTAAATTACTAATTAGCTAGTCTTTCTAGTATAAGATTGTACACAATAAATATAGGCCATTGATTAATTTAATTAATATTTTATTAAGTCTCCTACCATGATAAATTAATGGAGGTATAATTTGATACCAAATAATTGGTAATAATAGAATATATAAAAATAAGATATAGACATCATTCTTTATATAAAGTAATACACTAGAATCTACATAAATGTATGTCTCTCTACATAAATTTATTTATAGATGCATATACATATACACACTCTGCAGTATACACATCTGCTTATATATTGGCCACTCCTAGGGCTTGATTTCAGGTCCTCAAATTTGCCCGACAACTTCACTCGCATCAGACTGGTGTGCTAACATTGACCCATTCATGAAGTGGGCCATCTAGACCCAGAGTTCAATTCACAGAACTCTCAAAAACTTAATCTTGGTAAAAGAAGCCAATTGTCCCACTTGCTTTCCTTATCAGTGAAAGTTCTGTGTCTCAGGAATGATGGATAATACATAGGCAAATCTATTCTCTATGTAATAGGATGTAAAAAAAATGTATACATGTAATCATACTCTCTAAAATATATAATAAATACATAAAAAAAGAAAATGAATAACTACACTAACTGCAATATGCAGTAAACATGTATATGTAGGTATAAATCATGTATTTAAAATGTATATGAATATTATTTTTTCGAGTGCTAGGGCTTGAATTCAGCCCCTGGGCACAGGCCTGACTTTCTTGTCTTCTAGCACGGTGAGCTTCCCCTTCTCCCACAGTGCTGCAGATTTACCCAGACCCTGAGTTCAAATAACAGTCCTGGCAGAAAAAATGGTGTGAATTCCAAGCCAAGGAGCTCTCATAATTTTTAAAATATTTTTAATGTATATATGTATTTTCATTTTGTCAAGTACAAGGTTGAACTCAGGGCGTGGCAACTCTGCCTCAGCATTGATCACCCTAGATTGGGTTGCAGCCTCTGGATCCACAGCTGAACCTGGGTTCCTGGGCCTCAATGGCTGAAAGGAAAAAAAAAATTAAAACGACACAGAATAAAAATACAGAAACTTGCAGATGGCTGCCAGTTTTACATTTGTTTTCTTTTCAAGGTGACCATCCTGGGTCTGAATGACACAGATGAAAAATGTTCAGAACCTGGCATTGCTGAAGGCTGGCAGGCTTCTAAGGAAGCCTATAGGCCAACACGGCAACATAGGCCTTGTGTTCAAAGCCGGGTCCTGAACCCTACCAATGGAGGGAGATCCTAGGAGTCTCCTTCCTATTCATAGGAATACTGATGGAAGGTTATGAATGTGAAGTTTGAATTAGTTGTTCCTGAATGATACTACTATAAAATTAGAAAGAGATTTTAGAAGGCCGATGGATTTTAATGAATATTTGTGACACATTAAAAGAATACTATTAATTACATGGACACAATCATTTCGGAACTGTGATTGATTTAATTAACAATTCATTAAGGATGAAAACAGTAATATTAATTACATGGAAGCATAATAAATACCCAAGAATTGGTAGGAATCTAGCCTATATAACTGAATAATGTATACACATCTCTAGCACTCTATTATCATCTATATTTATTTGTGTACTGCCATCTGCATGTCAATCTGTTCTTATTTTGTCAACCCCTGGGACTCTATCTCAGGTGCTGGGAACAGCTTATCAGCTCCATATGCCCCAGGCAGGCGTGCTGATACTCACCCATTCATGAATTGGGCCTTGTAGGCTTTGAGTTCAGATGCCAGCATTCACAAAAATTGAATCGTAGAGTAAGAAGCCCATGGTGACACATGTTTTCCTTTTCTGTGAAAGTCCTGGGTGTCAGGTGTGAAGTTTCATACATAGACAAATAATCTATATCCTATGTAATAAATGTAGTAAATATTCTATGTGTAATAGCAGTCAATAAAATAAATAGTAAATAAATGAATGAGATGAAAAATAAAACGAATAACTGCACTAAGTGTAATTTGGAGTCAACATACGGGGCTTGATCTCAGGGCCTGGACACCACCTGTCAGCTGAATTGGCTAGAGGCTGCTATGCTGGTAGTCACCCATTCATGAACTGACCCGTGTAGGCCCTGAGTTTACATCAAACCACTGCCAAAAATTTGACCTTGGAGTGAGAAGTGGAGCATGACACATATTTTTCTTTTCTGTGAATGTGCTCGGTGTCAGGTAGGATGTATAATTCAGATGCAAATCCATATGCTATGTAATAGGTTGTAATAAATGTAAAAAGTGTCATAGATGGAAGAATTGTCACTATAATAAATGATAAGAGAATTGAAATAGTAGTGAATCCTTCTAGGATAAAATTAGGTGCAATAAGTATAGAGGTGCATTAAGTTTAATCAATATTTTATTAAGCATTAACAGAATAAAAATTGCATGGAGACATAATTAAATACCTAATTGGTAGTAACACATGATTCATACATAATTTAATTATATATAGATATCTGTCTCATGTATAAAATATGTAATTATATATATGGATGTATGCACATATATATATATACATACATACATACATACATACATACATATATATATATCCCAGCAGGTCTGAGATTCAGAGAAATCCTGAGGTTAAACTGGGAACGATGAGGGGAGCCCCAGAACATGCAGTGTCTTGAAAGAAGTCTCTGTGTTTTGAGCTCATTGTATTGAATACAAATTTCCTAGCTTGGTGCCATTCATCAGTGCTACTCAGGAGTTTCACCTATAGAAATACATCCATACATAGACAAAGACATGGAAGTACAGGCTTTTTTTGAGGGAGGAGGTCCTGAGGTTGAACTATGAACCTAGGCGTTGTCCTCAAGCTCCTTTTGCTCAAGGGTAATGCATTAAGCTTGAGTCACAGCCTCATTTTTGTGTTTTTATGTGATCTCTTAGAAATAATAGTGTCATGGACTGGATTCAAACTATGATTCTCTACTTCTCAGCCTCCAGAGGACCTGGGATTACAGTCAGCAGCCACTGTCACCTTCTTTCTTTTCTTCTTCACTTTTTTAATTTTATAATTTTTTACTATTGTGAAAATATTGTACAGAGAGGTTACAATTACAAGGGCAAGATAGTTTCCAATACTATCTCTTCCCCTCTCCACCCTCTACCCCCAGCCCCTACCACCACCATCCCCACCCCCACCCCGCACCCCACCAAAGTTGTAAAGTTCATTTTTCGACATAATGTCTTGTATATCTCATTGTTGTAATGGGTCCACCTGTAAACCTATTTAAACAGTTTGTTTTTTCCCTTCCCCTCCAAAAATTATATCAATATCAAATACAGTGAAAGCAGGGCTTATACCCTGGGGGAAGTACATACAAAGCAACAAAGAAATATGTTGGAAAAAAATTGCAAGAAAAAACAAAATATTTGAATCCTTATCTTGGGGTTCATTTCGCCTAATATCAACTTGTCTGAGAGTTTCTATTTGTCTCAGACATATACTAGTTATTGCAAATAAGGGAAACCATGGGACTTATATTTCTTTGGTCCTGGCTTACTTCACTTAATATAATTTTTTCCAAGTCTTTCCATTTCCTAACAAATGAGGATGTGACATTGTGGCTTAACTGGTAGAACACTCACCTTGACTGAAATACTGAGCGAAAATGACCAGGCCCAGTGTTCAAGCCCCACGACAGACAAATTTTTTTAATAGAAATTTACTTCTTTAATTTTATAATCTGGACAATCTGACTTCTTAACAGGGTTATTCCAATGGTTTGAATTTATAAGTAAACTATCCAATGTTTATTAGAGCTGTTTTCACTGAGAATGATTTTCTCTCTTCATCTCACCCTCTGGTCTGAGGTCAAAAGTGAGAAATGAGTGTCACAGTATTTGGGACCAAATATCCACAGGACATGCCAGTTCTGCCACTTAGCATTGAGCTGAGGTAAATTTACTGTCTCAGGATGACAGGAACGAAAGTTGGAGTGATCCTCATACTGTCTGCATTTCTCATTTTACCTATAAAATGATCTAATAATTATGAGTGTTTTGTGTCTCCAACCTGAATTGTCTAGAACCCACTAGTAGCATCTTCATGTTTCATTTTTCTCTAGTACATCTTGAGATTTAGACTAAGAGTTTCTGTGGAGCAGCTCCTCAGCAAATCCCTGAGAAAAGCTACTTGAAACCTCCTCAGGAGATAGTCATTCAAAGCCATCTGAACAGGAAAGTCTGTGAGACTCTTGTCTCCAATAAAACACCAGAGAACCAGAAGTGGAGCAGTGGCCCAGGGGGTAGAGCTCCAGCTTTGAGAGAGAAAACCGAGCAGGAGATACAAGCCAGACCAGGCAGGAAAGCCTGAGAGTTGCTTATGTCCAATTAACGACCAGATGGCTTGAAGTGGAGCTGTGGTGGTGGTAGAGCCTCAGCCATGAGCAAAACAACTCAGGAACACATCAGGGCCTGAGTTTAAGCCTTGGGGTGGCTACAAAAATCAAAAAGAGCAGGCCAAGTTAATGTATCAGTACCTACTTATGTATGTATACATATTACCTCCCCGAGTGCAAACAGACCTATGCAATTCTTCTGCTTTTATTTACTGGTTTAGTTTTCAGATATGGTAGTTGCTCACACTGCATCATTCTCTTCATTTCAGGCCATTTCTTTTCTCTTCCAGGTTTCCAGGCCTGTGTCCTTATATGATGTACACTTATGCTCTCAGCAGCCTTTATTTACATTTTATTATGAGGCCAAGGCAGCAACAGTCACAAATCAGGTAGAAGAATGGAAGATCAGGATTTGTAGAAGTAACCGGTATTCAGAAAATTAAACTTGGGAACATGAAATGATTGCATACTTATGTATAAACTACCATTAAGAAACAATGAGGAGGCTGGGAGTATGGATTAGTGAGAGAGTGCTTGCCTAGCATGCAAGAAGGCTTGGGTTCGATTCCTCAGATGCACATACACAGACAAGGCCATAATTGTTACTGTGGCTCAAAGTAGCAGAGTGCTGTAAACAGTGCTCAGACCTTAAGTTCAACCCAAGAACTGGCAAAGAGATAACTAGTTAGGTAGGAAGAAAGAAAGAAAGAAAGAAAGGAAGAAAGAAAGAAAGAAAGAAAGAAAGAAAGAAAGAAAGAAAGAAAGAAAGAAAGAAAGAAAGAGAGAAAGAAAGAGAGAGAGAAAGAAAGAAAGAAAGAGAGAAAGAAAGAAAGAAAGAAAGAAAGGAAAGAAAGAAAGAAAGAAAGAAAGAAAGAAAGAAAGAAAGAAAGAAAGAAAGAAAGAAAGAAAGAAAGAAAGAAAGAAAGAAAGAAAGAAAGAAAGAAAGAAAGATAGGTAGAAAGATAGATAGGTAAAAAGATAGATAGGTAGAAAGATAGATAGAAAGTTGATAGATGAATCTGGTCTTAGATATCTTGAGGAAAGAAGGGAACACTTCCCAATCATGAGGCCTTCTGCAGTGTGCCAGGAAACCAGCATCGCCTTCACATAACCACAGAGCAGGAAGACTGTCTCTGTCCCATTTCTCAGGCAGCCAAGGGCTCCAAAGTCAAGAGGGCAGAGCCAGTTTCTAACTCAGGTGCCTGGAGACAGAGGAGAAACAGCCCTGCCACTCCTTGGACTGGGCATTTGCATTAATGATGTGGAGAATGAAGCAAGGAGAATAGACTGGCAGAGGTAGAAGGGTCTTCAATCCTGACAGATGGAGAGTCAAAAACCCACTCCCTAAGACCAGAGAGCAGGGTTTTCTTCTCTGTTCCTCCCTTCTCCCCCACTAAACTGGCTCTGTATTAGTTCACGTGAAGGAGGAAGATTAATTAGTCATTGTTTGAAGGGGCTGAGAAAAGCCTGACCCTGGTGTAACTCTAACAAATGTTTCAGGTTTCATTGCTTCCTGCGCCTGGAATGAATGAACTGGTTTTGCAGCTCACTTCATTGTTGAGTGTGTACATTCTGCCTCCTAATGTGTTCCTCAGAATGGCCCAGTTCCTTAGTGGCTCACAGGCTGGTGTGCTCATGTAGACCCTTTGGGCAGTTGGGCCACCTAGGTCCAAAGTTCGAATCCCAGCACTGCCAAAAATTCACCCTGATGTGAGCAGCCAGTCATTGCACCTGTTTTCCTGTGCTGTGCAAGTCCTGGGTCTCAGCGAGGAGGGAGAATTCTCTATAGGCAACTCTATAGCCATGGGAATAGATTGTCATCCAGGTCAACACAGTTATATCTCTCTGTTGGTCCTTCATCCACCCTGCGAAAGACAGATGGGGTCCAAGGAAAGAGAAGTGTGCTGCTCATCCATTCCCCAACCTCCCTTAGTCCCGGAGACAATCAGATGCAGTGGGGAGTCAAGGCAAGCAAGAACTTGTTTATTATTACATAGCAAGCCTTTTTAAAGCAAAAGACTTCAGAGCACGGAGGGGGAGTAAAAGAAACCAATCAATCACTGTAAAGGTCACCATATCATATGCTTTTCACCTGGGGCTCAGGGTTTAATTGTCCCTAGTGCTTCTGAACTTTCCCTGCCATTCATGAGCTGTTCAGGCACTGACATCACTTTGCTTAATAATGGTAGGCAATCAGATTTTAACATAAACAACTCGGGCTCTGCCCACTCACCTTCCTCTCAGCGTCATCTTTGCTGCTCATGTGCCCCACATCTGTCATCCTATTCTCAAGAAAATACACAATACATCAATGAATAAGACACAAAATAAAGAGAATGACTACATCGAATGCAAGATGCTGCCCTCCCATGTATGGAAATACAAATCCTATGTTTAAATGATGAATTTATGACTAAATTGGCCCCCACCAGGGCTCCATCTCAGGTCCTGAGAACAGCCTAGCTACTTAGTGCCTCACAGGCTGGTGTACTGACCATGACTGATTCACGAGTTGGGCCAGGTAGGCCTTAAGTTCAAATCTCAGCCCAAAAAGATTCACCTTGATGTAGAAGCCAATCGATCCACTTGTTTTCCTGTCCTGTGAAAGTCCTGGGTCTCAGTGGGGATGGAGAATTCTATATAGGCAAATCTATAGCCATGGGAATAGGTTGTCATTCATGTCAGCACAGTTATATCTATCACCATACTCAATAAAATACACAATACATCCCTGAATAAGACACAAAATAAGAAGAATAATTACACTTAATACAAGATGCATATCACATCTATAGGTAAAGAGAGATCCTATGATTACAAAAGGTGGGCTTGTATTTTGTCCAGTGTTGGGGCTTCAAATTAGGCTCTGGACCAGGCCTGACATTCTAGTCTTCAAGGATGGTGAGCTTCCCCTTTCCCCAAAGTGCAACAGAGCTACCCAGACCTCAGTTCAAATCCCAGCATTGACAAAAGATTCATTCTGTTGTCAGAAGTCAGGCATTGCACATGTTTCCCTCTGCTGTGAATGTCCCGTGTCTTAACTAGGATGGAGAATGCATAGACAAACTTATAACCATGGGAACAGGTTGTCATACATGTCAGCACAGTTATACCTGTCACCATACTCAGTAAAATACACAATAACTCCATGAACTAGACACAAAGTAAGGAGAAGAGCACCGAATGCAAGATGCTGTCCACACATGTATGTAAATATAGATTCTATGTCAAAATTCTGAATTTGTGACTATCTGGCCCTCCCTGGCACTCAATGTCAGGTCCTGGGAACGGCCTATCTCCTTTGTTGCTTACAGGCTGGTGTCCTCACCTTGAACCTTTCCCCAACTTGGCCTGCTAGGCTCAGAGTTCACATTCCAACACTGCCAAAAGATGAATCCTTATGTGAGAAGCCCATCGATGCACCTGTTTTCCTGTCCTATGAAAGATCTGAGTCTCAGCTAGGATGGAGAATGCATGGGAAACCTTATAGCCAAGGAAATAGGTTGCCATCCATGTTAGCACTGTTATATCTGTCACCATTCTCAGTAAAATACACAATACTCTATGGGTAAGACAGTAAATAAGGAGAAGAAGTACACCAAATGCAAGATGCTGTCCACACATGTATGTAAATATAGATCCTATGTTTAAATAATGAATTTATGACTATCGTGGCCCACCCTGGGGATCAATGTCAGATCTTGGGAATGGCCTAATTCCTTAGTTGCTCACAGGCTGGTGTGTGTACCTTGAACTATTCGTTAATTGGTCTCCTGCCATTTGGAAGTGGCAGGACCAGGATTCCAAATGTGGGCTCCAGCTCCCACCACTTAAACCTCAGGATAGGGAACTCACCAGTCTGTCCAAAAACATCAGCAAGACCAATGATTAACCAGGCACCAATGATTAACTGGCTCTCACCAGTCCTCCTTGATACTTACAAGGCTGTTATAGGAGGATCATGGTCAAAATCACCCTAAGCAGGAAAGTCCTTGAGACCCCTGTCCAACTTGTGCCAACAAAGCCAGAAGTGGAGTGTGTGGCTCCAGTTGTAGAGGGCTAGCCTTGAGCAAAAGCAGCTCATGCACTGTGCCCAGATCCTGAGTTCATGGTCCAGGACTGGCAACAGACATACAGAACAATCTGTGCAGGCATCCGGCTAAAGCAGGTCACCCTCTTTTCCCCAATTGGATTGGACAGCTTTCCCTGGGAAAAGGGGCTGCTGTCATCTTGATTCTGCCAATTCTGCCTGCATCACAGGATTCCAGCCTCACCCACATTATTTCTTGGTTCTTTCTGACCAATGGGATAAAAGAATGGTGGCCACGCCCACATTCCCTGCTGCCCTATAGCACTGGGATTCCCTCTGTTGGTTGACACCACTACCAGCAGTTGAGGAAGCTAGAGGTGGCTGAGTGGTAAGAGACTCGAGGCCTAGTAAGAGAGGCCTTGGTCAGCCCCACCACGTGCCCACCCCTGTCCCGGCCCCCTCACCACCTTCCCCTCAGCACAGCGTTTCAAACTTGGTGCTGCTGGCTCAGAACTGCAGTGCCTCTTTGGAGTCCTCAGTCAAAGGTGCAATGGTGTGCTGCCAGCCATCTTGTGGCCCTGACCTAATCATGGCACCCCTGTCCTCTGCTCTGGGCCTGAGTGTCTACCATGCCTCTTCCATCGCTGCTTGCCCTACCCAGAGCAGTTTCCAATAGCTTCTCCCAGCAGCATATGTGAGTGGCCACCACATAAGCCCGTATTCCACGACCCCATATCTCCTCTCCTCCCAACCACCGTGAACCCTGCCTGTCCCATGCCCCACAGTCTGGCCAAGGCCCTGCCACAAATGCACCCAAGGGATGGGGGTAAGTGTTGGCCTGAGGATCCCACTCCCATCCCTAGCAGCTAGAGTCCCAGGAAACGGGGAGATGCAGGGTTAGGTGAGGAGTGGGCACAACAGAGCCCCTGACCTGGATTAGTGGGAGCCACACAGAGGCGTATCTGCACCCTTTCTCTCCCTGGTGGGAACCTGGTGTCTTTAGTCAGAGTTTGAGTGCAGCATGTTCACACCTGCCTTCTGGGGTCTTTTCCTTTTTACTTGGGTGGAGGGTGTTAGATTATGAAGATAGACCCCCCCCCCCTTGCTGTGTGAGCCCTTGTCTTCTGTGCTGGGTCACCCTTTCACTTGAAGAGGGTCCCAGAAAAACCCAGTAGGGAGGTGAGGGTTCTGGTGGTTAGAACTGATGTGAATATCTGGGAGGAACGCTCCCGCCCCAACACACACACATACAATTGGCCTGTTCCCCCCCTCCCCAGCTGTCAACAGTTCTAGTGGGTGATCACATTTCCCAGCTCTGCCAGCTTCTGCTGGTGCTCCCTGTACATCTGGTCTCCAACAAACTCAGGAGAGGCACTGCTCTGAGTTTATGTGTGTGTGTGTGTGAGAGAGAGAGAGACAGACAGACAGACAGACAGACAGACAGACAGAGGCAGAGACAGAGACAGAGATGGAGACAGAGACAGAGATAGACAGAGAGAAAGACAGAGAGAGACAGATCATCTATCTCCTTGTACAGCCTGACTGTGCTCAGGTGAGTAATCTGTTGGAAAATTGCAGGTGCTTCATGTTGCCCGGGCTGGCTATGAGCCATGATCTTCATGTCTCAGCCTCCTGTGTAGTTAGGATTATAGGCCTGACCCACCAGCACCTGGCTTAAGTGTAATTCTGATATTCGTTCTTTCAATCTCTCTCCCTCATAGGAACTGATTTGAATGGGTGCTGGAGGAGGTGGGCCAGCGTCCCCAAGTGGCTGGAACCAAGGTTTACCTCTCATTCTGGAGGTGGGTTGTGGGTCAGGAGCTGTTTCACTCATTCTGTTGTACCAGGTCCATGAAGTAATCACCTCTGTGCCCTGGCTAGACCGTGACGATCATTCATTTTCTATCTAGCCTTACTGGACTTAGTATTTTGTTCTATGTACTTTTCTAGCAAAAATTTCTATCCAAAGTTATGATACATAGTCACCGAATGAAAATGTAATGCCATCTTAAGAAAGTTATTAAGGGCTCTGGGAATGTGGCTTCATGGTATGTTGATTGCCTAGCATGCATGAAACCCTGAGTTCAATTCCTCAGTACCACATAAACAGAAAAAAAAAACATTGGAAGGGATGCTGTTCCTCAAGTGGTAGAGTGTTCCCCTTTAGAAAAAACAAAGCTGAGGCATAATTCCCTAGCCCTGAGTTTAAGTCCCAGGACTGGCAAAACAACAACAGCAACAAAAACAAAAACAACAGCAACATTTAGTTAGTAAATGAAAAAAAATAAAGAATCCATACTTGGAATATATGATTCCTCTTTCCATACTGATACCTGACAATAGTCCCTAATTCATGTACGTTACCTATATTAGGATAGTGTGTTGAAAAAATGTTTTGTTCATTTGGTCACAGCAATTAATGCAAGGAATATGCTTAGATGTCAGGTGAAGATTAATTCTGTAAATTCAAAGATTCCAGGGTTTTGAGTGGTCACTTCTAATCAGAATGAGAAAGGTAGTCTAAGTGAGATTTGGAAACCTTCTTGGCCAGTCTTGGCACCAAAAAGGCAGAGGCTAGTTAACAGTAGTGACAGAACAGAAGGAATAACTCCAGATGGAAGGAATAAATGATAGTAACTAAGATATAGCAGAAAGTGTTCCAGGGAATCATTTTCGGTTATTGAAGAACTTGTTGTCACCTAGGAATATTCCTCGTTGCCTTTAGCATTCTAAACCTCTTAAGGGTGATAAATGTATATATATCTCTGGGTGATAAATGTATCTCCTTCTATGCTGTTCTTTCATACATGATCTCCTTTGCTTTCTAATAATCTGTCTTTCTCTTTCTCTATGAACATTTCCTGAAACAAAATACACCTACACAGATGGAAGAGGATGCTAATGCAAGGGTCTCATAGCTCATAAGTCATTAATGTAACAAAATGGAAAAAGAGGACATATTTATTGCTACCTCTATTATTCTGAAAACCTGCAATGTCACATCATTTGATTCAGATTTCCATTCTTTGTCTACTTATTGTCATTAACTGCACTAAATGCAAATATGAGCGGGGTGCTGATGGCTCATGCCTGTAATCCTAGCTACTCAATAGGCTGAGACCAGAGGATTGTGGTTCAAAGCCAGCCTGTTCAGGAAAGTCCATGAGACACTGATATTCAATTAACCACCAGAAATCTGGAAGTACTGCTGTATCTAAAGTGGTAGAGTGCTCAACTTGACCTGAAGAGCTGAGTGACAGCACCCAAGATCAGAGTTCAAGCCCCACAACTAACAAAAAAGTGCAAATATGACTTTAAGTTTCCCCAAAAGGAATGATGACATCAACAGTAATCTTTGTAAGCAGAGAAAATAATTCCAAAATGATTCAGTGCACCTACTTTTGCTGAGTTTTTAAAGTTATGGCTTCTTTGCTGGACATATTCTCTTCTTTTAAAAATTGTCAAATATTAGCTTTATAATAAATTTCATCTTATATTTCTTGGTTTAAGACAGAAGTCCATACAGTTGATGTCACTTGGGTTTCTTACTATCTTAGTTCAAAGCCAACCCAGGCACGAGAGTCTGTCAAACTCTTATTTGTAATTAAACACCAAAAAATCCAGAAGTAAAGTTTTGGCTCAATTAGTAGAATACTAGCTTTGGAGGTAGGTGGACAGAAAAGACAATTGATCAGTTACAGGGTCCAGCCTCTGAGTTCAAGCCCCAGAACCAGCACAAACTAAACAAACAAGCAAATAAAAGAAACCCCAGGTATTTCTTTGGGACCCTACTTAAAGGAGTACTGGTCTGAGAAGAGGCTGCTTTTGAAGAGGCTGCTTTTGCTGATCATACTCACTGCAATCTGCTTTTTTGGAATCCTTATTGCTATGGAGAACTCAGAACCAGACTAAAGGAATTGATAACTGAATCGTACAACAAGAGAATCAGCTCAGGATTGAAACATCCATTCATAAGACACGTTAAAGCCTCCATATCTTTGTTTCTTTGCAGTACAATACTTTTAAAACAACATTATTTCTTCTTCTTCTATGCTGGCCTTCAAACGGCACATTGTTTACTTTTGTAATGCTCTCAACTAGAAGTTTACAGACAAGTTTATATGAGTAAAGAAGACACTCAAAACAGCCAGTTTCCTTCAAGCCTTCGATTCTTTTCTTGTACAGTAAAAAGGAAAGCAAAAGTTCACTTGAACTTTTAAATTCCTCTATGTTCAATTCCTCTCCTGGGATCAGTTTCCACATCCATTAACAATTACTTTCACTTACTTCCAGTAACAATCTATGGTAATATGTTCTTGATCTTGTTTCTTCCATAGTATCTTTAAGCTATCAAGTGTGGCTGAGGATAGGACTATCCAGTTCAGACAAAGAGAACTCGAAGAAGAAAGATAAGGTTTGCAGCAGATGTAGGTGATTTATAATCTTAGACAATCTACTTAAATCTGTTGAAAATTTTCCCCAACCCCAAACTGCCCTCTTTTAAAAGCTTTGTTTGTTTTTTCCCAAGACTGCCCTTCATTAACTATTTAAAATTTTGAGGGATCATATTCATACTCTCTAGAGATGGATGTTTGGTTGTGATTTTTTTTTTTTTGCCAGTCATGGGCCTTGAACTCTGGGCCTGGGTGCTGTCCCTCAGCTCTTTAGCTCAAGGCTAGCACTCTACCACTTGAGCCACAGCACCACTTCTGGCTTTTTTCTGCTTATGTGGTGCTGAGGAATTGAACCCAGGGCCTCATGCATGCAAGGCAAGCACTCTACCACTGAGCCACCTTCCCAGCCCTGGTTGTGATTTTTATGTGTTTTTGCTTTTTGTGTTTTTTCACTGAATTTCAAAAGGTTGTGCAAGTGTGTTACAATTAAATATATCAAATTGTCCAATGCTCCTGGATCAGAGTCACTCTTTCTATCATTCCTACCCCTTCTCCAAGATTTAGTTCTGATTTAACACTTCCTTTATCGCATGTGTACATTGAGTATTATAGCTGTACTTGCCCCTTGTTCTATTTTTCTTTTTTTATTGTGAAAATACTGTACAGAGTGGTTACAATTGCATGGGCAAGATAAGGAGTATATTTCTTATCAAGTATTGTAGCCTCCGCCTTTGTTTCCCCTTCCCATCCCTTCCCATTCTCCCCCCGCCCCACACACAATCTTCCTCCCCCCCACCAAAGTTGCAATTTTTGTTTTCAACGTAAGTACTTGTACATCTCCCTTGTTCCATTTTTCATTAATTCTATGTCTTTACTATTATTCCTCTCTGGTTTCAAATTCCTAATGGTCATTCTGTTAAACTGTCTGTTGATATTTTGACAGGTTTATATACATTCCATGGAATGTCAATGCTGCATATACTTGAACTGATGTCAGCTTTTATTTCCATAATTCATTCATCTGCAATAACAATTTGCAAGTCTGGAGACGTGAAACACCTAGACATGCTGTTATTCTCATCCATTTGGAAGATTCATCTTTAGTCAACAAGAAAGTTTAAAAATGGCTTAGAATATATTCCTAACTACCAATTTTTATAAATGGCTTTGTACAATAGTGTGTGATTATTTAACTTAACATGGGATAATACTTTATTCTATGTATGAGTTTTGGAAAAAGAAGTAAACTAAAATTTACTACTATAGAGAAATATGATAGAAATAGCAGACAGATTTTATGTCATATCTCTGAAGAGTATCCAAATTCAAGACATAAAGTCATATTTCTTACTATGTTAGACAGATAGGGAAAACATAAAACAACATATGATAAGGCAATTATTTGTGAATTTTTAAAATGTACCTTATTAAGCGATGAAATTTACTTTATTAGCTAACTTTTGGGTTTGAAATATGGGAGGCTGATCTATTTAACACATTTCTGGAAGGTACCTACTGAACAACAAAAGTGGTGGGTTGTACTATTTCTACAGTATAATAAATGGTCGAACCTATTTGACATTAGTGCTGGGTAAATAAATCAACTCTATTTAACTTCCTCTCTACAATTGAAAAACTTGTAATGTCACTAAATATCATCTAATTGTCAAATGTTATTTTGGAGAATGTGATTTTAAAAAGTTTATTTGAAAAGGAATACATTTTCAGATTAAATGTATGTTAACATTGGTATGAGTGTGACAACATTTTTATAGCACAGAACCAAGTTGTACTGAAGTACCTGTGTTTTGAAGCACTAAGGAGCTTTTCAATTAATGTTTTTGTGAATTACATTTGACCTCTAAGTCAAGTTTTCCATGACTTGGTAGACCAATTATGGATCTATTCTTCCAGGAACTATTTTTTAACCAATTTATGCTGGACTGAAATCTTTCATTAATCATTAGAGGAGAGGTACTAAAAATAATCTTATGACACTTTGAGATCTTGTTCACTCATAATGGCTGGTCATCTGTAAATTGAAAATTTGAATTACAGTACATTCTCTCAGATTTTGTGATCTCTTCCTTCCTTTTAAGTTGCCTTGAATTTCACAATTGCTTACTGCTAATTTCTGCATCTCAAGATATTTGGGCCCTGAAATATAGGAAATGAGAAATTGAGATGGGTCTTGAATTATTTTCTGTTTCCATGATGCATGAGAAGCAGAGTAAAATCCCTTATAGATTAGAGGAAAACATTGTTTTTTACCATGTGAATTCAGAAGATCAAGAACACTTACAAGGTATCACAAATTTATACCGAAGACATGGTACTGATAACTTTTATATTCTAAAATATTTTCTAAACCTAATTATTCATATTCCAATTGTATTTATTGTAATAAATAAATATCAATTTGCCAAATTATCAACTAATTCTAGTAAGTTTCACTGTGTGAAGTATGAAATCAGCACATATAAATATAAAATAGATAACTATGTATAATATAATAAAAAGGCACATGTTTTGCATTGTTCTGTTGTGGTTAGGGTTTCAAAGGCAACTATGTTTCAAAATATTATTCTTTTTTCTCTAACTTAGTGTTTGATAGGGTTAGACCTAAAGCTTTACCATTTGTAAATTTATAACCTGGAAGCAAGAGGAAACATGGTGATTAAAACATTAACAATTTAAGGCCTAATAATGAGGAGAAACATAGGGACTTCCACTGCAACTATGAAAATATTTGATGATAGAAAGGCAGTATTGTAATTCCTGCATGGTTGGATGGTAGACAGGCCAGGACATTAGGTAATAAATGCATATGAACAATTTATTCTCCCCCTTGTCTTTAGCTACTTTTGAAATGGTAGGTAAAATAAACAATTATATCTTGATAAATACGTTCTAGTCTGAACAGTTCTGTCTGAAATGTTCATCTCTCTATGATCCCTTGTAACTAAGATTTGTTTTGTTCAAGTAAGACAATCTAGGGTGTCAGGGTAAGATATTCTGGTTGGTCTGCTCCTACATGGAAGAAGGGTAAAGAGTCAGGGAGATATTTGTGCCTGTAAGACCTCATTTGGGAAAATTTCAGCTGTAGAGGTTTAGAAGTAGCTTTTAATCAAGGCTTACTTTCAATCCATTAGCTCCATAAAGGTAACTCAGTTGGATAAATAAGTACTTGAAAAAGCCATCACCTTTGGACCTAGCTATAAATTTTTGAAATTACAATCAAATCCCAAATGAAAAAGACTTAAAATAATTATTGACACAAAATATTTCAAATGTGAGCAATCGACTGAACAATATAATTTTTTCCAGTATTCACAGAATTTTAGGGAAATAAGATCAATCGCATTGTTAGGAACAATAAGGTTTCCTTGTTACAAATAGGCACCCAAGGATATAAGCCTGTTTAAAGATTGCATCATTAACTACTTAAATTTAGAGGACACTACATGCTTCAGCAACACGTATACCCAAATTAAAATACAGAGATTAACATGGCACTTGCACAAGGATGATATGAAAATTTGTGAAGTATTCCATATTTTTCATTCTTCAGATTCAAGAAATGAAAAACAGTTATTAAAAAGCTGATTACAAAATTACAAATGTAATAATACATGTAATTCATATAATTAAAAGTTAGTTTGACCTCAGTGTATAAAATCTTCACCTTAGAAAGGCCTTTACATAGCATAACCTTTACAAAACTGTTGAAAATAGACAACTTTGTCACTTTCTCCCAAAGAAATAAAATAGTATAAGGACCTAGGAAAAAAAAGAATCTTAAAATGTTTCTATCTGGAATGCAATCTGAAAGGACATACTAATGAACCTATATATTATAAAACAATGTGGAATTTAGAGTATAACTAGGAGACAATAAAAAAAGATTATGGACATTATACAAACATAGATTATAGAATATTTTTAAATAGACTATTTTCAGACAATGACCAGAAATACTTCAGTTTCTCTACTACTCATTTCAAAAGATAAGTTAAAATTATTTCTGATTAAAAAATAACCAACTCTGCAGAAATCATTATAGATGTATATAAAAACTCTTGAATATATTTTGACATCAAATGCAGGCAATTCACTTGGAAGTATTCCACAGAATCCATGAATTTTTACAGTAAGAGATTGTTGCCAGGTGCCAGTAGCCATGCCTATAATCCTAGCTACACAAGAGGCTGAGATCTGAGGAT
The DNA here is from genome assembly GCF_019054845.1 of Dipodomys spectabilis. Lineage (NCBI taxonomy): Eukaryota > Metazoa > Chordata > Mammalia > Rodentia > Heteromyidae > Dipodomys > Dipodomys spectabilis. Next base: position 2,897,366 of record NW_024870710.1, read on the forward strand.
CTCGGTTCAAAGCCAGCCCGAGCAGGAAAGTCCGTGACATTCTTATCTCCAATAAACCACTAGAAAACTGGAAGTGGAGCTGTGGTGCAAGCGGTAGAGCACTCTCTTTCAGCCGAAGAGCACAGGTATAGCACCCAGGCCCAGACTTCAAGCCCCACAACCAACCAAATAAAAAAAAAAAAAACCAACAACAACGAGATTTCTTTTATTTAGATTGTGAAAATATTTTGTAAGGACATAAAAGGATGGACTGTCATTTCTGAAAATTAAGAAACTTAACCAAACCATTAGGACTGAGGAGAACAATTTGTACAGCCTTCCACAACTTCAAAGATGTAGTGATACATACTTTTCCTTTTGGCCATATCAAATGCAGTTTCTTCCAAGTTGTTCTTCAGGCCTGGATTGACATAAGGGTTCAACAGAAGGAGATCCAAAGTATCTTTGCTATCGCAATTCTCAGCATCAAGATGCAAGGGGGTCAAGAGGCCTTTAGTTTTGGCATTGGTATCTGCATCATGATGAAGTAAAAAAGAAGCCACACTGGTATTATTCCATATATATGCATTGTGCTGGGGTGTCCAGCCATCTACAGTTACTGCATCTGTTGCTGAGCCACCAACTCATGGACAATGTCTAAGTGTCCACTGTAGGCTTCCTGATGAAGTTGGGTATATTCATCGTCATCCCTAGTATTCACATGAGTGGCCTTTTAGGAAAGTAGTCTCCACACTGTAGTAAGCTGATTATTTTCAGCAGCCCAAGGAAAAAATTTGTTTGGATCCTTCTCCATTTAATTCTTGCAATTGATATCATTCCTCACTTGTTCATCTTGTTCCTCATTTTCATCATAATTGCCTAACCAGAGACTTTGAATGTCAATGGGAATAAGGTGTCCATGTATTTCCCTACATAGATTGAACTGGTCAGAAATATCCAGTGAATTTTCGGCATATGTTTTTTTCACCATGATTTCTATTCTCTTTTTCCATTATTACTACTCAAAATTATTCTAACTTGAGAGTAGGGAATTTATGGAGAGCAGAGGAAAGATGTTCCTCAATATTAAAAGGTACAGACTCAAAATGAGGACCATGGGTGTCTTTATGTGCAGCTTATTCTAGGAATTAGAAAACATGAAATAATGACTTCTATAAAAATGATCTGGGAAATGTCAAAGCAGAAAGTGAAATGAGGAAACCAAAAACATAAAAGCAAAATAAATTAGGATAATTATGTAACAATAATATTATGCTGATTCTGAACTGCTGTTTGTTTGTTTGTTTTTGGGTCCGGGCATGGGGCCTGAACTCTGGGCTTGGGCACTGTCCCTCAGCTCAAGGCTAGCGCTCTACCACTTGAGCCACAGTGCCACTTCTGGCTTTTTTCTTTTTGCTTATGTGATGCTGAGGAATAGAACCCAAGGCCTCAGGCATGCAAGGCAAGCGCTCTACCACTGAGCCACCTTCCCAGCCCGAACTATTGTTTTGATTATATTCTCTAAGAAGAAAAAGCGAGAACAGATAGCAAAGGACTACTAATATGTTTTGACTTCTCATTAAGCACCTTCAATCACCAAAATCACATGAAAACAATAGACAGGCCTACTTTATTAGATGAAAACAAGTGTCTTTAAAAAAAAAAACAAAAGAATTTAAGTAGTCATGCAAAGGACTTCGATTTTACTACAGCACTATACATTTTTTTATAATGTTGAGTAACAATAAATATTGGATCCATTAGAAAGCTCTTAAAGCTTATATGTTCAATAGTAAGTTCTCTTACACTATATCATGATATTTTTTGCAAATGATCTTACGAAGAAATTTACATTACTAACTTGAATTTCTGACAGAACAATATCATCACTGCACATCTTGCTTTTATCATCTATGTTTTAAATTACTATTTAAATATGTGCATTAGATAAGCATAAAAGAATAATAGAAGCCACGCTGATGGCTCATTTCTTTAATCCTAGCTAATCAGAAAGATGAAATCTTACGATTGAGGTTTGAAACCAGACCAAGAAACAAAAAGTCCAGGGGCTGGGAAGGTGGCTCAGTGGTAGAGCTCTTGCCTTGAATGCATGAGGCCCTGTGTTTGATTCCCCAGCACCACATAAGCAAAAAGAAAAAAAGCCAGAAGTGGCACAGTGGCTCAAGTGGTAGAGCGCTAGCCTTAAGCTGAAGAGCTGAGGGACAGCACACATACCCAGAGTTCAGGCCCCAAGACCGGACCCACACCCCCAAAAAAGAACAAATTAAAAAAATCCATTAGATTCTGATTTGAAGGTAACCAGCAAAAGCTAGAAATGGTACTGTGGTACAAGCGGTAAAATGCTAGCCTTGAGAAAACTAAAACAAAAAAAACCCAACAAATTCTGGGACAGAGCCAGGCCCTAAGTTCAAGCCTTAGTATTAGCACCAAACAAATGAATGAATTACTTAATTAAAATAAATTAAGTGGTCACATGTGGCGAGGCAAGGAAAATGTAACACCAGTGGTGACGGGATTGTGTATTATTTTGTAATGAGGTAAATTATCATTTGTCCTAATCAGTAATATTTTATTTGAACTTCTTTGTACAATAAACCCTGAATTTAGCATGCCTGTATATGTGTGTGTGTACATGTGCACACATGTGTGTATGTGTATATGTACGTGTGTGCTGTTGCAATGTTGCTTGCCATTGTGAACAAGTTGAGGCTGAAAAGATCTAACTGTGTTGCAATATTTTATTTATCAGTATCTGTCATGTCATTTCTATGGAACCACCCTTCTGTACATTTTAGTTGTCAAATAATAACATCATCATAATCAAAGCATTTACAACATTAAGTTAGATAAAAGAGACCACTTTCAGCACTTATTATATGTTAGGTGAGAAGATACAGACATAATTAGGTAGTAAGTTATTGGTGTAAGCTGATTGTCAGTACAAAATATGTATTTGATCTCTTAAATTTTTTATACATTTAAGATATACTCATGAAGTGGGTTTGACTGACTTGACCAAACAAGTATTACTCTCTGGTTATTCCTGTGAAACACAAGGTCGATAAACTCTTTCCAGATTTCTGTTGAAAATAACTTTCTTAGTAAGATCATATCTATTCTAAGAGATAATCAACTCCATATTACATTTGAATATCCCATCTTATTGCCTGAAAATCAGTATTGTGGATATGCTTGTTAGATATTCCTTTCAAAAACAAACAAACAAAATCATGTGTCATCTCCAAATGGTGGATGTATTTGAAGTTGTTTTATACATGCAAAGGGATCTTCACGAATGGCTCTTTTGTGGGATTAACTATTGCAACTTTAACAAATAAGGCTTTTTAAATATCTTTTCCAATATAAATAACATCCCAGAGCGAGTCCTAAATTTCTGAAAAAATTTTGACTATTTAAGTATTATTTCAGTTCATTGACTGTAGAGCTGAAGACATTTCGAAATAAATATTGTTAAGATCTGAAAATGTAAGTAGGTATATAGGCTTTTTATGCATCATTTTATGAAAACCCAATTTTTATGAAAGTAAATGAAATAGAATAATAGAATGTAAGTGAATTTCAGAAGCTAATTATTAGTATAACTTTGTTTTCTATTAACACAGTCCTTTGAATATAGATGATGCAGTTAAATTATTTCCTTTGTGTCTCTTAACTTTAGTTAGTTTTAGAATCTGTATACGTAGAAGAGTGAATTTGTAGTATAAATAAAGGTCTTTAAAATGATTAGGATTAATCTTGTGTTTTGTGTCCTACGCCCAAGAAAATAAGTTATTTTCAAGTGTTAATAGTTTATCATTATCATTATCATAACACATTTTGAAAAAATGCAGTAGTATTGATGTCTTTTTAAACCAATTGTATTCACAAGTTGGAGAGTCTTAAATTCATATGTAAGTCTTGGTGTCTATGAGTTTTAACCTCTTGTTCCTAACATTAATAATAGGCCAGACTGCATTTTGGGGTATATGAAACGTAAAATATTTATCTGGGTTCAAATGTGATTTTTATATCAGTCTTGCTTTAAGAACATTTTAAAGTAATACATTTCTCTCAAAATGTTGGGTGTAAAAGCAATCAAAATACATCTAATGGTAAACAACTTAGGTGAGCAATGTGGAAATGATTGTTTCCATAAGATCTGCAGTCTGTTTCCAACAGGATTTGGCAGGTCGTTCTTTCACTATGACTGTGTTAAACAGAGATGTGGTCCCCAGGCAGTGCAGAGTTCAGTCATGGGATAGTATATGATTTCTACTATTTTGAGCGAGAAATCAAGAATGTTATAGTTGAGCAGTTCCTTTCTCCAGGGAAGTATAAATTGATTATGAACTTAGAGTTTTCATATTACAGTTACTTATTTTCTTTTTTTTTTGGTCAGTCATGGGGCTTGAACTCTGGGCTTGGGCAGTGTCCCTGTGCTCTTCCACTCAAGGTGAACGCTCTGCCTCTTGAGCCACAGTGCCACTTCCAGTTTACTAGTGGTTTATTAGAGATAAGAGTCTCACAGTCTTTCCTGTCCGGGCTGGCTTTGAACTGTGATAATCAGATCTCAGCCCCCTGACTAGCTTGGATTTCAGACGTGAGCCACCAGCATCTACCTGTTACCTATTTCCTAACAAAGTTAAAGGGATATATTATTAGAGTGTGCCCAACAATTTTGGGCAATTTTCTTAGAATTAGTAGATTGAGTGCTGGTATTTTAGTCATAAAATAGAATGAGTTTATTTGATATGGTGGGAATGAGCCACATGCTAAATCTTAACATGTGTGCAATGTTGTAATAGTAATTCCAACTCAGAAGTCTTCAATATCATCATCTGAGAATTAAAAATAGAAGTAGTTCCATTTTATGGTAATATTGTGAGTATTAAATTAGATATCATAGGTAAAGTGCTTGGAAAAACAAGCAGTATTTGATACTTTCTACTTGTTATTTTATCATGTGATGATTCTAATATTTTTACTGTGATTTTTATATTGTGTCTATTTAGGATATGCAATGTGCTGAATTGATATTCATTGCATTGTGAGAAAAATACCTGCAGGTAAAATTTCTGAGGAGGAAATTATTATATTGACTCATGGTTTAAGAGAACACAGTTTAAGATCAGATATCTCCATTGTTTTTAATTATATTCTTATTAAATAGTTGTATGAAGGAATTTCCCTTCAACAAATCAGTTTATAAGTACAATGGATCGTTAAATAACTTTCCCATACACTTCCAAACCTCACCCCACTTTATTTTTTCTAGTTTCATACTATCTGCATTGAATATTATGCCTTCATTGTCTTCCTTCATAGCTCTCTTTATTCCTTCCCTTTGACTTCCCCTCACACCTTCCAAGTGATAGTTTTCTGATATTCATTTTGTAGGATTAAAAGTTCCATTTTATAAGAAAATAAACCTTTTAACTAATCCTCAGCAAATATCATGGGTTGGTTAATACTGTTGTCTAAACTTGCATAAATTTTGGCTTCAAAATACACGACGGAACATGGGTCCTTTGTGTGACTGGTTCTGAATTAACTTACTTAACATATTTTTAGATCTATCTATTTCATCACAAATGATTTAACAGTCTTTATAATGGATGGGTGCAATTCAGTTGTGTATATGTTCTACACATTCTCCAACCCCCCATCCGCCAAAAGGCATCTGGACTGTTTCCATAACTTGGCTATGGTGAATCATGCAGCAGTGAACATGATTGTGAAAGTGATTTTATTGTAATCTTTTGGAAGAATTCATCCCTATCTTTTTGGGAGCAATCCTCTAGCCAATTTTACAGAATATGCACATTCCTCCCTTCATCTCCATCACAACGTGTTGCAAGTCTTCAAAAACAAACTAACCCCTAATGGTCTCAATAAGCTAAAACCACACGGTGCCCATATTTTTCAATACATTTTTTTCATAATTGTACACATAATTTAGTGAGAACCTTTGATGTACTTTCCTAATGTGGGAATGAGGGACATGACAATAGAGTAAAAGTAAGAAATATGCAATGTAATTGCCTATTATCATATTTAAAATCTTTTTCAGCTCTAATTCATAGACCCACTATTATTTTAATCTTTATTTGATTGCTTCATCTATCTCCTAAATTATAACAGGTGATTTAAATACAAAGGCAAAAAAGTGTAGTTTGATTTTAACACTCATGTGTGAGGATCCATGATATGAGCAATACATGGATTGAAATTAATAGCCATTATTTGTTTTGTTAAAGTAAAATTGGTTTTCCCAAACTGATTCTTGCAATACATATTCAATTCAACAAGAAATATTTGACAAATCCTTGTTTTATTCATCATTAACTTTTGTTTCCATTTTATTTTATAACGAATGATAATTTCATAAACCTACTATAGATACAAAAATATATTAAATATTTCTATCTGAGGATAGGAAGGTGGCTCAGTGTTGAAGCGCTTGCCTTGCATGCATGAGGCCCTGGGTTCAATTCCTCAGCACCACATAAGCAAAAAAAGGAAAAAGCTGGAAGTGGCCCTGTGGCTCAAGTGGTAGAGCTAGCCTTGAGCTGAAGAGCTGACGAACAGCATCCAGGCCCAGAGTTCAGGCCCCACGACCAAACCTCCCAAAATTATTTATATCTGTATGCATTGATATATACATACACACATATATTATACAGGTTATAATGCTAATTTATAACTTCTGTAACAATTTACTAAATTATAAAAACATCAATGGCTCATGCCTGGAGTCCTGGTTACTCAGGAGGCTGAGATATAATGATCATAGTTTGAAGCCATCCTGGGCAGGAAAGTCCAAGAGCCTCTTATCTCCAAACAACTAAAAGAAAATCAGAATTGGAACTGTGCTCAAAAGAGTAGAGTGGTAGCTTAGAGAGAAAAAGCTCAGGGACATCACTCAGGCTCTTAGTTCAAGAACTACAATCTACCCTAAAAAGTCTATTTAATTTACCCCTGTGTAAATAGAGTATTTCCATCACCCAAATTCACATCCATTTTCATTTGCAAGGTAACACTATTATGTATGGAGTACCACATACATTATCACTTAAGTAGAAAGCATTGCAACATGGGTTCATTCTATCTCTTTCATGGATTTTAGTCCACCCAAATACTCAAATTTTACAATTATTCCATCAAAGTCATAGCTTTTTTCTTTAATACCCATAATATTAGAGCTTGAATTGAGTGTCTTGTGTCTCATAAATGGGTGTTCTTACCACTTTGTCATGCCCCAACCCTAAATGATCCTGATTAATTTTCAGATAGAATCTGGCTTCCTACTTGTGTGTAATCGTGGGCTCAGCCCACTTGATGTTATTCTTCCTGGAATTTAGAATAACAGATGCCTGGAATTGTGTACAGATCTTTCTACCCAGTCTGGACTTTAACCACTATCCTCACAACAGTACACTCTCATATAGTCAGGATTTTCATAAGCTTACCATAGCTGATTTTTTAAAAAATCTTTGCATTTCCTGCAGGTTCTCAAGTACTGAATTAATTTGTGGTTTTGGGGGGGGGGTTGTTTTCTTTCATTTGAATGTATGCGTTGAGTTTTTCTTCACTTTTCCTTTTGTTTCTTTCACGCAAGTTCTTACCTAAAGTGCTGAGAAACCAATTCTTCTTTCGCAAGATAGTGAAGGTGAACATTACTTAGTCCAAAGCAATTTCAGTAATATTTAAACACCTTCATATTTATTAATGGTATACAAATGCTAAGTTGCTGAGAAAAGTCTTTTTATTTTCACAGTTGTCTTTGGGATACACAGACAGATCATGAATTATATGAAGATAATAAAACTACAGATGCTTGCCTGGAGGAGAAAAACCTATCATTAATTGTTTGACAGTGGCTTCCATTCTCATGAAAGAAATATGTTGCTTTATGCAGGATTTCTCAAAATCAAATTGCTAGGAAGAACCTAAGCAATCATCAAACACTACCGAGTTGAAGGAGATGATTTGACCTCCTGAATAATTGACATTTGGATCAAATAAAAGCAGGCTTCCAAAAAGAGAGTACACTTTAGAAAAACGTAACGAGTTGTATGTAAACTGGTGCTTAGTTGGTTTTGTTAATTTGTGAACTAATACAGGGAAATAAATTACAGCAAGGTTAAAAATTAAAGAACTCTGTATTGAAATACATATTTGTGTGTATGTGTGTGAGTATGTGCACGTGCCTGTACACACATGCGCATGTGCGTGTTCTCATGCATGCAGTCATCATTCTTGTGGCTTGATAGTGCCTGGGCATTATGCCTAAGCTTCTGTGCCCCAGGATATTGCTCTACCACTTGAGCCATTGCTTCACTTCTGGTTTTTTGGAGATAATCGCATGTATTTTCATGATGGGACTGGCTTTGAACAGTGCTCTTCAGATCTCAGCCTCTCAAGTAGCTAGCTAAGCTGATTCAGCCTCTAAGTAGCTAGTTAAAATTCTGCCTGTCCACTAGGCTTCACTGCTCTTTTATTCTTTTCTTGAGGTAATCACAAGTCTAAGTCATGTATATGTCTAATTGCTTTAAAAATATTGTTACTGCTTTGCATCAGAGGTTCCCATCTGTACTCTTAAGTATTGAGGAGGCTTGAGAACAGAACCCAGGACAAATTTTAGTGGACTTCCTTCTCAATCTATAGCTGGGTTCATTGTATCATTTCCACCATCCTGCACTATCCTAGAGACTCAGATGGGAAGGACTGCAGGATCCAGGCCAGCCAAGGTAGGAAACTAGACAAGTTGGTGTGCAACTCTGATGCCATTGGTGATATGAAGGCACAAAGGACAGATCAGGTTCATGTTCTTGTGGAAAGGGAACCACTATCTTAATATTAACCACTGATATTATGCCATCCTAGCAAGAACAATATCCCAAGTGGAAATCCCCACAATTTACTAAAACCAAAATAAGTATATACATTTTCATCCAAAACTTAGTACAATCTGTTGTTTGCTCTAAAATCATCTTTATCTCATTATCATATAATGTGACAGAATAGTTTCTTCATTAAACTTATTATATATTTAAAAGACCTAGAAAATTTTTTCTCTTATTAAGTGCAAACGAATGTCAAATTGCCTCATTTTGTACATATTTGTCTACCACTGAAAATTAATCTAATGTTTATTATAGTAATATATTCTGATTTATTACTTTACTTTGTAACAGTTTTTAAACTTTTTTCTTCTCTGCTGAAATTTAAGTATTTAAATATTATCACCAACGTATATTCCTTGAGTACGTGGGGCAGTTTCTTACAAAGTTTTTAACCAATATCTTCTAAGAATTTTAATAGGTATATTATTTGGTTTATTTTTAATTTCTATTTAATTTTATTGTAAAGGTGATGTACACAGGGGTTACAGTGACTTAAGTAAGGTTATGAGTACATTTCTTATGGAAAGAACATTGTTATCCCCTCATCGATTTTTTTTTTGTATACTCAAACAACTTCTGATGCTGTTGCTGTTGCTGTTGCTATTGAACAATGGGTACTTTTGCTTTTTTTGTTCATGCGTTTTTATTATAAAATTTATATATAGAGGGTTTACAGTTACTTAAGTCAACTAAGTGTACACTTCATTTCATTTTCTAAATTTCAAATTTTGAACTTAATTACTTATTTTCTTTTGTTTCTTTAATGTAATTTTTCAGAGTGGTAGGATTAGTTGATTTAATTTTGCATGATTTTTACACATGTAAATTATTCAGACACATATATTTTGCTTTAAAAATATTTAGCATGTGAATATTTAAAATTATTTTCTTAATTTTTATATGGTCAGTGAATTTAAATAAATTTATTTTCTTATAGTTCTTAACATATTTTTCCAGGTAACAAATACTTACTGTATTTTCAAAAAGCACATACTTTATTAAGAAAGGCTTCATTACCTGGTCACTTTTTTGTAAATATTTGTACTTGAATTAAAAATGTTTAAGATAGGCATGGTGACTTGGGGCTTCCATTTTCTAGCTCTGGTAGGAACTGCAAATAGGGTTTGTAATTCGGGAAAGCCTGAGAAACTATGAGACCTTATTATAAAAATATCCAGAGTGAAATGATTAGAGATATAGCCATTCATAGCGGGATGTAGAGTGCATGGATATCATATTCTAAATCTTGAGTTAAAACAACAGTAACATCAATGTTTTGTCAAAATAAAAGCATATATGTTTCACAATGTTTATTATTTAAAACTTGTTTGCGAAGATTCTCATGTCTTCTATTTCTTAATTTTCAATTTACTTAATCCATAACAATCCAAGTATATTGTGATTATTTTATTTCTACTACTTTTAAATATTATGAGCAATGTTTTGATTTCATATATTAACCTACTTTTACTATTTGTAAAAATTTTCTCTGTTTAATATGAAAATATCAATATTCCAAATGAATGGATGTGGTGTGTATGTGTGTGTGTGTTTATGTGGTTTCTATGTGTGTGTGCTTTCTGTGTACTTTGTAATGCTTGGGAGATCACACCATTGTTTCACATATGCCAGGCCAAGGTTTTACCACTGAACATATTGTCTAGTTAGAATGTAAATAGTTTTTTAAATTATGACTTTAAAATTTTCTTTGCTAGTTTTTTCAAAGTAATATATAATGAAATGTGTACCATATTCTATCCACGATAGCAATTTTTATTGTTATTTTAGTGTTACTTAGAATATTTCCATTGCCTTTCCACTTACAAACTCTTGTGTTTGTTATTGATAAAGGTTTTACTTTGCTTATTTTCTCTCTTCATTGAATTTGCCTTCTTAGTTTACCTATTCTTTCTCTTATTTATTAGGAAATTAATTATCATATTCCTATTGCAATATCTTTACATTGTAAGAGGTCTATACAATGCTTTATTTTCTATTTTATTTTTTCCCACCTTTTCTGACTCTCAGTACACACTATTTTGTGTATTAAAAAAAAAACTTGATTCAGGACACATCGATTATTTTCCTCCTTCTCTTCTCTGAAGTCTTTCTGTTTTTTGAAACACAATACCAATGACATACAGCTCCTATGTGGTCCATCATCCTATTCCCTCTCACTCTCCTCTGTAGTACATCTCAAGTCGTTATCATTCAGATTTATTAGGCTATAGTATTATCTAAATCTTAACTCATTCCTAAATTAGTTTTAGTTGCTTCTAGCATTCCATAAAGACATTTTTCTATATATAATATCTGGGGTCTTGTGTTTTCACAAGGTGAAAAATATGAGTGACTATCAAACATGTAGATATCTCTACAGAATATTGGTCCACTTGCTCAATGAACTCCTATATAAATTCAAGGAATGTAGGTCAGTTAGAACAATCTTGAAAAATGGTGTAGCTTGAGCCCTCATATTAGATTTGAATTTTATTACCATGTTTAGTAGTGAAGAAAACGTATCTCTACTATAAGAATAGACACATATGTCCAACCTTTCTTTAATTTGTTGTGTTTCTGGGTCTCTATTAAGAAAATGTTGGCCTGTGCCAACAAGACCTAGGGTTTCTCCTGCTCGATCCTGTAATGTTTTCAGATTGTCCACTTTTACTCTGAGGCCTTTGATCCATTTGGAGTTGATTCTGGTGCAGGGTGATATATAAGGGTCTAGCTTCATTTTTCTCCAAGTAGTTAACCAATTTAGTAAGCACCATTTACTGAAGAGGTTGTTTTTCTTCCATTCTTTTTTTAGCTCCCTTATCAAAGATTAGATGGCTATAGGTCTGTAGGTACATTTCTGGATTTTCATTTCTATTCCATTGGTCCTGAGGTCAGTTCTTGTGCCAGTACAAAGTTGTTTTGATTACTATGTCTTTATAGTGAAGTTTGAAATTTGGTATTGATATTTCTCCAGCAGTGTTCTTTCCTGCTGAGGATCATTTATGATATTCAGGGTCTTTTATTGTTCCATATGAATTTTTGCATTGCCTCTTCTATTTCCTTGAAGAATGAGGATGGAATTTTGATAGGTATCGCATTGAATTTGTAGATAGCCTTGGGAAGTATTGCCATTTTCAGGATGTTGATCTTTCTAATCCAGAAGCGTAGGAGTTTTTTCCCCTTTCTAAGTTCTGTTTGGATTTCCTTTTTCAAATTTTTTAAGTTTTCATCATAGAGGTCCAGAGCTTCTGCAAGGCAAAGGACATAACTAGCAAGATCAATAGAAAGCCCACGGATTGGGAGAAGGTCTTCACTAGCCATACAACGGACAAGGGTCACATATCTAAAATATACCTGGAATTCAAAAAAATTAAATCCCCCAACAACAAATCTTCAAAGAAACAACTCCCCAATAAATAAGTGGGCTAAAGTCTTAAAGAAAAACTTCTCTGAAGAGGAAAGCAGGATGGCTATTAGTCACATGAAGAAATGCTCAACCTTCCTACCCATAAAAGAAATGTAAATCAAAACAACATTGAGATATCACCTCACTCCAGTTAGAATAGCTAAAATCAAGAACTATAATGACAACAGATGCTGGATGGGATGTCGACAGAAGGGAACCTTATTGCATTGTTGGTGGGTGTGTAAACTTGTTCAACCATTTTGGAAAGCAGTATGGAGGTTCCTCAAAAGACTCCGCATAGAGCTCCCATATGACCCAGCAATCCTACTTTTGGGCATTTACCCAAATGCTCACAAACAAGACCACACTAAAGCTACCAGCACGATTATGTTTATTACAGCATTATTTACTATAGCTAAGATATGGAACCAACCCAGATGTCCCTCAGTAGATGAATGGATCAAGAAAATGTGGTATACACACACAATGGAATTCTATGCCTCCCTCAGAAAGAATGGCATTGCCCCATTTGTTCGGAAATGGAAAGACTTGGAAAAAATTATATTAGGTGAAATAAGCTAGGCCCAAGGAAACATAGGTCTCATGGTTTCCCTTATTTGCAATATCTAGTATATGTCTGAGTCAAGCAGAAAAGGTCAGATAAGGTGATGTTAGGGAAATGAATCCTAAGGTATGTATTCAAATGTTTTTTTTTTCTTTAATTCGATTGTTTCTAACAGATTTATAAGATTATTTCTTTGTTGCCTTCTATGTCCCTCCCCCACAGTATAACCTCTGCTTTCACTGTATTGAGGTTGGTATAATTTGTGCCGGGGAAGGGGAAAAACAAATCGTTTAAATAGGGATACAGGTGGACCCATTGCAACAATGAGAAGTACAAGTTGTCATGTGGACAAAGAACTTTAAAATTTGGTTCTGCGGTGGGAGGATTCGGTGAGATGGGGGGAGGATGGGAAAGGATGTGAACGGGAACCAAAGGAGCAGTCTACAGTGCCTGATTAGAAATGTACTCAATCTTGCCCATGTAATTGTAACCCCTCTGTGCATTATTTTCACAATAAAAAAAGAAAAAAAGAAGAGACACATAGAAGAATGTAACAGATTTATCAAAAATAAATTCTTAGTTTTATGGTCAATACATTTTGACAAGGATGCCATGACTTTATCAAATAAAAATATAATCTTAAATGGGTATATTGGCACTATTGTCCCCCTAGATTTAAAGAATGATCTTAGACTACTACCTCTAACCTTATACAAAAATTTAAAGTAAAAAATAATTATCAAACTAAATGTGAGGTATAAAAATCTATAGAACATAAATGTAAACATTCATGATATTGGATCAGTAAAGGTTTCTAAAAGATTGACATTGAAAGTATTAGTTGCTAAAGAAAAGCAAGAATAAACTGATTAATATCAACTGATTACTGTTCTTAATTCTAAGAAAGGAGTAAAACCATATCCAACAGATAGAGGACACATATTTGTTAATGCTACAATATTAATGCTATAATGATACTGAGTCTTACGTACATTTATAACTTCTAACACCATATAAAATTTTTCCCAAACATGATATTTTTAAAGAACATATGTAAATTAATAGTCAATAAGAGGGGCATATGAATTAAGCTCCTCTTTATGATCTAAGAAAAATTATAAAAAACTCACTGGTATGACCATCATATAAAAAGATGACACAAAATATAGTAATGCATTTGTAGAGAAATATATACTCTCCACATAGCAGAATGATTTATAAAACTGCAATCATTTTAGCAAGCAAATTTTGAAGTATTCAAAAGGTCAAAGAGAATTGTATGATCCAGCGATCACACTTCTATGTATGTATTAAAGAGAAGAAAAAAAAAAAACTTGTTTGGACAGAGAATGTAATTAATTGACAGTGCACTTGAATAGTATGTGTGACACCCTGGAAATAATGCCTCAAATCAAATTTTGAAAAGACACATTATAGAGGATGTATGTTGAACAAAATCCTGTAACTGAATTTTGTATCTATTTTAATGTCTGTTCTAAAGTTTACAGCATTTCTACTTGAAGAAATGCAAGTTTGTGAAAATTAGGCTTGGAAAACCTGTGATTGTACAATTCACTTCCAAAGCACTAAAATGTATACAATAAAAGGAGATAATATATTGCATGTGAAATACATGACAGCCAAAAATATTTATTAAAAATACTTCACACAAATTTCAGAATATATGAAAAGATATCTTGGTGTTGGCTAAAAAATCTTTGTAAACTACGGCTGTTAAAACAAAGATGTGATTTCTCTTTATTTTTAGTTTTTTGATCTGTTGTTTTGATTTTATGCAGATATAACTCAATCAAAAAGTTTATGTGATAAATGGAATATCTAGGAATTATGCATCACTTATGAGTAATTGATAACTATTTCTGGAAGAAACTTTTGGCAAATGACAGAAGACCCAAATCTATTAATCTGCATTTTATGAAAGCCATATGTTACTTCCTCAATCCAATTGCTTTTCTCTACTTTGCTAGGAAGAAAATGTATTCTCACGTTAAGAGCCAATAGCAGTGAAAAGAAACAAAATACACAATCATCTTGATTTATTTGTGAAAATATCAAATGAAATACAACAATTCTACTTAATCGACTCCAAATTTGGTATCTATGAAGATGTTCCTAAATGCTAACATCCATTGATTTTTCGGAATTTTAATTTCTACCAACATATGAAAACTAGAACAAGAAAACAAATACAGTCTTAGAGCAAACCAGCCTTGGACTAATTTTCTTTATTGTTGTGAAATTACAAAAGAATTGATACCATTAAGAAAATGATCCATTCCTATGGAAATCATTTAATAATGTTTATCATTTATAATTCCAATACCAAGCAAGAGTAATTTTATATAATCATTACAAATATCATTTTATTGCAATCTAAAATAGAATAAAAGACAAGTCCCAATATATTATTATTATTCTTAATTTCTAATCATTACCTAAATATCTTAAACAATCTATATAGTCATGTCTTTAATGTAGACGCAAATATTCTATACTTTGTTTTTTTTGGGGGGGGGGGCGGTTCCAGTAGCGAGGCCTGAACTCTGGGCCTGGGCACTGTCCCTCAGCTCTTCATCTCAAGACTAGTACTCTACCACTTGAGCCACAGAGCCACTTCTGGCTTTTTTCTTTTTCTTATATGGTGCTGAGGAATCAAACCCAGGGCCTCATGCATGCAAGACAAGCGCTCTATCACTGAACCACTTTCTCAGCCCCAAATATTCTATAATTTTTACTTATCATTTTCCACGGACATATATTCATGTTTCTTAGAAATGTTCACAGCAGTTAAAAGATGCTTTTGTGAAATTAATGTGCTATATTTTGTTGTTGTTTTTGTTGTTGTTGTTTGCAAGGCCTCGGCATTTTCCCTAAGCCTTGTTGTGGTCACTGCCAGCAGTCTCCAACTTGAGGCACATAGCTAATTCCTGTTTTTAGTGGTTAATTGGAGAAAGAATCTAACAAGTACTTTTCTGTCTGGGCTAGTTTCGAACACAATTCTAAGATCTCATTATGACAATGATCTCTAAAAATGTATGGAGTTTTGTTTTTTTTTTGGATTGGAGTTATTTTTTTTAATTGGCAGAGTACCGTACAGAGGAGTTACAATTACATGGGTAATATAACGAGTACAGTTTTTATCAAGCATTGTTACCTCCTGTGCATTTCCCCTTCCCATCCTTTCTCATACTCCTCCTACCTCCCCCCACCCAATCATCACCCCCATCAAAGTTGAAAAATTCGTTTTTCGACATACTACTTGGACATCTCATTGTTGCAATGGGTCCACCTGTATACCTATTTAAAGGATGTGTCTTTGCCCTTTCCCTCCAAAATTTTACCAACATCAAATACAGTGAAATCAGGGGTTATACCATGGGGGAGGGACATTCAAAGCAACAAAAAATCATTTTATAAATATGTTAGAAACAATCACAAGAAAGAAAAAAAAACATTTGAAGTCAAATCTTATCTCTTAAAACCTACCAGTTTTAAAACCTGCCAGTTTTAAGAGATAAGAGGAGGGGTAAAAATTCTCTTAGATACCAATCCATCTTCAAAATATTTGGTTCCAAGCACTCCGTCTAAAGCATATTCAACAACTAGTAAAACTTCTGTTGGCTGTAACTTCCTCCATGTGTGCATGTATACATGGGTATAAGTATGTGTGCATTAGTGTGTATAGTAACATATATGTGTACATATATAAGGGCATATACACGTATAGGCATATGTAAATAAATATACATTTATAAATATATGTGCACACATATATAAATACATAGATATGTATATGAATATTTATGCATATCAGGTGTTCTGTGATTTAACCTATAGTTCCCAGCACATTGTCTTTCTCACAAAGTGTACATGATAAACTGCTCTGTGTATCTGTGGTATATGATGTGTATCACTTTGTACTCACTTCCCCCATTACCTTGTATCTCATTCCTGTGAACAACTTCAGTCTATTTTCCATATGATAGCTTTGTTTTCATTACATGTAGTTACTTACTGATAATAAAATAAAAAGGTTGTAAAAGAAAAAGAACTTTTAGGTCACAGGTTAAAAGTATTATATTCATCCCAATGATTCCTATGAGATAAAATTTATAATAGTAGTAAAAGTGAAAAGGAATCCTAGATCTGTTTTGCCATTTAGAATGACAGAGAATAATATCACGTCACTGTTATAACTCTTAAAGAATGCAAGGGTAACTGACGGTCGTTATAATGTTCCCATAAAATCAGTGGTACCTGAAGTATAATAGTAAACTAGCAGAAATTCTAAGTAGCAGACATGGAACATGAAAGAAAAAAAGAGGAAATGAAAGAGTGAAAGAGAGAGAAATATCATAATACTGAAAGTGCATAACAGAGAAACAAGAGCTATATGAGAATATTCATACTGCCATCTTTAGATTCTACATGTACGTTTGAATGTATTTGATGTATGATAACCCATCAACATAAAATATAAAGTAATTTTGATAAAAAATAAAGACTCAGAAGAAATTATAAATGCTAAAACAATCTTCACAGAAGGAAAGTCTCAGAGATATTTCATGACTTTGAAAAGGATAAAATAGCTTCGGTTATTAAAAATTTAGAAATATGACAATTCACAAAAATATAAAAAGATATTCATATATTTCATTATATAACCCAAAGTAGAAAGCAAATGTTGTTTAGATGCTTTTTTAAAACACAGTCTCTCAGGTGCTGGGAAGGTGGCGTAGTGGGATAGTGCTTGCCTTGCATGCATGAGGTCCTGGGTTTGATTCCTCAGCACCACATAAGCAGAAAAAGATATAAATGGTGCTGTGCCTCAAGTGGTAGCACTAACCTTGAGCTGAAGAGCTGAGGTACAGACCCAAGATCCAGAGTTCAAGCCTCACAACCTACAAAAACAAAAACAAAAAAGAAAACAAAACCCAATCTCTCACTTTTGTGGCCTCAACTATGTAATACTGCGGGTTCAGCCTAGGGCTAAGATTTTAGGTGTGGACATTTATCAACACTCCTGATTCAGACTCTACTTGATAAAAGTAACTAGTAGATGTCAGGGACAAGCAGAAAAGGTCAAAACCTATGTACAATGACCAAATAAGATGATGTTAAGTGAAATGAGCCCCAAGATAGGGACACAAGGGTTTTTTTTTTCTTTCTTGCTATTTTTTCTAATGTACTTATAATGTACCATGCGATTTTTTTTGTTTCTTTGTATGTTCCTTCCCCAAGGAATAACTCCGGTTTTCACTGTATTTGATGTCGATGTTCTGCATCTTGTATATACATTTATCTAATTTAGGGAGGAAAAGGGACAAAACAAAATACTTAAATATGAATACAGGTTGACCCATTGTAACAATGAGATGTACAGACAGTATTGTAAAAAACGAACTTTGCAATTTAGGCAGGGGTGGGGGGTGAGGATTATGGACTGTATTTGTGGAGGTAGGGAGGAAGGGATCTTAGGGAAAAACAAAGGAGGCGGTAGCAATGCTTGATAAGAAATGTACTTATTACCTTATTCATGTAACTATAACCCCTCTATACAGTATTTTTACAATAAAAAACGTATTAAAAATTATACTAAATGAAGTAAGCCAAGTCCAAAGAAACATAGTTCCCATGGTATCCTTTATTTGCAATGACTAATATATGTCTGGGATAAGCAGAAAAGATCAAAAGCTATGTGCATATGACTAGATAAAATTATATTAAGGTAAATGAACCCCAAGATAGGGACATAAGTGGTTTTTTCTTTCTTGCTGTTGTTTCTAATGTATTTATAATGTACAATGAGATTTTTTCTTTTTTATATGATCATCCCTCATAGTATAACCCTTGTTTTTACTGTATTCGATGTTGGTGCTCCTGCATCTTGTATATAAACTTCGTTAATTTGGGGAGGGAAAGGGAAAAACAAAATGCTTAGAGATGTAGGTTGACCCATTGTAACAATGAGATGTATGAACTTCACAATTTAGCAGGGGAGAGAGGAGTGAGGGGTTAGGAGTTGGGATGTGTACTTGTGGAGGTGTGAGTGAAGGAACGGTGGGGGAAAAACAAAGGAGGAAACAATGCTTGATAGGAAATGCACTCATTATCTCACTCATGTAACTCTAACCCCTCTGTACAATATTTTTACAATAAAAAACGTGTAAAAATGCTACAAGATAATATTGTTAACAAAGAAATTAATGCAGAACAGTGACATGAAGATATAATGAATAAGAGAGAGAGTGTGTGTGTGTGTGTGTGTGTGTGTTTGTTTGTGTGTGTTTCTTCTTGTTGACATGGTCAGAATTTGAACTCAGGTCTTCAAAGTCTTGCTAGGCCATTCTTCTTTAGATTGGTGAGTTATTATATAAGCTACATCTCCATTCCTAACTCTTTGCTAATTCATTATAATTTTTGAAAAATAATCTCATGAATTTTTTTTGCCCTGATTGGCTTTCAACTGTTATCCCCATATCTCAGCTTCCTGTGTAGATATCTCGAGTAGAGAGGATTACAGGTGTGATCAACCACCACAAGACTTTCAGAATAATCTTAAAAGTAGGAGAAAGTTTACTTCACGGGGACCTGTTTTTATATCTCCTAATTTGAAAACATTTTGGAGTGATTATATGTGAGTTTATTCTTTTTTGGCTTCTTAAAAGACAGTAAGTGATGGTATTTATAAGTTTCTAGTACTTTTTTGTTTTTGGGTCAGTCGTGGGACTTGAATTCTGGGATTGGGCTCTGTTGCTGCGCTTTTCAGCTCAAGGCAAACACTCTACCCCTTTAGCCACAGCGCCACTTCTGGTTTTCTAGTGGTTTATTGGAAATAAGAGTCTCACGGACTTTCCTTCCTGGGCTGGCTTTAAGCCACGGTCCTCACATCTCAGCCTCTTGATTAGCTAGCATTACAGGCATGAGCCACCAGCGCTCAGATAGCTTTACTACTTTTTACAAAGGACACTGGAACTGTGGGACAGAAGAAATTTGGCTCTCTATGGATCTCAATTTATAAGCTCAGCTCTGTGCATGATAACCCAATGTCACCAACACAGTTTGTGTTGAAGACAAAATGTGACAGAAAACAATTACATGGGCAATAGTTGCTATGCTATTGTGTCTTGGACAATACGAATATTGAATTGAAAGTGTAAGAGAATGGAGAGATTTTTACCTACTTTTTGTATTGCTAAAAGACTTTGGAAACTGATTCATTTCCCACCTCACTGTTGGTCATTGAGCCAGGACCTTAGCGCCTTTAATTACAATTTTTCCCAACACTAAAATGGTAATAACATTAGCATTAGAGCTAATGTTTTCTTAACAGTTAAGAGACATAACACTTGTGAAATACTTAACATAAACTTCTATGAATTAGCTTTGAGTTTAGCCAGCAGTTTTTTAAATACTAAACAGAATGTGATATGTATTACAGAAACAATTACATGTAGTGAGAAACCAGAAATAATCTTATCTATTGGCTATGCTCTGTTTCCAAGGAAGCTAAGTGGATAACATCTCATGTTGTAAGTCAAAATGGTTATCTTATGTCTTGATAGTGCAAAAAAAAAACAGGGAAATTATAATGAAGGAATGTTGTAGACTGAGGTGAATCCATATGAAAATGTGCAAAACTGATCAAATGTAAAAGTAAATGAGCAGCATATTGTGTTTTATATCATTTAAGTTACATTGAAAAGATAGGGAAAACCTAGAGGAATAAATTCTCTTTTTGAAATCTTATCATAGGTTCTTAGAAGGACGAACTCTTTCCTCATTCTTGTAGAAGCATCATCAGATGAGAGGAACTTTATTTTTTTGTTTGCTTCCTTCCATTTATTCTTCAGTTTGAAATGTGAACTACATGAGACTGAAAGAAACCAAGGGAAATTAGACTCACAGGCTTTGGAAAGAGCAATCAACATAAACTACATAAAATACTTATAGCCTTGTAAAAGGTCTAACTAAATTGAGTTATAGAATCTCACGCATAAACAGAAAATGACTTAAGCAATATCATGTTATTGACAATTGAAAAATGTTAGGAGTTGCTTAATTTTTTCCTTTCTATTACATTGAATTAAGTATTGATTTTGTATAGAATGATTAAAGGTGAGATTAACAAGAAATGATTAAAAATGGACAAATTTTGTGAATAGACATATTTTCCAAAAAGCCCTGAAAATCGCTAGTGGGATTACTAAGTTTTGTTGTACCACTTCTATGCTGGCTTAATTCTTTGTGAACAAAGTCATTAGAGAAACGCAATCAAAATTACTATGATACTACTTCATAACTATTATAACTCTTATCAAAAAATCAAAGGAAACACTTGTGGTGGTAAAGGCTTTTAACTCCAAACACTTAGGATGCTGGAGTAAGTGCATTTGCGTCTAAGGCCAGGCTGGGGTAAAAACCTGGCACATAGTAAAAACCTGCCATTTAAAAAAAAAACTTAAAAGGCTATAACTTTGGTTAGAGTGTGGAGAAAAGGAAATTTTCTACACTCTTCGTATTCTCACTTTAGAAAGTAGTATGCAGTTTTGTAAAGAAATGCAAAGTCGAAATCTCATCTGACCCACCAATCATATGATTATTTCTCTCTGGGTAACACGTAAATAAATCTGTAGTACATTCTTATTCATATTGTTCACAACAACAGCCAAGATAAAAATAGAAGTTAAGTGTTCAACTACAGACTAATAATGCAACTGTGGTGCATGCACATATATAGTTTTCAGTTTCATCCTTAAAATAGTAAGAGATTTCTCTCATTAACCACAACTTACAATGACCTGAAAGATGTATTCTAAATGACGAAAAATTTTATTTTCTGATCTTTGTAAAACCACACAAACACAAACTCTCTCACACACACACCAACCTCAAACATTAAGAGAGAAATTTATTAAAAAATTAAAGCAAAGTGGAATTGCTGGGACATTTAGGTCACAATGTAGAAGGTTGTAGATATACAGGATGACCAAGTATGGAGTAGTAATGTACAACATAAGTATACAGGGAACAACACTGGCCTTACATAGGAATGAAGCGAAGTAAGTACGAGTTCTTCTTAGTAGGGGTTGCTCTTTTAGTTGTTCTTATTTCAGTAATGGATGAGATGAAAGTAATTCTTTTAAAAACCTGCCTGTTTGCAGAAATAATAAGAAACAATATAGCAATAATGATGTATGCTCAACATAGAACGAAATGTCAAATTAAAATACATGAGATTATCCTTGAAATAAACTAGTTATTACAAATAAGGGAAACTATAGGACCTATGTTTAAGTCTGGCAAACTTCACTTAATATGATTTTTTCCAAAATCTTCCATTTCCTTACAAATGAGGTGATATCATTATTTCTGATGGGAGCATAATATTTCATGTGTGTGTGTGTGTGTGTGTGTGTGTGTGTGTGTCTGTGTGTGTGTGTCTGTGTCTGTGTCTGTGTCTGAGTCACATTTTCGCGATCCATTCATCTACTGAGGGGCATCTGGGTTGATTCCTTATCTTAGCTATGGTAAATATTACTGTGATATACATCATTGTGCTGGTAGCTTTAGTGTGGCCATGTTTGTGATCATTTGGGTAAATGCTCAGAAGTGGGATATCTGGGTAATAGGGGAGCATTATTGTCTACAGTGAAGATAATCTTAGTAGATGAGCAGAATAGCTCAAAAGCTATGTACATATGATCATATGAGGTAATTCCAAGAGAAATGTACTCCAAGGCATGTTCTTTATTGTTGCTGATCCTAATGTACTATGTGATTTCTTTTTATCATTTTCTTTTCTCCATCTATGGTTATCCCCTGTAGTCACTGTATTTGATTTTGATACCCTGAGTATTGTAAATATGTTGATCTGAACTAGGGAAGGTAAAGGGAAAAACAAAATGGTGAGACAACGGACAAAGGGAGAATCTATGCAAAAGTGATACTCTGAAGACAGTAGTTGGAACTAATCCTGGGTGGGGACGTTGGGAGGGAAGCGGGAGAAAAACAGGGGAAAGGGTAACAAGTTAGAAAAGAAAGGAATTCATTACCTTATTTATGTAACTGTAACCCCTCTGTACATTAACTTGACAATACAATTTAAATAAAAAATAAAATAAAATACATGAGAGCAGTAACACAAGAAATGGGACTGGGGGAAATACTGTACTATACAAAGAAGAGTAAAACATCTGTGGAGAGCAGTAATTTTACTTTAACATAGGAAGTAATAAACTAGCATACAGTTTTTCAGCCTCATGTCAGTCACTTAAAAGGTGGAAAAAGGCACAATCAGTAAACCAATAGAGATAAAATAGAAAACTAAACATTTAAGAGGAAGAGATGACTTGGACCAAGAATAACAAATGACACAATTAGGAAACAAATAACAAGCTGGTAAGTTTAAAAAAAAATAACCATAATTCTTTCAACACTTTTTACATCACAATTTGAACTATAATTCAAATCACAGATTAATAGCATATCATTTTAATAATATGTTACTTATTATTGATTTCTTAATATTGAATGTTTAATATATAATTTTAATTTTAGTAACTATAAAAAAGAAGAAGGATTGGGATTGGGGGGGAGGGGGGAGGCTGGGAAGGGATGTGAAGGGTAAACAAAGGAGGAGGCTGCAATGCTTGGTAAGAAATGTACGCATTATCCTGCCCATGTAACTGTAACTCCTCTGTACAGTATGTTCACAAATAAAATTAAATTAAATTAAAAAAAAAAAATAAAAAAAAAATAAAAAAGAAGAAAGTGGAACTAAGCTTAATAATATATTTCACGAATTGTAAAATTGAGAAGTATTAGAATTTAAACAAATAACATATCATTATTGTTTCATTTCTGTGAATTAATTTAATAATTCAAAGTATATTCTACATAGCACTCATCTTAATGACAAATAATAAATTATTGCACATGACTCTTGCTATTAGGTGGAAGGGTTCAGCCCGTGGTAAAATTCACACAATACAGTACATGAGCGTATGACTCCTCTCTAGTTTAAATTTTGGAAATTTGATTTCTACATGCATGTTAAATTCCTGACTAGGTAAAATCTATACAATTGTATGCAATTATATACATGAGGAGTTTTTCAGATGATACTTAAAAGTCATATTCATTAATTAAATTTTTATTATTTTGTACTAAATAAATATTTATAGGGAGACTGAACTTCTCAGTAGATGATGGTGTATGTGTGCTAGATTACACCTATTGAGGCTTATTTTATATTTCTGACATTGTTTCTACAGTTGGATTTAATTTTCCATAAGAGGTTAAGTCTATTACATTGGATATATGAAAGTAAACTGAATGTTCATTCCATTAATCCTTTGCCACTTTTCTAATCCCAATATAAATTATCCATGTGTTTGAAGTAATGAAAATAAGAACAGTCATAAGCAAGATTAATCAGTCATACTAAACAATATTTTCACCTTCATTTTGATAGTTGGTCCTCTTTTACATTACAGAATATTTTTGGGAGAATGTGCTCCAGGCTTACCACAACTGCAGAATATTTTGGTTTGATCTGTCATAAGAGAAGGAAAGAAGGGGAACCTTCCTTCCAAAGTCTGCTCCCAGGAGTGTGATCTGTTTTATGTGGTGACTTGGAAATGAACATTTTTCACAGTCAACCTTGAAAAGTAATCTTGATAGACCATTTCTGTAAGTGGTTACAAGGATTATTCATCGCTTCGCAAGGATGCCAAATTGACTCATTTTGAGACAATTAAAATAGGAATTTAGTCAGCTGTTCTTTGTATCTTTAGGAGAAAAGCCCATTGACTCTAGGCCAGGGGAGTCACTGGGGCCCAGAGAAGCTACTACCTTCAATAGTAATCCTAGACATCTAAAAACAAACAAACAAACAAACAGTAAAAACCTCCAGTAAGCACAGCCAGTCAGGGCTGCTATCACAATCTACATGAAGTCAGGCAAAACAACAAAAATCAAAAAATAAAAAAAAAAAAGAAGCTGACAATCAGTTAGCTGATAACTAATATCTTTTTATGAGGGAGAATGAAATGACACTCTAGAGAGAGGGTCTGAAAGACTGATCAGAGAGACTAAAATTGGTCACACGAAGAATGGAAAATAGAATTCCTTGTAGAACAAATAAATCATAGAAAGCCTGTGCATGTAAGTACAAGACAGCAGACCAAATTCCAGAAACGCACAATTTCTTAGAGGTCAGCTTAATAAATTATCCAAGGAAATCTTTGAATTCTCAAAAATTTACCACATCTGGGAGAAGGCCAATTTTTGAAGAGAAAGAAAATATCATCACTCTGATAGGAAGTCCAATATTACATTAGAAAGTAATCAAGCACGATTTGTAATAAAAAGAGAAAATCATTATTCCAAATGAGGGTTTCATTTCTTATGAAAATTTACAAATGTCTGATAAAATGAGTTGAGGGAGAAGTGTTCTAATAATGATATCTGAGTTGTAGACCCAGGATAAGAGATGGATTTTTTTTCTTTTATAGAAAAACAAAAATAAAAAATAACCAAAACTATTTTTAGCCTAGTGCCAGTGGCTCACAGCTGTAATCGCAGGAAGCTGGGATCTGAGGACTTCTGTACAAAGCCAGCATGGGCAGGAAAGTCCCTGAGATTCTCATCTCTATTTAACCAACAGAAAACCAAAAGTGGCACTGTGGCTCAAGATGTAGAGCACTTAGCTTGAGTTGAAGAGCTCAAGGACAGTGCCCAAGTCCACAATTCAAGCCCCTCAACCAACAACAACAACAACAATCTCCTTTTCTTGGACTGCCTACATTTTTTCCTAATATTCAACAAAGAAGGCATTTTATCACCCAGCATATTTAAGTCCTATCCTAGCTACTGCAAATAGAGTTATTTGTTATATTATATCAAGAGATTCATATTTGCGGAAACAAATGCTAGCAGTGGTAACACTCTTTCCAGTCCTTGAACTCTGGGCCTGGGCTCTGAACATGATTATACTAGCAGATTTAATATGAGCTTGTTTGTTATTTATTGGATTACTGTTCATGAGGAGAATTACTGGTCATAAGGGAGATCTAGGTTTAGTCTTTGAGGAATCTCCGTACTGCATGCCAGAGAGGTCGAACAAATTTAATTTCCCACCAACAGTGTAATAGACTTCCTAATTGACTACATCCATGACAGCATTTGCTATTGTTAGTTTTCTTGATAATGGCCATTCTAAATTGAACGAGGTAGAATTTATCTTGTTTACTTCTATATTTGTAGGAACTTTCTTGCTACCACAAATGAATGAATACATGAAACCTATAATTCTCTGAGTCTGCATTCCTTTCTCTTAGTATAATTTTCCAAGACTTTCATTTTCCTTAAGACTGGTGAAAAGTCATCTTTTTTGATGAGTGAATAGAATTCCATTGTGTGTGTGTGTATATGTGCGTGTGTGTGTGTGTGTGTGTGTGTGTGTATGTATTCAAGATGCGTATAGGCCCATGAGTTCATTTCTAAGCCTTCTGTTTCATGTGTAATTTTGTAATTTCATTTTGAATTTGGATTCCTTTCTCGACTGCATTGAACAATATTATTGGGATTTTGATGGGTATTGCATTGTCAATTGTTTGGGGGCAGTATTTCAGTTTTAACGACGCTAATTCTTCCAAACAGGAGCATTGAAAAACTTTCAATTTCGTTGAATCTCCTTCAATTTCCCTTTTTAGATTTTAACGTTTTCACTGTAGAGGTCCTTCAGATTTTTAGTTAAATTAATTAATTCATAGTTGTGTTGTTGTTTTGTTTAGATTTGATTTGATTGTGAGGATAATACATATGTGTTTGTTCTTTGGATTTCAGCCTGGACCTTCCCATTGTTGGTAACAGAAAAAATACTGATTCTTGTGGATTTTATATCCTGCTACATTGCTGAAGGTTAGCATAACCTTTTACAGGATCATTTCATCTGTAAAAAGGGATAGATTTATTTCTTCCCCATGTGAGTTCCCTTTTTGTCTTTCTTTTGCCTATTGCTCTTGCAATATGAAATAGATGTTAAACTACGTTAAAAGAAAGCGAGAAGACATTTTAACCTACTTGCTACAAATAAATTAATATTAAGCAGTGCTAATTGAAGTAATTATGTATTTACTCTTCAGAGGGTAAGTATAGGTCTCTTGGATATCTTGGAGGAAAAGAATTTAGACTCATTACAAGTGATGCCTTACACTGAAACTGCTGGCTAAACTTCTTCAGAAAGTCAAAAGCATATTTCTTTCATATTAGTATTATAAAATCATAAATACCTGCATGTTAAATTGTTTTCCTCTGCTATTTTCAAATCTATTCTTTGTCCATCAGGAATCTAGAGCTTTGAATGACCAATTATTTAAATTCCTATATTGCTTATATTTTGATATAAATCTCATTAATATTAATATGGATTTATATTTGAGTCTCATTTGAGCTACATTCATATGAAATTTATGCAGTCTCAAGCAAGAAACCTGAGTATTTTACTCTTTTTTCTGTTTTAATCAATATATCTATTCTTTTTAGAAATGTGTTGTAATCTTTTATATTGTTCCAGTAAATATCAAGCATTTCTAGTACTTTTAGGGAAATAAATATAGAGTTTGGAACATGAAGACAAGCCCCTCCCACGATTATCACTTTAAAGTAAATCCTTGGGGACTAATTTTTATATATAAAATAAAAACGTGCAATGAACATGTTTATACACGAATAGTATTATGGTTAAGTCAATTAGACACAAGAACTACCACATCAAATTTCAATTTACTTAATGGCACCAAAATATTTGTGTTCATGAATATCACTCATTTTATTTAATTATTTTTATTGTGAAAACACTGTACAGAGGGGTTACAATTACATGGGCAAGATAATGAGTACATACATTTCTTATCAAACATTGTAGCCTCCTCCTTTTTTTCCCCTTCCCATCCTCTCCCCGCCCCCCCCACCCAATCCTCCACGCCCCCCCACACCAAATTGTAAAGTTCATTTTCGACATAACGACTTGTACATCTCATTGTTGCAATGGGTCCACATGTATCCCTATTTAAATAATTTGGTTTTCCTCTTCCCCTCCACAAATTATAACGACATCAAATACAGTGAAAGCAGGGGTTATACTGTGGGGAGGGACATACAAGGCAACAAAGAAATAATCTTATAAATCTGTTAGAAACAATCTCATGAAAGACCAAAAACATTTGAATACATATCTTAGGGTTCATTTCCCTAACATCCCCTAATCTAACCTTTTCTGCTTGACTCAGACATATACTAGATATTGCAAATAAGGGAAACATGGGACCTATGTTTCTTTGGGCCTGGCTTACTTCACATAAGATAATTTTTTCCAAACCTTTCCATTCCCTAACAAATGGGACAATGCCATTCTTTCTGATGGAGACATAGAATTTCATTGTGTATATAGACCACATTTTCTTGATGCATTCATCTACTGAGGGACATCTGGGTTGGTTCCATATCTTAGCTATAGTAAATAATGCTGAAATAAACATAGTCGTGCTGGTAGCTTTAGTGTGGTCTTGTTTGTAAACATTTGGGTAAATGCCCAAAAGTGGGATTGCTGGATCATAAGGGAGCTCTATGTAGAATCTTTTGAGGAACCTCCATACAGCTTTAGAAAATGACTAGTCAAAACAAAGTTTATATAATATTTGAAACTTAAAAAATGAAAATGAGACCCAGATTTTCTGTCTATATCCTGATTCCAGGAATACATTTATTCAGCAAACAGAGAAACAAAAAATGTCACATAGAATGAAAGATGTAGAAGCACACTGTCTTTCCTTAAGATGTTAAGTACATGCAAATAGTGTGATTTATTCAAAGATACTATAAAAATTCACAAGAAGATTTATGATCAGAAGTGCTAGATAAGCAAATAACTGGAAAATTATATATGTGAATTGGGCTTTCAATATAGGATGACAATTTTTCAATAAATTAGCATATAGAAGATGATTTGGTATCTCTAACTCACATCCAGTATTCTAAATTTCCCCACATACTCCCGTTCTCTAACCACAGTTTCTGATCAATATACTTCTACTTTCATGATGTCAATTGCTACTAAAATAACAAGGTGGGTGTTTTTTTACGTTTCTAGATCCAATAAATTTTAGTATTTTGGAATACAAGTATAAATTCATGGAATTTGACTTGAATGACAAGTTTGGGGATACTGTACACAGGGTAATGTTAATTGACCGGAAGCAGCCAGGGATCATATTTTGAATACACAGACACACAATATACTAAGACCAGGGGACTTGATCTCAGGGAAAGATACAGGACTAGGCAAGATCCTAAAGCAAAGAAAAACCATAGGATCAAACATCAAACAACTATCATTACAAAGGAATGAAACTGATCTCTGATGCGTCTGGGTGGTAGCTCTGTGTGTGTGTGTGTGTGTGTGTGTGTGTGTGTGTGTGTGTGTGTGTGTGTGTGTGTGTCAGAGAGAGAGAGAGAGAGAGAATTTTAGACTGGCTTCCATATTTACATTCCATAGAGCATTATTTGTTAGGGAGAAGGTGCTCATATTAGAGCTCTGATACCACTGTCATCACTTTTTATTGTGAAAAACACTTGATTAAACTGTAATTAAAAAGGGAAAAGTAAACTAACATTTTACAGATTGTTCTCAGAATTAATTGGTATATTGAAGGCCAAAAGGAAAAACTGGAGATTAATATGATTTTTTTGTCTCTTCTGAATATTAGACAGCAATAGCTGTGATTTCAGGAGTCTCCTGCATTGTACTCACAGCTGAATTACTAACATGCTTAATAATATGAAACATATGATAGAGAAATTGATCAACCAGCAAGCACAAAGAACTAGTGATAAGATCGAACTTTTAAGCAGGTTGTCACATCTTTTAAGAATGTAATACCTTCATATGAACTTCAAATTTTGTGGCTTTCCCTCTGTCATTAAAAGGTAACAAAATACTATAGAAACAAGAATTCCTGTTCAGCCAAGTAGAAAGTGCTCATGATCCCATCTTTATGTTGCAAATTTCCACTTCATAAAGATTCTCTTTTAGAGTGCTTTCATTTAATACACTTCAGCACCTCATCCCTCCCTGTGGGAGAAAGGAAAAAAGATAATTTTGTTTGAATATAATCTTACATAAATTAGTGTGCACAGGCATGATTTGT
Source organism: Dipodomys spectabilis (assembly GCF_019054845.1). Classification (NCBI taxonomy): domain Eukaryota; kingdom Metazoa; phylum Chordata; class Mammalia; order Rodentia; family Heteromyidae; genus Dipodomys; species Dipodomys spectabilis. Next base: position 2,927,477 of record NW_024870710.1, read on the forward strand.
ATAATTACAGAAGTTAGTAATAAATGTAAGTAGAGATCATGTCACAACTAAAAATATAATTAAATTCAGATAACAAGACTAGAAGTCAAAGCATTTTGTGCATGAAAACATACATTAGATTAGTTCCAGAATTTTTATTTTGAGATTAACTTTATATTAAAGTATAATGCACTTTGCTTAAAGATTGAAACATTTTATTGAAAATATATTTCTTAGAGATAGTTTTTGCTGCATAATTTTAAGAAGAAAATAGTCCCAAAGTAATCATTTTTCTTATTATTTTACAGTTTCCATGTGATTAACTTTCAAATTAGAAATCCAGGTATATGATTTAATTTAATTTTAACAAAAATATTATTAAGTATAAAGACCTTATACTCTGTACTTTCTTCACACTAAGGTCATCAAATATGGTGAGTCTGAAATAATTAGTCTCTGTGTGAACTATGTTTATATTAGTTACAATGTGAGTGAAATGTTTAGAAAGTAGTATGTATTTTTGTATAATTGCTCTGAAGAGACAATAAATGATATAATCAAAGGCTAAAATGATTAGATGTATAATTTAGAATTCAGGAAATGTTTTTAACCACACTGGTTACTGGAGCCTTCACAACAACCTCATGAGAAAATTTATATTGATGAAGCAAATATCCCAGAGGTTAGACACTTACGAATAGAAAAAATCATGTCATTGTGAATATGTAGAGCTACATAACAACATAGAAAATTTAGCTTTTAAATACCTGACTATTGTTATACATTTAATTGCAGGGTAAATATTTGTTCTGAAAGTAGAATTTGAAAAGTAAACCTAAGTATTCATTTGAATAAAAGACAATGTTTAAAATATCTCTCATTCAAGAATCTAGATATACAGTTTGTTCTTTTTCATGCCAATTATGTTCTCTAGACAAACACTAGATTAATAAACCTAAATCATTGCTTTGTAGGGAAATATAAATTTATTTTCCTAAAAATCATAACTGTAACTTTTTTCTCAAACAATTACTAAGTAACTGTTTTATATTTTTATCATTGAATCATATTTGATATATTTTTTGATTAAGTTAACTAATTCACCAATAACAATATGAGTTATGCATGAACAAAGTTTATCTAACACCAGTACTTTCTTCACAAGTCATATCATGGCTCTGTTAAAGAACACCAGAAAGAATGACATTAGCCCATTTTTTAGGAAATGAAAAGACTTGGAAAAAATTACATTAAATGAAGTAATCCAGGCCAAAAGAAATATAGGTCCGAAGGGTTCCCTTATTTGCAATTTCTAGTATATGTCTGAGACAAGCAGAAATGGTCAGATAAGTTGATGTTAGGTGAAATGAACCTCAAGATAAGAATTCAAATGTTTTTTTTTCTTTCTTGCTATTGTTTATAACACATTTATAAGATGATTTCTTTGTTGCTTTGTATGTCCTTCCCGCACGGTATAACCCCTGTTTTCACTGTATTTGATGCTGGTATAATTTGTGGAGGGGAAGGGGAAAAAAATTTTAATTAGGGATACAGGTTGACCCATTGCCACAGTAAGATACACAAGACGATATGTTGAAAACCGAACTTTACAACTATGGGGGAGGGGGAGAGGAGAAGTGGGGAGGGGGAGATGGGAAGGAATGGGAAGGGGAAATAAAGGAGGAGTCAACAATGCTTGATAAGAAGTGTAATCATAGGGAGTTCCGGGAAGATGGCGGAGGAGAAGCTGGAGGCAAACAAGCTCTTGCATAGAAAGCAGTTTTAGAGTTCCAGTGAACAGTCCTAAGCCAGAGAACCACACCAAGTGTGCCATCACAGGACAGAGAATTAGGCCAGAGAGGAAAAATTCAGGCAAGGAGACAGATCTGAGCTCTTGCCTGCAGCTGCCTCTGCGGCAGCAGCGGCGGCGGCAGCGGCCATACTGCCATACCTGAAACAGAGTCCGTGACGAAAGAGCCAGACGAGGCAGGCGAGTGGATTCTACTGCATACCAGCAAGAACCGACAAGGAGCAGACATCTTCATCCTGCAGTTCGCAGACCAGAGACGAACCACGAACCAAGACTCGGCATGAGTAGAGCCTGACATCCTCACTCCTTCTCAGGGAGCAGAGGAGGGAAGGCCACCCCTCCCGCCCCAGTACCGGAGATCTCCATCTTGGACACCGACAAAGCTCCGCTGAGCGGCTAGCTCCAACTCAGGCATTGGAATAAAACTAGGGTCATTTAGCAGGTCACAAGAACTTAACGGCATGACCTGCCAGACTCAGCTCCACCCAGGGAAAAGTCATCCAGTTCGGGCGCCAGCCCTAGGAGTGACTTTCTTCATCAGGTAATCAGAGCCAGAGGCTGCCCCTCCCTTTAGCAGCCTCGAATATCAACTGAAATTCAGTAAACAGAAACCTTGAGAGTGGCTCCAGGCTGGGCTTGGTGAGTTTCTCACAAACTAGCCCCCCGGGAAAAGCTACTGTTTGCTGAAAGGCCTCAACTCTACCCAGAACCTAGCCTCATCACAGCATCTCCAAACTTGAGGAAAAAGCCCTCTTTTGTGATACTCAAAGCACACCCCCTCCCATTGAACTTACTTGGGAGGAGGATCGAACAATCCTGGGTAAAGCAGAGAATTTTTCTGCCTGTCTTAACAAACTGAATTAAGAAACTAACCATGCCACAGGACCACAAGCAGACCAGCGATTCCAACCAGAGGCTGATTACAAACACAAGGGAGATATAGGATTTTTCCCAACCCTCCCAAAAAAAACCAAAGAACTTTTTTTCCTCTTCTTCTCTTTTTTTTATACCTTTTACAAAGTATTTTTCTCTTTTCTAAAACTTTTTTTAATTTTTAATTTTACCTTTTTTGAAAAAAATCGTTTTCTAGTAACTTTTTTCCCCCTTATAGCCTTTATTTTAGTGATACATGCATGTGTGCATTTTTCTTTGTTTTTTTTTTCTACTTTTAAAAATATATTCTTTTTGTTTTTTGCTTAGCTCAACTGAACTTTTGATCTTTTTTTTCTTTCTTCCTTATCCTTCTCACCTTTTCCTCTCTTTTGTTCTTCTTTATAGGACTTAATTGTTGTTCTGCACATCCTCAGATAAACCCGTAGTTGAATATTAGACCCTATCCCCCATTGTGTACACACTTAATCCACAAATTTATTACTCAATTCAAAACTTCTGAGACTTAAATTCCTTAGCAGTACTACCTCTTTATACCTCTAGAGTATTTTAAATATTTTTATTTTTAAGTTTTTCACATCTCCTTTATATCCCTCCCCTTCTCTCATTATATTCACGTTCTTTGAATAGATTGTTCTTGAATTTGCATATTATTAATTTTTATTTTTCTGTTTCTTCTGGTGTCTTTTTTTGCTTTCTCTTTCTTTTTGTTTTCTCTCTCTCTACTTTCATCCTATCTAACCTATTTCCTGCTTTGAGACTAGGACTTTGTTAACACTCCCTGTACCTTCCCACATCACTCTATTCCTATTTTTTACCCACATCTCTCACTAACCCTAATAATTTCTGGTTTACCAAATTCTTCTTTGTGGTTCGTAGCCCATTAATATATACTTGTTTGATGTTGAATAGAGTTATCTGTTGAACTAGGTTGTATCTGCAGACTATTGACTGTGCAAATTCAGACTTTAGTTGATGCTTGCCTTAAGTTAGTGTTCTAGCACAAAACTGGTGTTACTTTCATCCCAAATGAGCAGAGTAAGCCAGAAAACCACAAGAAAAATGGCAAGTTAGGGTAACTCCACTCCCACTCATGATTATCAGGGGACAGAACAGATAATGAATTATCCAGAGGAGAGTTCCCAAATAGCTCTACAAACACTGCTGGCAAAAATGATAAATGAAAAGATTGAAAACATACAAAGAACTCTGTATAAGTGTGATACAGAGACAGAGGAGGCAATCCAAAGGTTTATACAGGAATATCATGAGGGTGAGGAAACTACTCAAAAACTGATACAGGATTTGCATGAGCAGATTAAGAATACTCAAAGAGAAAGGCAGGAATGGCATGAACAGGCTGAGAACACACAAAGAGAACTACAAGAACGGCATAAATAGGTTGAAGCTAATCAAAGAGTAATACAGGAATTGAGAGAGCAGGATGAGAATACACAAAGATCACTAAAGGCATTCATGGGATCCATTACCAAAGAGCTGAAGGAAGTCAGGGAAAGCACAAAGGGAATCCTGAATGGAACCCAACAGAAGGAATGGGAGTCCAAGGAAACCATAACAAATCAACTAAGTGATTTGAGAATAAACACTGAACAACAAATTAAGGAAGTAAAGTCCATACAAGATTTAAAACAAAGATTCAACAAAGAATTTGAAGCCATCAAAGCTGACCAATTAGAAGGGAAAGAAATGAAAAACAAAGTATAAAGTCTCGACAGCAGGTTAGTCCATGCAGAAGATCGAATTTCGGGGATTGAAGATAGCCTAGATATTATACAGACAGAGCATACAACCATCCAAGACAAATCCAAGAAATATGAGAGATCTATCCAACACTTGGAAGTCACCATCACAAGGTCTAATCTAAGGATGATGGGTGTAGAGGAGCACCTAGAAACAGAAGTTAATGGTGTAGGAAATTTGTTTAACAGGATCCTAGCAGAGAACTTCCCAAACATGCAAAAAGGTAGGCCTATTCAGATACAAGAAGCTTTTAAAACTCCAAATAGACCAGATCAGTATAGGACATCCCACCATCACATTATAATCCACACAGGATCAACTCAGACCAAGGAAAAGATCTTAAAGCTGTGAAGGAGAAAAGATAAATCAACTATCAACCAAGAATACTGTACCCAGCTAAACTCTCCTTCATAACTGAAGGCCAAATAAAAAACCTTCCATACCAAAGAAAAACTGAAACAATACATCTCCACAAAACCACCCTACTAAAGATTATTAAAGATGTCCTACACATAGAACACCAACAAGAGCACAATAAAGGCCAAGAAACTGCACCCATACTGAGAATCCAAGAACCATAGGAAGAACCCAGTTTTCGCAGCCCCCAAGAAGGTGGATAACATGGTGGGAACTCCCAAATACCTCTCAGTCCTATCTCTTAACATAAATGGACTTAACTCTCAATTAGGCGACATAGACTGTCTAGTAAGATTAAAAAACTAGATCCGTCTATCTGCTGCCTTCAGAAGTCACATCTTGCCCGTAAAAACAAACACATTTTCAATGTTAAAGGCTTGAGCAAAATCTACCAAGCAAACGGCCCCCATAAACAGGCGGGAGTTGTAATCCTAATATCAGATAAAATAGACTTCAAATTAAAATTCGTGAGAAGAGATAAAGAAGGTTGCTACATACTAATTAAGGGATCTCTCCTTCAGGAGAATATTACCATTCTAAATATCTATTCGCCAAACAATGGAGCACCCAAATTTAACCAAAAAACACTACTTTCCCTCAAATCCCAGATAGATCCAAAGACATTAATTGTTGGGGATTTTAACACACCACTCTCCCCACTAGATACATCAACTCGGCAAAAACTCAACAGAGAAACCGCAGATCTAAACAGCTGCATAGATCAACTAGTTTTAACAGATATCTACCGAATATTTCACCCAGCAACATCAGAATACATGTTCTTCTCAGCAGCACATGGAACATTTTCTAAAATAGTCCATATTTTAGGCCACAAAGCAAACTTGAACAAATTCAGAAACATTGAAGTTATACCTTGCATTCTCTCAGAACACAAGGGAATAAAATTAGAACTCAACACCAAAAGCCACCAAAGAAAGTCCAGTAACATATGGAGGCTGAACAACACACTGCTGAATCACAAGTGGGTCATGGAACAGATTAGAAAGGAAAATCAAATGTTCATGCTATTCACCAAAAATGAGCACACAAATTACCAGCTCCTCTGGGACACAGCAAAGGCCGTACTCAGAGGCAAGTTTATAGCTCTGAGCTCCTACATCAACAAATTGGAGCGATCTGAAACCAACAATTTAATGAGACAACTGAACCTCCTTGAAAAAGAACAACAAGATAAACCCCAATCCAGTAGATGGAAAGAAATATTTAAAATTAAATAGGAAGTAAACGAATTAGAATTTTAAAAAATCCATAGAAAGAATCCACAAAACAAAGAGTTGGTTCTTCGAAAAAATTAACAAAATTGATAGACTTTAGCAAATCTTATCAGAAAAAGAAGACAACACACCCAAATAAATAAACTCAGAGACGAGAATGGAAACATCACCACGGAAACAACCAAGATTCGGAACATTATAAGGGAATACTTCTCAAAACTTTATGCTAATAAGTTAGAGAACTCGACAGAAATGGACCTTTTCATAGCAAATATTTTCATGCCAAAACTAAACCAAGATGAGTTAAACCAGCTTAACAGGCCCATATCAAGCATTGAAATAGAAACAGCAATAAGAGACCTCCCAGCTAAGAAAAGTCCAGGACCAGATGGTTTTACATTATTTTTAGTGTCTCTCCTACTCTGTCCTACAGTAGTTTCAGAGATACAGGTTTAATCTTAAGGTCTTTAATCCATTTTGAGTTGATATTGGTGCATGGTGATAGGTTGGGGTCCAATTTTAGTTTTCTGCATTTGGCTGCCCAGTTTTCCCAGAACGAGTGGTTGAAGAGGCCTTGTTTCTTCCATTGCATGTCTTTGGCTCCTTTGTCGAATATCAGCTGGCTCTAGGCCTGTGGATTTATTTCTGTATCTTCTATTCTGTTCCATTGGTCTTCGGGTCTGTTTTCGTGCCAGTACCATGCTGTCTTTGTTATTATAGCTCTATAGTAGAGTTTAAAGTACGCCATGGATATCTCTCCCATGTTGTCTTTATTCCCTAGAATTGTTTTGGCTATTCTAGGTCTTTTGTTGTTCCACATGAATTTTTAGACTGTTTTCTGTATTTCAGTGATATACGTCATTGGGATTTTAATAGGAATTGCACTGAATTTTTATATTAATTTTGGCAGTATTGCCATCTTTACTATATTAAGTCGGCCTATCCAAGAACATGGGAGGTCTTTCCATTTCCTAGCGTCTTCTGCAATTTCTTTTTTTAACTTTTCATAGTTTTCATTAAATAGTTCTTTTACATCTTTGGTTAGTTTAGTTCCTAAATATTTTATTTTTGTGGAGGCTATTGTGAATGGGGTTGCTCCCTTTATTTCCCTCTCTTCTTGTACATTGTCAGTGTACAGGAAGGCCACTGATTTTTGTGGATTTATTTTATGTCTTGCTACTTTGCCTAAGTGATTTATGATTTCTTAGAGTTTGGGGATGGAGTTTTTGGGATCATGAAGGCATAGTATCATGTCGTCTGCAAAAAGGGATAGTTTAACTTCTTGTATCATATCGTCTGCAAAAAGGGATAGTTTAACTTCTTCTTTCCCTATGTGGACACCTTTAGTATCTTTTTCTTGACTTACTGCACTGGCTAAGGGTTCCAGGACTATATTGAAGAGGAGTGGAGATAGTGGGCATCCTTGCCTTGTTCCTGATTTTAGGAGAATTGGTTGTAGCTTTTCCCCATTAAGTATAATATTGGCTATTGGTCTGTCATAAATGGCTTTTATTGTTTTAAGAAATGTTCCTTCTATTCATATTTTCTCCAAAGCTTTTTGCATGAATGAATGTTGAATTTTGTCAAAGGCCTATTGTGCATCTGTGGTGATAATAATGTGATTCTTGACCTTGGCTCTGTTGATATGTTGGATTACTTTTATTGACTTATGTATGTTAAACAATCCCTGCATCTCTGGGATGAAGCCTATCTGGTTATAGTGTATGATTTTTTTTTTGTTTCTGGATTCTGTTAGCTAGAATCTTCTTAAGGATCTTTGCATCTGTGTTCATCAAGGCAATTGGCCTGCAATTCTGTTTTTTGGTTGGGTCTTTGCCTGGATTGGGGATGAGTGTGATATTAGCTTCGTAGAATGAGTTTGGGATAGCTCCATTCTTCTCTGTTTCTCTGAAGAGCTTGAGGAGTATGGGTATTAGTTCTTCTTTAAATTTCTTATAGAATTCTGCTGTGAATTCATCTGGTCCTGGGCTTTTTTTTTTTGTCAGAAGATTTTAATAGCTTCCTGTATCTGGTTGTAGGATATTGGCTTATTTAATTGGTTTACTTCTTCTTTGCTCAGTTTGGGCAACTTGTATTTCTCTAAAAATGCATCCATTTCTGCCAGGTTTTCTTCCTTTAGAGAGTATAACTTTTGAAAGTAGTCTGTTAGGATTGTTTGTATACCTTGGGTACTTGTTGTGATTTTTCCCATGGCATCCTTAATCCTGTTAATATGGGTTTCCTCTCTTCTTTTTTTAGTTAATCTTGCGAACAGACCATCAATTTTATTTATTTTTCTAAAGAACCAGCTTTTTGTTTGGTTAATTTTGGCTATAATTTTCTAATTGGTTAATCTCTGGCTTAATTTGGTCTTCTGGATCTGTCTGGTAACTTTGTTACATTGTTTCTTGTTTTTCTAGCTGTTTTAATTGCAACATGAGATTATGTACTTGGTCTGTTTCCATTTTCTTGATGGGGGCACTGAGAGCAATAAATTTGCCACTCAAAACTGCTTTTGCTGTGTCCCACAAGTTTCTTTGCGAGGTGTTTTCATTTTCATTGAGTTGTAGGAAATGTTTTATTTCTTCTCTGATCTCTTCCGTTACCCAGGCATTGCTAAGAAGTGTGCTGTTCAATCTCCATGTATTAGAGGAATTTCTGTGGTATGCTTTGTTATTGAGAACTAGCTTGATTCCACTGTGGTCAGATAAGACACAGTGGATTAAATTGTTCACTTTCTATTTGCTTAAGTTCCTTTCATGAACTATGATATGGTCTATTTTGGAGAAAGTTCCATGAGCTGCTGAGAAGAATGTGTACTTTGTTGTTTTTGGGTGAAATACTCGGTAGATGTCAGTTAATTCCGCTTGAAGTATGGCCTCACTTAATTCGGTAGATTCTTTGCCAATCCTCTGGTTGGTAGACCTGTCCTTTGGTGAGAGTGGTGTGTTAAAGTCTCCTAGTATATTGTATTAATATCTATTTTATTCTGTAAGTTTCAGAATATTTGTTTAATATATCTGAGTGCACCAATATTTGGGGAATATAAGTTGACGATGGAAATATCCTCCTCTTGGATTGTTCCTTGTATTAATATATAGTGTCCATCCTTGTCTTTCTGTACTGATTTTAATGAAAAGATTATTTAGTCAGATATCAGGATAGCTATACCTGCTTTCTTACTGGGGGCATATGATTGGTAGATCCTTTTCCACCCCTTTACTCTAAATTTGTTTGTATGTTTGGCTGAGAGGTGGGTCTCCTGAGGCAACAGATGGATGGGTCATGTTTTCTGATCCAGTCTGCAGTTCTTTTTCTTTTGATTGGCAAATTAAGCCCATTAATATTAAGAGAAAGTATAGAGAGATGCATTGTTGTCCTTGTTATTCCCTGTTTCCCTAAGTTTTTCTTCTTTCCTTTCCTCCTGTGCTTGCTCAGTTAGACTTTGATTAATGCCTGTCTGGGTGCAGGTCCCAGTTCCTGGTTGCTTTCTTCTGGTTGTGTCCACCACTCTTAGTACTCTTTGTAATGCTAGCTTAATGTTTATATATTCATTTAGTTTTTCTTGGCTATTAAAAATTTTCAGTTCTCCATCGAATGTGAATGCTAGCTTTGCCGGGTATATCAGTCTGGGTTGGCAGTTATTGGCTCTCAGGGCTCGTATAGTACTTTCCCAGGCCTTTCTTGCATTCAGTGTTTGTGTGGAGAGATCTTCAATGATTCTAATTTTTTCCCATTATAGTATAGCTCCTTCTTCATTTTTGCTGCATGCAAGATTGTTTCCTTATTATTCAAATCTATCAGTTTTACTATAATGTGTCAAGAAGTGTTTCTCTTGGGATCTTGCTTGTTGGGTGTTCTATATGCTTCTATTATGTAGGTAAGATATTCTTTTTTGAGGTGGGGAAAATTTTCACCAATTATCTTGCTGAATAGATATTGCATTCCCTTGCTCTGAAATTCTTCACCTTGGTCTACTTCCAATTATATGAAGGTTAAATTTCTTGGCATTATCTGCTTGCTCTTGAATTTCTCTTTGGCTTAATTTGAGTGATTTTTCCATATCTGTCACTTTTTGGTCCAGTTGGTGTATTCTGTCTTCTGTATCTGACACTCTGACACTCTATATTCCATTTTGTTCACTCTTTTGACCACTCTATCGTGGTTTGCATGGAGGAAATGGACTCCTTTGTGGATTCGATGTTGGTTCTCAAAGTACTGATCTCACTTCTTAATGAGATATGTACTGCCTCTAATTTAGCATTCATCTCACTTCTTACTGAGGTTTGTGCTGCCTCTAGTTTTGCATGCTTCTCCTGTATGATATCTTGTATCTCCTTTGATAGTTCATCCTTGTGCTCTTTCAATTTTTGGTCTATTTCTCACTATATTTCTTGAGTCATTGCCTCCAGCTTCCCTTGGATATAGCTTTTGTCTTCCATTCCTGCTTTGCTCACACTGGTGCTCTCCCCTGCATGCCTGCTGCCTACTGAGGATAGCTTGCTATCCTGGGTGGTGATAAACCTTGTAATTTTTCCATGTGATTTTCTCATGGGGTTCGGGGATTATTGGAGATTAATCTCCAATTTTGTTTTTGTGTGTCTGTGTTTGCTTGGTTGCTGATTCTGTATTGGTAGTGAGAGTCTGTGCCTGATCTGGGTTCTGTTGGAGACCTACCTCCAGCTGCTGGTCTGACCTACATAGGATTCTTGGCTCTCTGCTGTAGATCACCGGCCATTCCCGCCTTTGGAAGGGTTGAACAGCCTAGACTGCTGGTGTTTGCTCTTACGGGTGCTCTTGGCAAGACCGGATGCACTGGATGCAATCTCCCAGATGCTGGAGTCTGCTATGGGCTCCTAATGTTTTTTGTTTTTTTTTTTTGGCCGGCTTGTGGGCTTGAACTCTAGGTTTGGATGCTGTCCCTCAGCTCTTCAGCTTAAGATGGGCACCCTACTGTGTGAGCCACAGCACCACTTCTGACCCTCTGTGCTTATGTGATGCTGAGGAATCATATCCAGGGCCTCATGCACTCAAGACTGTCACTCTACTGTTGAGCCACCTTACGAGCCTGAGCTCCTGCCTACTATCAGGTGCTGGCAGCCTGTGTTGCCCAATTCCCAGCCTAGAGTATATGGGTAGGGGTTTGGTGGTGTTTGGGCTTCTCTTGTCCTGAGCCTCCAGGTCTTTTGCTCTCATAGGCATGCTTCCCAGCGGGGGCAGTTTTATGTTTTTCTCCCCTCTGCTGAAGCATATGCTCAGCTTTTGACTTCAGTTGGGAGGATTTGGTTGTGCTGTTCAGGCACCGGATCCCCAGGCCTGGTGCCGGCCCCCCACCTGGGGCACACCGGTTGAGCCTGTGCTGCTGTGTATACCACCTAGCTTATTCAGCCTGGGGTACACAATTCAGATTTCTTCTACTGTTGGTTGTCTTGACCCAGGGGCACTGTTCCTGGCTTGGGCATTTAAGCTCCCTTCCAGAGGCGCTCTTGCTTGAGCCTGGCCTGCAGAGTGTGCTCCATGGGCTGGTGGAGCTCTCGAACAGTTCCCAGTTTTAGTGGGTCCTGTGGTCCGGGTGTTGGAGTAGGGAGTCTGGGTCAGGGTCTGGGGATTCCCTCCAGCTCTGGTCTCCCTTGGGTGATACACTGTCCCTGTGGGGTACTCACCCTGGAGCTAGATGTTTCTGTGTGGTATAGGTTGTCAATTGCTGTTGCAATCTGAGTTCAGTTGAGGTGGTTGTGGGTTGGGCTGGGCGGTGATGGCTCTGTGTGATGCTCTTCTGTCTCTGCCTCTGTAGAAGCTGTTGGGTCCACAGTGTCCACAGTACGGACGAGGGGTGGGGGGCTGGGCCTCCGTACAGGATCTGAGCACTGTGGTTTGCACTCTCTGGATCAGTACCAGTTCCTTGTAGGTCTTTTGCTTTGGTGTTCTGTGGGCGTCCCATGTAGCTCTGGGGCTCCCGTCATGGGGCTGAGTTCCAGGCTCAGGGGTTTCTCCATTTATCACAATCGGCGGGTCTGACACTGGTACCTCAGGTGACTTCTGCGAGAGTTATCTGCAGACAGCTCACTGTGTCTCTGGGACTCTGGCAGCCCCCGCCAGGCCAGCTGGCAGTGGCTTGATGCTGCTGGTACTGGGCGACTTTGGCGGGATGGAGCCTCTCTTCTGGGATGGAGAGTGAGGGTTTGGGGTAGGTTCTTTGTGGAGACTCCCGGCTGGTAGGTTTCTCTTTGGCCATCAGCGGGTCTGCAAACCGGTACCTCATGAGGCTTCTGCGCGGGTGATCTGCAGGCAGCCCCCTGTGTCTCTGGGAATCTGGTAGCTCCCACCCGACCGGCTGGCCATGGCTTGGCGTGCTGCTGTGCATCCAGTAAAGGTTGGGGGAGGGGTCTTCGCTCTTCTTTGTTCTGAAATTCTTCTTTTCCTCTCTTTCTTTTTTTTATTTTCCACCTCCTGTTTTTCTCTGAGTGTTTGTCTTTTTGTTGTTGTCGGTCTCGGGGAGATTAAGCATTGGAACTCGAACTTTCTTTTTGGTTGGGGAGAGCTGTGGTGTTTCTCTACTGCCCCATCACCATCTTCCTGAGCTACTTTTTCTCTCTCATATCTTTTAACTAGACATTCATTTTTTCCTTGGACTCCTTTGCTTTTTCAGAATTTATTTTTCTGTTTGTAGTCTCCATGATTTATTTTGCTAATACTTGGTTTGTCTCATCTTGTTCAGAAATTTCCTTGTAGAGGTTTTGTATCTTTTCATTAATCATATTTTTCAGCATTATTAGTAATGGATTGTTAAAACTATCTTCTAGGTCCTTCATTGTCTGTTCTTATGCCTGGTTATTTACTGTGTGAATTATACTACCTTGACATCACTTTTCTTGTATTTTTCTGATTTGTTCTGACCACTTGGGGGATTTTTTGGGGGGGGATCTATGATCTTAATAGGTGACTATGTTCTTGGTTGATTTGCCAGGTGTTGGTTTGATCTGCTGTTGTGATTTGTTTTTCTGGAATTAGGTTTTTGGCTAGACTATTAAGTGTAAGAGTAAAAATCAATTGTGCTGAGATGATGTGATGTTAATATGGGTGGTTCCAATAACTGTCGGTCTGTCCAGTGGTATATTGAATTGTCTGAGTATGGATGTGGCTGTCTGCATTGTACACTTCTCTTCCTGCTTTTTTCCCATGTGGACCTTTTATTTCCAAACTGCAGCTCTGTTTTTTAATATGTTGGCCAACACAGTCACAACAGTCACCTGCCTGGCTGGGCACCATTTTATAGACTTCAGTTTTCTTGTGAAGACTATAAAATCTTTTTTTGAATTGTATATCTGTATATAATTGTAGATGGCTCAGTGTGACCCTCTAGAAGTGGAGTACCTGCTAGGACTCTAAATCTCTGTTTCATTAGAGAGAGCTAGGGTAATTTTCTGTTTTTATTCTGCCATTGTTTTTCTTTTTCCTCAGATTTATTTTATATAATGTTGATTTTTTTTCACATAATTTAGGATTCATGATGGTTGTATCAGGTTATTTTTGTTTTTTGTTTGTGTTACTTTGAAATAGTGATTTCAGACTTGTATGAAGTGACAGTAATAATATGAAATGTATGTTATTACATTGAAAGAAATATAGCAGATATTTTAACCTATTTGCTACAAGTAAATTAATATTAATCAAAGCTAATTAAAGTAATCACTTATTTACTCATCAGAGGATGAGTATAGTACTCTTGGATATCTTGGATTAAAAGACATTAGTCTCATTACAACTGATGCTTTCATTGAAATTACTAGCTAAACTTCCTCCTTCAGAAAGGCAAAAGCTCCATTTCTTTCATATTAGTATGATAAAATCATAATACCTGCATGTTGAATTGTTTTCCTCTGTTATTTCCTTTTTTATTTTCTGAAAATACTGTACAGAGGGGTTACAATTACATGGTCAAGATAATGAGTACATTTCTTATCAAGTATTGTAGCCTCCTCCTTTTTATCCTCTTCCCATTCCTTCAAATTCTCCCTCTGCCCCCCATCTTTTTCTCCTCCCCCCACCCAATCCTCCTTCCCTGCTCTCCCCACCAAAGTTGTAAAGTTTGTTTTCGACATAACTACTTGTATATCTCATTGTTGCAGTGGGTGTACCTGTATCTCTATTTAAACTATTTGTTTTGTCCCTTACGCTCTACAAATTATACCGCCATCAAATACAGTGAAAGAAGGGGTTATACCATAGGGGAGGGACATACAAACCAACAGAGAAATAATACTATAAATGTGTTAGAAACAATCGCATGAAAGAAAAAAAAAACATTTGACTATGTATCTTAGGGTTCATTTCCCTAACATCAACTTATCTATCCTTTTCTGCTTGACTCAGACTTATACTAGTTATTGCAAATAAGGAAAACTATGGGACCTATGTAACTTTGAGCCTGTCTTACTTCACTTAAGATAATTTTTCCAAGTCTTTCCATTTCCTAACAAATGGGGCAATGTCATTCTTTCTAATGGAAATACAGAATTCCATTCTGTATATATACGACATTTTCTTGATCCATTCAGCTACTGAGGGGCATCTGGGTTGGTTAAATATCTTAGCTATGGCAAATAATGCTGCAATAAACATAGTCATGCTGGTAGCTTTAGTGTGGTTTTGTTTGTGAACATTTGGGTAAATGCCCAAATGTGGGATTGCTGGGTCATAGGGGAGCTCTATGTGGAGTCTTTGGAGGAAACTCCATACTGTTTTCCAAAGTGGTTGTACAAATTTTCACTCCCACCTACAACACAGTAAGGTTTCCTTCTGTCCACATCCCCTCCAGCATCTGTTGTTATTAGAGTTATTGATTATAGCCATTCTATCTGGAGTGAGGTGGTCTCTCAATATTGTTTTGATTTGCATTTCTTTTATGGCTAGAGAAGTTGAGCATTTCTTCATGTGTCTATTGGCCCTCTTTCTTTCTTCTTCAGAGAAGTTTCTTTTTAAGTCTTTAGCCCTCTTATTTATTGGGCAGTTGTTTCTTTGAAGATTTGTTTTTGGGGGATTTAATTTTTTGAGTTCCAGGTATATTTTTGATATGAGTCCCTTTTCCGTTGTATGGCTAATGGAGATCTTCTCCAAATCCATGTCTTTCTATTGATCTTGCTAGCTATGTACTTTGCCAAGCAGAAGCTCTGCAATTTAATGCAATCTTATTTATCCAACCTTTCTTTGATTTGTTGTGTTTATGGGTCTCTATTAAGAAAATTTTAGCCTGTGTCAAGGAGTCCTAGGGTTGTTCCTACTCCATGCTGTAATATATTTAGAGAGTCTGCTTTGACTCCAAGGTCTTTGATTCATTTGGAGTTGATTCTGGTGCAGGGTGATGTATAAGGACTAGGTTTAGTTTTCTGCAAGTAGTTAACCAATTTTGCCAGCATCATTTACTGAAGAGGCTTTCTTCCATTCTATTTTTTTTTAGCTCCCTTATCGAAGCTTAAATGGCTATAGGTCTGTCGGTTCATTTCTGGGTTTTCAATTCTATTCCATTGGCCCTGAGGTCTGTTCTTGTGCCAGTACCAACCTGGTTTGAGTACCATGGCTTTGTAGTAGAGTTTTAAATTTGGTATTGATATTCCTACAGTACTGTTCCTTGTGTTGAGGATCATTTTTGCTATTTGGGGTCATTTATTGTTCCATATGAAGTTTTGGATTGCCTCTTCTATTTCCTTGAAGAATGAGGTTGGAATATTAATAGGTATTGCATTGAATTTGTACCAATTCCTTAAAATACCTATATTGCTTATATTGTGATGAAAATCTCAGTAATATTGATATGACTTTATATTTGAGTCTCATCTTGAGCTACATTCATATAAAATTTATGCAGTCTCAAGCAAAAAACCTATTTTACTCTTTTCTATTTTAGTCAATAAATCCATGCTCTTTAGAAATATGTCCTCATCTTTTATATTGCTCCAGTAAACATTATGTACTTCTAGTATTTTTATTGAAATAAATGCAAAGTATGGAATATGAAGACAACCCCCCCTTTATCACTTTAAGTATTTCCTTGGGGACTATTTTATATATAAAAATATAAATGTGCAATGCACATGTTTATACATGACTAATCTAATTGTTAATCAATTAGACCCAAGAACTACTCTACCACATATAGTCTCAATTTAATTAAAGCCACTAAAATATTAGTGTTCATGGATATCACTCATTTTTATAAAATGATTAGTCTCAACAAAGTTTATATCATATTTCAAATTTTAAAAATGAAAATTACACCCAGATTTGCTGTCAGTATCGTGTTTCCAGGAATACATTTATTCAGCAAACAGAGAAACACAAAATAAGGGTTTGTCACATAGAACGAAAGATGTAGAAGCAGACTGTCTTTACTTAAGATGACAGTCCTTGCAAATCATGTGATTTATTCAAAGATACTATAAAAATCTATTAAGAGGATGTGTGATCAGAAGTGACAGATAAGGAAGTGGCGAGGTAGCTCAAGTGGTAGAGGGCTAGCCTTGAGCTCAAGAGCTGAGGGACAGCGCCCAGGCCCAGAATTCAGGCCCCACGACCGGACCCAAAAAAAAAAAAAAAAAAGAAGTGATAGGTAAGCAAAGAAACTGGAAAACAGTATATTTAAATTGAGATTTCAATATACGATCACAAGTTTACAATAAATTAGCCTATAGAAGATGATTTTATATCTCTAACACTCATCCAGTATTCTACATTTTCCTACATACTCCTGTCCACTTACCTCAGTTCCTGATCAATATTCTTCTACTTTCATGTTGTCAATTGCTACTAAAGTATCGAGGTGGGTATATTTTTGGTTTCTAGATTGAATAAACTTTAGTACTTTGGAATAGTAGTATGAATTCATGAAGTTTGACTTGAATGACAAGTGTGAGTATACCGTATTAACGGTACTGTTAATTGGCCTGAAGCAGCTACAAACATACTATGAATCCATAGACACACATTACACTAAGAGCAATGGACTTGATTTCAGAGAAAGATGCAGGTCCAGGCAAGATCCTCAAGAAAAGAAAGACCAATGGAGCAAACATCAATCAACTATCATTACAAAGGATTGAACTGATCTCTGATGTGTCTGAGTCGCAGCTGTGTTTGTGTGTGTGTGTGTGTGTGTGTGTGTGTGTGTGTATGTGTATGTGTCTGTGTGTGTGTCTGTGTGTGTGTGTAGAGAGAAAGAGAGAATTTTAGTATGGCTTCCTTATTTACAGCCCATAGAGCATTACTTGTTAGGGATAAGGTGCTCATATCAGAGCTCTGATACTACTGTCTGATACTACTTTTTACTGCGAAAAACACTTGCTTAATCCTAGTTAAAAAGAGAAAGATAAACTAACATAGTTCATCATTGTTTTGACAATTAATTGGTATATTGAAGGCCAAAGAGAGGAATTGGGGATTAATATAACCTTTTTCCTCTCTGCTGAATATTACCCAGCAATAGCTGTGATTTCAGGAGTCTCCTGCTATGTACTCACAGCTGAATTACTAATATGCTTAATAATATGAAACATACAATAGAGAAATAGATCAGCCAGCAAGCACAAAGAAATAGGGATGAGACAGAACTTTTGAGCAGGGTTACCACATCTTTTAGGAATGTAATTACTTCATATGAACTTCAAATTTTGTGGATTTCCCTGAGTGATTAAAGGTTAGAAAGTATTGTAGAAACGAGAATTCCTGTTCATCCAAGTAGAAAGTGCTCATAATCCCATCCTCACGTTACAAATTTCCATTTCATAAAGACTCTCTTTTAGAGTGATTTCATTTAATATACTCCAGCATCTCACTCTTTACTGTGGGAGACAGGAAAACAGATAATTTTGTTTGAATATTATCTTATGTAAGTTAGTGTGTACAGGCATGATTTTTCTGATTACAGAAGTTAGTATTAAGTGTATATAGGACTCATGTTACAACTAAAAATATAATTAAAATCACATAACAAGATTAGAAGTCACAGCATTATGTTCCTGAAAATATACATTAGATTATTTGCGGAATTTCTATTTTGAGATAAACTTTATGTTAAAGTATAATGCATTTTACCTAAGGCTTCAAATATTTTATTAAAAATATATTTCTTAGAGATATTTTTGCTGCATAATTTTAAGAAAATGGTTGCAAAATAATCTTTTTTTAAATTATTTTCCTGTTTCCAAGTGATTAACCTCCAAATTAGAACTCCAGATGTATCATTTGATTTAATTTAACCAAAAATATTATTTAGTATTATGACCTTTTACTCTCTACATTCTTCACACTAAGTTCATCAAATATGGGGTGAATTTGAAATAATTAATCTCTATGTCAGCTATGTTAATATTATTTACAATGTGAGTGAAATGTTTTAAAAGTAGTATTTATTTTAGTTTAATTGCTCTAAAGAGACATTGAATGATATAATCAAAGGCTAAAATTATTAGATTTAAAATTCAGAATTCAGGAAATATTTTTGCCAATACCTTTTACTTGAAACTTCACAACTTTATGAAATAATTTATATTAATGAAGCAAAAACCCCAGAGTTTACACATTTACAAATAGAAAAAACATGTCATTCTGAATATGTAGAGCTACATAACAAACATTTAGCTTTTAAATACCTGAATATATTAATACATTTAATTGCAGGAAAAGTACTTGTTCTGAAAGGAGATACAATTGCATTTACTTTGAAAAGTAAACCTAAGTATTCATTTGAATAAAAGACAATGTTTAAAACATCACTCATTCAAGAAACAAGATGTACAGTTAGCTGTTTTTCATGACAATTATGTTCTCTAAACTTACTAGTAATACTAGATTAGTAAACCTAAATCATTGCTTTGTAGGGAAGAGACCCCAGAGTCTGAATCCTAACTTATTGAACCACAATGCAATTAACCTGGTCTCTGCAAATATAGGGTCAAAAACATTACACATCAAGTGTACTTCATTCTTTATAAATATTGGGATCTATTCACCAACCAAGTTAGACTACACTAATGATATCATTAATAGGATATCAGGCTTCATTTACCTAATGTCTGGTTTCAGAAATATTTTATCTATGTAGAACATGTTTTTGTGGAAAAGTTAATCAGTCCAACTTTGGTAGCACATGCCTGCTATCCCAATTTTTCAGGAGGCAGAAGTCAGTATTAACATCGTTTAAGACTTGCTATAAGAAAGGAGCCAGATTACATCTCAACCCATCTTTAATCCTAGCCATGCAGGAGGCCATCAACATAATTGCGAATTGTGGGCTGGGAAAAAATGTGAGATTTTATTTGAAAATAATTAAGGTAAAGCTAAGGTGACAGGATATTTTCAAGGTTAATTTGTAGTTTATGCATGATTTTATGTTCATATGTATATATTTGTGAAAGGAATTATTCTTTTACTGCTGAAACCTAACAGAAAATATCATGGAAGGAAAATATTAATTCTGGCATGAAAATGTGGACATTTTAGTTCTATATAATTTCTGTCATTCTTGGCATACATCTTTATTACATGTTTTTATTGTGACCTTTCCAAAGACATTTCTACATCCTACGCTGGTAACAGGAGCGCCACCTTGTGGACGCAACGTAACATTTCTTATGGCTTCGGATTGACAACTAAAGGTCAAATCTACAGCACTGTAGCTGTATAAAAGGTATGGTGCTTTTTGTTGTTGTTGTTTGTTGTATTGTGTATTCCCTTTTTTTTGCCAATCTCTATACATTCCCATGGTCTAAACCAGCCCTGGGTAAAAATTCTATATAAATTCTCTCAAGAAAGAATTATTCAATACTTCAAAATCTTTGACACTGTTCCCTTCATTCCCAATGATGTTGGCTGAGTTACTTTTGCGTGCATGTGTGTGTGTGTGTGTGTGTGTGTGTGTGTGTGTGTGTGTGTGTGTGTGTGTGTGTGTGTAGGCCCTGGGGTTTGAATTCAGTTTCTAGGCTCTGTCTCTGAGCTTTTCTGCTCAAGGTTAATGTTTTACCCCATGAGGAACAGCTTTTTAGGTAGTTTGTTGAAGAGTCTCACAGTCTTTCCTGTCCCTGGATGGCTTCAAACTGCAATCCTCTGTTCTCAGACCCATGTGTAGTTAGAATGCCAAGTTTTACGCGCAAGGAATCAAACTCCAGTGATTGAAAACCTACTTCACCATCATTTTCACAAAGATGGGCATTCAATCTCCACATGATCCCATTGAAATAAAGATCATCTGCTTTAATAGTTACTAGAGATGAATTAATCCCACACCTCATGGTGCTGTACTCTACTACATTCTTAGCCAGCAGTCCCTCCGCCACAACTCTAGCACCTCTGGTTACAGTCAACTGACTTTTACTTGCTGCAAAAGCCATGAGTATTTATTAACTTAAGTTTGCCCTAGTAATAGATGCATTCTGAACATAGTCTTTAAAAGCTCTTCATCCTCATTAGGAAAAGAAATCCATAATGCTATAGGCGTTAAGTCTATCCAAACGCTTTGCTTGGTTGCCCACAAGCTCCCAGAGAGAAAAATCGCTGTTCTACGTCTTATTTATTGGGGAATATTTCTATTAGCTATCATTATAAGCTAAGTGCTGTGCTTTACTGCTAAAAAATGCCTGGGGCAGTTATTATCAATATGCAGAGCTTTCCAAAATGTGAGGCTGATAGTTTTAACTGCATGCTAAACTCCCACAGGTTCTCACCAATCGTGAACTCTTCAATATACAATTCCTCATTAATAACAAATAAAATCATAATAAAAAGCGGGTTAGCAGTAGCTCCTAGGGACTTATCTCAAAGGATGAACCAGAAGGATACCTAAGGATAGTAGAGGAAGCATTCATAGGGGCTTAGTGAAAGGATAGTTCTTGTTTAAAACACATTTTTATGTTTTTAAAATACATCAATGAGTAGACAGTAAGGTAGAATGGAAGAGTCTGTTTTGGACCTTCAGAATAAAACTAGTCTACTGTCTTCTCTCTTAATTCCCAATTAGGAAAATTACACAAACATTATGAGCCCATTTTTTAAAATTTAGTTTAATTTTGTTGCAAAGGTGTTGCAGAGAGGGGTTACAGTTACATAAGTAAGGTAATGAGTACATTTCTTATCAAACATTGTTACCCCCCTCCCTCATTTTTCTCCTACTTTCTGTCCCATCCCCTACCCCTTGAAGTTGTAAAGTTCATTTCCAACATAGTGTCTTGTGAGTATCATTGTTGCATTGGTTCACCCTTTGTCCTTGGTTCACCATTTTGTTATTTCCCTTCCCTTCCCCAAATCAGATAAATGTATATACCAGATGCAGGTGTACCAGAATAAAAATCAGTGGCGACCAGGGATAAACCAAAGGGAAGGGGGTTCCGGGAAGTTGGCAGAGGAGAAGCTGGAGTGTAAGTAAGCTCTCGCATAGAAAGCAGTTTTAGAGTTGCAGTGAACAGTCCTAAGCCAGAGAATCACACCAAGTGTGCCATCACAGGGCAGAGAGTTAGGCCAGAGAGGGGAAACCCAGGCAAGGAGACACTTCTGAGCTCTTGCCAGCAGCCGCCGCGGTGGTGACAGCTGTGGCGGTGGCAGGCAAGCCATACCTGAGCCACAGAGAGTCTGGGATGAAGGAGCCAGACACAGTGGACAAGCGGATTCTACTCAACAACAGCAAGAACCGACAAGGAGCAGACATCTTCATACTGCTGTTCGCAGACCAGAGACAACCCAGGAACCAAGACTTGGCGTGAGTAGAAGCCTGACGTCCTCACTCCTTCTCAGGGAGCCGAAGAGGGAAGGCCACCAATCCCGCCCCAGTACCAGAGATCTCCATCTTGGACACCGATGTGTCCAAGCCGCTGAGCGGCTAGCTCCAACTCAGGCCTTGGAATAAAACTAGGGTCATTTAGCAGGTCACAAGAACTTAACGGCATGACCTGCCAGACTCAGCTCCACCCAGGGAAAAGTCATCCAGTTCGGGCGCCAGCACTAGGAGTGGCTTTCTCCAGTGGGTAATCAGAGCCAGAGGCTGCCCCTCCCACTAGCAGCCTGGAAAATCAATTGAAAATCAGTAAACAGAAACCCTGAGAATGGCTCCAGGCTGGGCTCTGTAAGGTTTTCACAAACTAGCCCCGGAAAAGCTACTGTCTGTTGAAAGGTCTCAACTCTACCAAGAACCTAGCCTCATCACTGCATGCCCCTCTTTTGTGATGCTCAAATCAGATCTCCCTCCCAATGAACTAGCCTGGGAGAAGGATCGCCAAATCCTGGGTAAAGCAGAGCATTTTTCTGCCTGTTCGAACAAACTGACTTAAGAAACCAACCAAGCCACAGGACCACAAGCAGACCAGAGACTCCAACAAGAGGCTGGTTACGGACACAAGGGAGATACAGGATTTTTCCCACTCCTCCCAAAAAAATCAAAGAACTTTTTTTTCTTCTTCTTCTGCTTTTTTTTATTGTTGGTACCTTATATAAAAAATTTTTTTCTTTTCTAAAACTTTTTTTAATCTTTAATTTTTGCCTTTTTTGAAAAAAAAAATGTTTTCCAGAAACTTTTTTTTCCTCTTATAATTTTTGTTTTGGGGATACGGGAGTGTGCATTTCTCTTTCTTTTTTGGTTCCTTTCTCTTTTTTTTTCTTTTTTAATTATCTTTTTGTTTTCTGTTTAGCTCTACTGAACTTCTCATCTTTTTCTTCTTCCTTTCTTATCTTTTTCACCTTCTCTTCTCTTTCGTTCTTCTTTATGTGACTTAATTCTTGTCCTGCATATCCACAGATAAACCCATAGTTGAATATTAGACCCTATCCCCCAGTGTGTACACACATAATCCACAAATTTATTGCTCAATTG
This sequence comes from Dipodomys spectabilis, assembly GCF_019054845.1. Taxonomy (NCBI): domain Eukaryota; kingdom Metazoa; phylum Chordata; class Mammalia; order Rodentia; family Heteromyidae; genus Dipodomys; species Dipodomys spectabilis. Next base: position 2,950,419 of record NW_024870710.1, read on the forward strand.
AAAACCTCTGAGACTTAAATTCCTTAATAGCAGTACTACCTCTTTATACCTATGTAATATTTTAAGCATTTTTATTTTTAAGTTTTTCACAACTCCTTTATATCCCTCCCCTTCTGTCAATAAATTCACGTTTTTATCTAAATAGGTTGTTATCGATTCTACATAATTTTATTAATTTTTACCTTTCTATTTTTCTGGTCTCTTTTCTTTTCCCATTCCCTTTCTTCTTTTTTCCTCTCTCTCTACTTTCATCCTACCCAACCTATTTCCTGCTTTGAGATAAGGACATAGTTAACTCTCTTGAGCCTCCCCACATCAATCTATTCCTATTTTTTACCCACATCGCTCCCTAACCCTAATAATTCCTGGTCTTCCAAATTCTTCTTTGCAGTTCATAGCCCATTAACGTATAGTTGTTTGATGTTGAATAGATGTATCTGTTGAACTAGATTGTATCTGTAGACTGTAGACTATAGACTGTGCAAATTCAGACTTGGGTCGATGATTGCCTTAAGATAGTGTTCTACCACAAAACTGGTGCTATTTTCATCTCAAATGGGCAGAGTAAGCTGGAAAAACACAAGAAAAAATGGCAAATCCGGGTATTTCAATTCCCAATCTTGATAATCAGGGGACAGAACAGATAATGAATAATCCAGAGGAGAATTCCCAAATAGCTCTACAAACACTGCTGGCAAACATGATAAATGAAAAGATTGAAAGCATACAAAGGATTCTGTATGAGCGTGATAGGGAGAGAGAGGAGGCATCCCAGAAGTTTATACAGGAATATCATAAGCGTGAGGAAGCTACTCAAAAACTGATACAGGATATGCATGAGCAGCTTGAGAATACTCAAAGAGAAAGGCAAGAATGGCGTGAGCAGGCTGGAACACTCAAAGAGAACTACAGGAATCCCACGAACAGGAAGACGCTAACCAAAGAGTAATACAGGAATTGAGAGAGCAGAAAGAGGATACAAAAAGATCACTAAAGGCATTCATGAAATACATTAAAAAAGAGCTAAAGGAAGTAAGGGAGACCACAAAGGGAATGCTGAATGGAACCCAACAGAAGGAATGGGAGTCCAAGGAAACCATAATCAATCAAATAAATGATTTGAGAATAAACACTGAACATCAAATTAAAGAAGTAAAGAAGTTCATACAAGATCTAAAACAAAGCTTCAACAAAGAATTTGAAGCCATCAAAGCTGAACAACTAGAAGGAAAAGAGATAAAAAACAATGTAGAAAGCCTTGACATCAGGTTAGACCATGCAGAGGATCGAATCTCAGGGATTGAAGACAGCCTAGATATTATAGAGAAAGAACATACAACCATCCAAGACAAGTCTAAGAAATATGATAGATCTATCCAACACTTGGAAATCACCATCAGAAGGCCTAATCTAAGGATAATGAGTGTAGAGGAGCACCTTGAAACAGAAGTTAATGGTCAAGGAAATTTGTTTAACAGCAAAGAACTTCCCAAACATGCAAAAAGATAGGCCTATTCAGATACAAGAAGCTTTTAGAACTCCAAACATACCAGACCAGAATAGGACATCCCACCATTACATTATAATCTACACAGGATCAACTCAGACCAAGGTAAACATCCTTAAAGCCCTCAAGAAGAAAAGGATAATCACCTATAAAGGGAAACCAATTAGAATCACCTCAGATTTCTCAGCAGAGACAATCAAATCAAGAAGAGCCTGGAATGCACCAAACTGAGAATCCAAGAACCATAGGAAGAACCCAGTTTTCGCAGCCCCCAAGAAGGTGGATAACATGGCGGGAACTCCCAAATACCTCTCAGTCCGTTCTCTTAACGTTAAAGGACTGAACTCTCCAATTAAGCGACATAGACTGTCTAGTTGGATTAAAAAACAAGACGCTTCTATCTGCTGCCTTCAGGAGTCACATCTTGCCCGTAAAAACAAACACATTTTCAATGTTAAAGGTTGGAACAAAATCTAGCAAGCAAACGGCCGCTTAAACAGGCAGGAGTTGCAATCCTATATCAGATAAAATAGACTTCAAATTAAGATTCGTGAGAAGAGATAAAGAAGGTCGCTACATACTAATTAAGGGATCTCTACTTCAGGAGGATATTAAAATTCTAAATATCCACTCGCCAAACAATGGAGCACCCAAATTCATCCAAGAAACATTACTTTCCCTCAAATCCTATATAAATCCAAATACATTAATTGTTGGGGATTTTAACACACCACTCTCCCCACTAGATAGATCAACTCGGCAAAAACTCAACAGAGAAACTGCAGATTTAAACAGTTGCATAGATCAACTAGATTTAACACATATCTACCGAACATTTCACCCAGCAGCATCAGAATACACGTTTTTCTCAGCAGCACATGGAACATTTTCTAAAATAGACTACATTTTAGGCCACAAAGTAAACTTGTCTAAATCCAGAAGCATTGAAGTTATACCTTGCATTCGCTCTGACCACAAGGGAATAAAATGAGAACTCAACACCAAAAGCCACCAAAGAAAGTCCAGAAACATATGGAGGCTGAACATACTGCTGAATCACGAGTGGGTCATGGAACATATTAGAAAGGAAATCAAATGTTCATGCTATTCAACATAAATGAACACCAAATTACCAGCTCCTCTGGGACACAGCAAAGGCAGTACTCAGAAGCAAGTTTATAGCACTGCGCTCCTACATCAACAAATTGGAGAAATCTGTACCAACAATTTAATTACACATCTACACCTCCTTGAAAAAGAGCAACAAGATAAACCCCAATCCAGTAGATGGAAAGAAATAATTAAAATTAAATCAGAATTAAATGAATTAGAATCCAAAAAAACTATAGAAAGAATCAACAAAACAAAGAGTTGGTTCTTCGAAAAAATTAACAAAATTGACAGACCCTTAGCAAATCTTATCAAAAAAATGAGAGAACACACCCAAATAAATAAACTCAGAGACGAGAATGGAAACATCACCACGGAAACAACCAAGATTCAGAATATTATAAGGGAATACTTCTCAAAACTTTATGCTAATAAGTTTGAGAACTTGACAGAAATTGACCTTTTCCTAGCAAAAATTGACATGCCAAAACTAAACCAGATGAGTTAAACCACCTTAACAGACCCATATCAAGCATTGAAATAGAAACAGCAATAATAGACCTCCCAGCTAAGAAAAGTCCAGGACCGGATGGTTTTACAGCGGAATTCTACAAGGCCTTCAAAGCAGAGCTCACACCAATACTCCTCCAACTCTTCAATGAAATTGAAAGAGAAATTTCACTACCGAACACATTCTATGAAGGCATCATAACCCTCATCCCAAAACCAGGCAGGGACTCATCAAAAAAGAGAACTATAGACCCATTCTTTGATGAACATTGATGCAAAACTTCTCAACAAAATTTTTGTCAACCGACTTCAGCAATTCATCCAAAAAATCATACACCACAATCAAACAGGATTCATTTCAGGGATGCAAAGCTGGTTCAATATACGCAAATCAATTAATATTATGCATCACATCAACAGGAGCAAAGATAAGAACCACATGGTTATCTCAATAGATGCAGAAAAAGCATTCGACAAGATCCAAAACCCCTTTATGATGAAGGTTTTGGAAAAATTAGGAATCCATGGAACATTCCTCAATACAATAAAGTCTGTATATGACAAACCTACAGCCAGCATTAAACTTAACGGTGAAAAACTAAAGCCATTTCCACTTAACTCAGGAACAAGACAAGGATGTCCACTATCTCCACTTCTCTTCAATCTAGTATTAGAATGCCTAGCTACAGCAATAAGACAAGATGCAGACATAAAGGGGATCCAAATAGGGAAAGAAGAAATAAAACTCTCCCTCTTTGCACACGACATGATCTTGTATTTAAAGAATCCCATAGACTCCACTCCCAAATTACTCAAGCTGATTCAAAACTTTGGCAAAGTAGCAGGTTATAAAATTAACCCCCAAAAATCAATAGCTTTTCTGTTTGCCAACAATGAGAAAAGTGTGGCTGAAATTAGGAAAGCATCTCCATTTGTACTAGCATCACAAAAATTAAAATACCTAGGAATTAACTTAACCAAAGAAGAGAAGGACCTCTATGATGAAAACTTTAAAATCTTGAAAAAGGAAATCAACACAGAACTTTAAAAATGGCAAAACCTCCCATGCTCCTGGATTGGAAAGGTTAACATCGTGAAAATGGCAATACTTCCAAAGGCTATCTACAAATTCAACGTGATACCTATCAAAATTCCAACCTCATTCTTCAAGGAAATAGAAGAGGCAATCCAAAAATTCATATGGAACAATAAAAGACCCCGAATAGCAAAAACGCTACTCAATGGAAAGAACACTGCTGGAGGAATATCAATATCAAATTTCAAACTCTACTATAAAGCCATAGTAATCAAAACAGCTTGGTATTGGCATAAGAACAGACCTCAGGACCAATGGAAAAGAATTGAAAACCCAGAAATGAACCTACAGACCTATAGCCATCTAATCTTCGATAAGGGAGCTAAAACAATAGAATGGAAGAAAGATGGCCTCTTCAGTAAACGGTGCTGGCAAAATTGGTTAACTATTTGTAGAAAACTAAAGCTAGATCCTTATATATCAACCTGCAGCAGAATCCACTCCAAATTGATCAAAGACCTCGAAGTCAAAGCAGACACTCTGAAAACATTACAGGATGGAATAGGAGAAACCCTAGGTCTCCTTGGCTCAGGCCGAAATTTTCTGAATAGAGACCTGGAAACACAACAAATCAAACAAAGGTTGGACAAATGGGATTTGCATAAAGTTGCAGAGCTTCTGCATGGCAAAGGACATAGCTAGCAAGATCAATAGAAAGCCCATGGATTGGGAAAAGATCTTCACTAGCAATACAACGGACAAGGGTCTCATATCTAAAATGTACTTGGAACTCAAAAAATTAAATCCCCCAACAACAAATCCTCAAAGAATCAACTGCCCAATAAATAAGTGGGCGAAAGACTTAAAGAGAAAATTCTCTGAAGAAGAAAGAAGGATGGCCAATAGACACATGAAGAAATGCTCAACCTCTCTAGCCATAAAAGAAGTGCAAATCAAAACAACTTTGAGATACCACCTCACTCCAGTTAGAATGGCTACAATCAAGAACTCTAACAACAGATGCTGTAGGGGATGTGGACAGAAGGGAACCTTACTTCATTGTTGGTGGGAATGTAAACTTGTTCAACCACTTTGGAAAGCAGTATGGAGGTTCCTCAAAAGACTTCACAAAGAGCTCCCCTATGACCCAGCAATCCCACATTTGGGCATTTACCCAAATGTTTACAAACAAGACCACACTAAAGCTACCAGCACAACTATGTTTATTGCAGCATTATTTACCATAGCTAAGATATGGAACCAAACCAGATGCTCCTCAGTAGATGAATGGATCAAGAAAATGTGGTATATATACACAATGGAATTCTATGCCTCCATCAGAAAGAATGACATTTCCACATTTGTTAGGAAATGGAAAAACTTGGAAAAAATTATATTAAGTGAAGTAAGCCAGGCCCAAAGAAACATAGGTCCCATGGTTTCCCTTATTTGCAATATCTAGTATATGTATGAGTCAAGCGGAAAAGCTCAGATTATGTGATGTTAGGAAAATGAACCCTTAGATCTGTATTTTAATGTTTTTTCTTTCATGCATGTGTTTCTAACGCATTTATAAGATTATTTCTTTGTTGCTTTGTATGTCCTTCCCGCACAGTATAACCCCTGCTTTAACTATATTTGATGGCAGTATAACTTGTGGAGGAGATGGGGAAAAACAATTCGTTTAAGGATTCAGGTGGACCTGTTGCAACAATGAGAAGTACAAGTTGTCATGTCCAAAACGAGCTTTACAATGTCTGTGTGGAGCGGGGGTTAAGGGGAAGGATTGGGATGGGGGGAGGGGGGAGGTTGGGCAGGGATGTGAAGGGTAAACAAAGGAAGAGACTGCAATGGTTGGTAAGAAATGTATGCGTTATCCTGCCCATGTAATTGTAACCCCTCTGTACAGTATGTTCACAAATAAAATAAAATAAAATTTAAAAAAACCAAAGGGGAAAAAAAAAAGAAAAGAAGAAGAAAAACTTGATATAATACATTGATATCAGCAAAGTCAACACAAAAAATAGATCTCTTGTTTCTATTTCTTGGAGTTCATTTTGATAGGCATCATTTTATAAGGTCCTATGTCCATAGCTACTGAGCTAGTGTGTTCCTGTGCTAGGAACTATCCTAGACACAATCTAATTGTTACAAATGAGGGAAACCATGGAGCCTATGTTTTGGGAGTCTGGCTCACTTCACTTAAAATGATTTTTTCCAAGTCTTTCCATTTCTTTACAAATAGGACAATGTCATTCTTTCTGATGGAAGTCTAGAATTCCAGTGTGCATATATTCCTCATTTTCTTGATCCATTCATCTATTGAAAGGCATCTGGGTTGGTTCCATACCTTAGCTATGGTCAATAATACTGCAATGTTATGTTAGCTTTAGTGTGGCCTTGCTTGTGATAATTTGGATAAATTCCTGGAGTGGGATTGCTGAATCATAGGGGATTTATATGTTTAATCTTTTGAGGAACCTCCATGATGCTTTCCAGAGTGGTTGAGCCACTTTACAATTCCATCAACAGCATAGTAACGTTCCCTTTTGGCCACATTCTCACCAGCATCTATTATTATTTGTTTTCTTGATAATGGCCATTCTAACTGGGGTGAGGTGGAAGTCAAGGTGATTTTGATTTGCGTTTCTTTTATGGCAAGAGATGTTGAACATTTCTTCATATATCTGTTTTCTATTCTTATTTTCTCTCCAGAGAAGTCTCTTTCTAATTATTTAGCCCAATCAGTAATGGGGTGGTTGTTTATTTGAAGGTTTTATGTAGGAGATATAATTAATTGAACTCTATGTATATTTTAGATATGTGACTCTTGTCTGTTGTATGGCTAGTGAAGATCTTCTCCCAATCCATGGGCTTTTTATTTATCTTGTTGATGAGCCCATTATTTTGCTTACATAAAGAGGTATCACTGTTACTTGGAGAATTGGTGCTAGAAATCAAGTGAGACAACAGATCTGCAAATCATCTCTCATGCATTTCTTTTTGAAAATTATTTCATGGTAGTACAAAATCCAGAGAAGCTGTGACTCTCATGGATTTCTCCGACATAGAAATATCTTTATCAGAGCCTAGTGCCAGTGGCTCACATCCGTAATCTTAGCTACTGAGGAGGCTGAGATCTGAAGATCTCACTTTGGAGCCAGCACAGGAAAGAAAAGTTTATGAGACTCTTATCTCTAACTACCAAAAAGCTAGAAGTGAAGGTATGGCTCAAGTGGTAGAGCACTTGCCTTGAATACAAAAGCTTGAGAACAGTACCCAGGTCCTGAATTGAAGCCCCAGGATCAGCACACACACACACACACACACACACACACACACACACACACACACACAGAGCACACATGCACACACAAATTTTTGCCATCTATTTTGGAGAAAAGGTCATATATTACCAACTGTATTTCTTTGTTTACTAAACATAATTTTTAGTCTTAAGATTGAGACCACAACATATCAATTTATTTTTATTGTCCGTTTCATTAACTGCTTGACTGATTAACTTAATATTTAGCTTCAAACAATGACTTTTATAGTGTGTTTTTATGTGAGTTGAAAAGGCAGCTCCTTTTATGGCTTCCAATGGACTTGCTCACGTTTTTGCATTTAACAAAAGACTGAGCTAGGCTATCCTTGGCTCATAGCTTTTCCACATGCTGCTAATGGCAAGATTTCTTTGGACCAAGTAACATCACACTGATGGCCTGAAATCAATCATGATTTCTGTCCACACAGAAAGCACCAAATCCCCTACACCAGGCTGTCTCTTTTCTGTTGAGTTGTAAAGCAATGAACCTCACAGTCCATGTTGGAAATTTGGCTGAACAAAGGTCAGGATGGCTTCAACTCACTGTTTCTCCATTGATTTTAGCTGTGGACTGAAATAACACAGCTTTCTCCCACAGTGACTAATTTCAATTCCATCATAGATTTTCTAATCTTTGGGTTCAGTTTGTCCATGAAATTTGTTCGTGCTTAAATAGTTTTTCATTACTTTTTTGTCAGTTGTGGGGATTGAACTCAGGGTCTGGTGCTGTCCCAAAGCCTCTTTGTGCTCAAAGCTAGTACCCTACAACTTCAACCACAGCACTACTTCCAGTTTTTGAGTAGTTAATTGGAAATAAGAGTATCAGTGGGACTTCTTTGCTCAGGCTGGCTTCCAACTGTGATACTCAGATCTATGTCTCTTGAGTACCAAGGTTATAGGCATGATCCACCATAGACCATCTGCGTTAATAGAATAATTATCACAAAATTGTAAAACTTGCTAACAAATTTGAAGCAATTAATAATTTAAGAAACTTAAAATGATTTATCAATTAGATTGCATGTTAGGAAGAATTAAAGTGGAAAATGCAGAATAAAGAAACCCTAATAATATACGATGATCCTACTGAGTATTTTCCATTTCTCATTTCCCTTTCTTTCCCCAATAATTCTGTGAGTTGAGCATCAGGAACCCCATTTTATGAAGCAGACTCGAAAGCTCATTGAGTAGAAAGAAATGAGGCCCTGAAGTCCATGTGGCCAGAGAATGGCAGAGAGAAGACGGAGGTCTTTCCATTCATTAAATTCTCCCTGAATTTCTGCACAGGACTTCTCCGAAGCTACCTTAAACAATATTTTCAATGTCTTTACATATAATATCGAATTTTTAATTTTGTTTTCACATGACTAGACACCTTATAATGCAAGTATTTTCATTTGCAATGCAAAACAAAAATCAACATTCCACAGACTATTTTCCAAGATGTATTGACAATAAAACTATTCAAACGGGAGATTTAAATCTCTCTGGTTCTTCCCTAGATCACTGTGTTCAAGGAAAGAGTATGTGTTACCTTAGACAACTACTTGTCTTTAATATATGAAAACTTTTCTTCCTGGACTATTATCTTCAGGAAGAGAAAAACATCCAAATACCAAGGGATTCCTAAACAAGCTACTCAGAACAAAGGGGCTCAAAGATTTTATGGTTATTCAGACAATTTTGTTCCTAGTTTGGATTCTAGATTTGGCTAATTTGGGTTCTGTGCTACCTATTGCTCTTTCTTGATGTGATCTTCCCTAAGCATTACACATGGACGCCTTTCCACATCTAGTGATGAGTTGAAAGTCCTATAGTCATGCAAAGTCTCTAAGTCCAAAGAGAACTTAAAAGTGTTATTTACATGGGTACCGATGGCTCACGTCTGTAATTCTAGCTATTGAAGAGGCTGAGATATGAGGATCACAGTTTGAAGCCAGCTCAGGAAGGAAAGTCTATGAGACTCTCCAAAAAACTACTCAGAAAAAGCTGGAAATGCACCGTGGCTCAATTGTAGACTCTAGCCTTGAGTACAAACAAGCTCAGGGACAGAGCCAAGGCCCTGAGTTCAAGCCCAGGACCAGCCCCGCCACCATAAAAATGTGGAGATAGAAAAATATTCATTAGCATACTGAAATAATTGTCCTGGAAATTCTTAGACTTGACATCGAGATTTAATGGCAGACAACCCCTTCCACTCTTGGACAACTGGAGAAGACTGAACTGAGTACCAGTCTACTTTAACTAAAAGATGTGGGAAATAATCTACCCAGAGACTCACATGAGTTAAAAAGGCAATGGATGGCAAGTAAAATCAGAAAGCTACCTATGTTAGTCAAACCAATTATTCATTATAAATGCAAAATTGAAATAGCTTAAATTCATCAAAAGTAATAAGCCATGGAAAAAAAGTATCCTGAAAGAGGAAAAAGTGACTGTAAAAAATGTTAGTTCTTGGAAAGAAATATATAAAATAAGAACAGATTGGTTGTTTGTGTTCAAAGAAGCAGCATTAAATTTTCTGTGATGTTGATAATGGAAATTGAATGCAGGACCTGAAAGTATTGCTTAACTTTTATCCTCAAGGCTTGTACTCTACCACTTAAACATTCGTTCAGCTTCTAGGTTTTTGCTGGTTAATGGTCAATAAGACTCTCACAGATTTTTCTGTCTGGGCTGATTTCAAACTACAATTCACAGATCTCAGCTTCCTGAGTAGCTAGGATTACAGGCATCAGGCATTGACACCATGCTAAGAAGAAACATTATTGACGATTAAAAATTAAAACACTTTATAAAATGAAATTGTCTATGGTAAAATAACAGAATTTAAAGACACAGTAAGAAAGCAAAGAGACTGAAGAGCAATTCAGAACTCAGAATGACAGCTATCAGTCTGAATCACGTTAGCAAATGAAAAGACATAGGACATATATCGAAAATTATTATTATCCAGAATTTGGAAAATATTTTCCAACTAGGGGAAACAAATAAGACATCTTCACATTGAAAAGCCTTGATGACTGAGGAAAAGATACAAAGCCAGATATGCTCTATTCTGCTTCCCATCCAAAATTAAGAGAAGGAATCCTTAAAATATTTAGGAAAAGTCATTCTCGTCTACATAGCTTGTCAGTCTTATTTAATACTAAAACTCCCTGAGGAAAGATGATAATTTTCTCTAGAATTTCATGCTTTATTAAATTCAAGTGGGAGAAAGAAAAAATTTCTTGTCAGAATTCTATTCAGAAAGTTTTCCCTGCATGTATCTTTTGTGAAAATATTCCTGTGGGTATATACTTGGTAAAACAATTCAGAAACCCCAGAGAAAACTATTAGATACAGAGCCAGCCTACTAAACTACATAAGATGAAAATTTAAAAACATGAATTATGAGGCTTATTGTTGCACAGCTGGCCTAAAGGTCAACTATTTGAACAAAACTTATAAAAGAAGTTGAATTAGTCTAATTAAATCAAAAGGAAGGATTTATTTTTAGTAATGGAGAAGTGGTCTATACCTGTAATCTCAGCTACAAGGGAGACAGAGATTGAAGAGGTGAATTTTGAAGCTGGGCTAAGAGAGTGTAGTGTGGCCCCCATTTCAATAACCAAGCCAAGTGGGGTAGCATGGACTTCTTCCTGGGAGACCTAAAGTAGGAGAATCCTAATCTGAGGTTGGTCCTGGGAAAAAAATGCAAAATCTACCTACAAAATACCTAAAGCAAAAAAGAGCTAGAGGCTGGGCTCAAAAAACTGGGAGAAGCTAGGTACTGGTGGCTCATGATTAATCTGTGCAATTCAGGAAACTGAGGGCTGAGGATTGAGGTAGAAATCCAATCCAAGCAAGAAAGCCTGTGAGACTCTTATCTCCAATCAAACACCACAAAGCCAGCAGTGGAGTTGAAGTGGTAGAAAGCTAGACTTGAGAATAAAGCTCAAGGACAGTGCCTGGGTCCTGAGGTTAGCCCCAGGACAGGCACCAAAAAAAGGGGGAAGGAGGGTGAGGGGATAAAATGCTGGTTTAGCAACCATGAGGCCCTAAATTCAAATACTATTACCATCAAAAATGTAAAACAAAGATATAGATATATTTGTTTTCATATAGCCAAAGAATAGTTGTTAAAATATTGAGACAATGATTTTTTAGAGAGTTATAAATCATAGTCCAAATATAAAACATCTTAGAATGGATTTCATTATTTTAATGCAAATGTATATATAGAAATTTGTGCAGTGTGTAATTAAATATGTATATAATATGTATACAATATATAATTATATACTAATAGTAATGTATTTACACTATACACACCTAAATATAAGTTTAAATATATATAATTTTTAATTTTGTGAAAATTCATTAGATAAGTTTAAATTGATATGTAAATATTCATTTGTTCCAACCTTGTTCATTATCAGAAACGAGGAAGTGAAGATATAATAGAATTTCTACTCAAAATACACAAATACTGGGGCACAACCCTGATTCAGACAGAATTGGACTTAAAGGAAAGAATGCACTTGTGTAAGGACATTCAGAATGACTTTTTTTGAATGAGATGTTAGTGGAGTGGGTTAGACCTGAAATCCCAGCTACTGTGGGATCGAGAGGATAATGGTTTAAGGACAACTGAGGCAAAATTTTCATGAGTCCTTCTTTCAATCAACAGCCCGATGTGGTAGCACACACTTGATATTCCAGCTATGAAGGAGGCTTAGATAGAAAGTTCATAATTCCAGACCAGAAAACATAAAAGACTGTGAGACAGTATCTCAATGGAAGAATCTGGGCGTGGGAGTTGTCTCATCTAAGACAAAAAATGTAAAGTGGGAGATTTATAGATGTTATAGAGACCTGGTCAAAGATTAAGACCTATCTGAAAATAATCAATGCACAAAAGTGCTGTAGTCATGGATTAATTATAGAATTCTTGCCTAGTAAGTATGAAGCTCAGGGTTTAATCCCAGTCTTGCCAAAATATAATAATCAAAGGAATCATTTTAGTTAGTGTAATACAATTTATAATGAGGTTTATTGGCATCAAACTCTGATCTAAGTTTAAGAAGAATACCCAAGAAAGGAAAAGTACTTGGCCTTCCTGAGAATTGATGGTAAACACTTAGAAAGTTTTCTGATCAGTGGGAAGTGGACAAATAATCCCTAAAGGGGAAGAACTTAGAGAGTGAAAATGGGATCACCTGGGCAAGAAGACAGTGGTGGAAGGTGTGACTGAATGGACAGCACAGTTTGAGGATTATGATAAATAGGTCTAACTTATACCTAAGTTTAACAGCAAGCAAAGCATTAAAGAGTTCCAGGCCTGACTTCTCAGGAAAAGGGAACTCTAGCAAGTGCCATGGCAACAAAGCAAAATCGTGCATGAAGCAAGGCAAGAAACACCAACACCCTTAATTGGTACAGTATTCCTTGGGGATCTAGGAAATTAAGCATCTAATTTACAACATGACTCCAGCTTTGGGAGATTTGGCATCTAGTTTGTGAGGCATGTCTAGCTTTGGGAGATTGAGCATCTAGTTTGCAAGGTAATCTCCAGGTTTTGTTGTATAGTAAACCTCCAATAAGGAAGATTAGGTGTAAGGTTTTTCAAGAAACCTAGAGTAGGGAAGGTGTTCAAGAAAACTCCAGTAAAGAAGGTTGAGTGCACCAGAAATCTTAGGCCTAGAAACCTGCCAAAAATGGAAATAGAACAGAGAGCAAGGCAACAAAGACTGAGTTAAGAAGGCTCCTTTGGTCATTTCCCTATTAGTCCCTTGGGAAAAAGTGTTAAATACAGCATGCTAATGTAAAGTTGAGTTCTTATTGTTGTCTTTCTTAATATTTTGTTCTTAGTAGATCTTGTGTTTCTTGTTGGCCTCTTGATATTTCCACTCTCTGTGGCATAGGATTTTTTAGTCTTTATTGCAATAAATTTCTGAGCTGATTGTGTTCTAAGTTCTGTCATTAGGCTGCTAGCAATATAGAACCATATGGTCAGCTAGAAAACAAAGATGAACTTTTTCCAATAACCAACCACAAACATAATTCAACACAATCTCTAGTCTTAAACAGATTACAAAGAATAGAAAACTTTTAAAACAATTTTGGTAATGAGACACACTCGCATATGAACTGACTTTGTAATACTTCCTAGGAGGTCCTTAATCTTGAGGGCTTGCAAAAATTACTAGGGGAGGGAAAGTGCCCTACTGGGATTCCTCAGGGGAGAGACAGACACTTCTCCCAAATTATTTTATAAATATTATAGAAGCTTAAGATGGGTCTAATGACCCACATCCTACACCCAAAGTGGGCATTTTGACTCACAAAGGATTCTGAATTTGCTAGGAGCTATTTTTATAGTCTCCACAATTTTAACCAGGTATTTTAAACAATGGCCTTAGTCTGTGTTTCACCACATTTTTTAGACTAGAGCACTTTTTATATCAACTTATATTAAAGCCACATTATATTACACAGATAGGTTAACTTTTTCTTCTTAAACTGTCTTTTATTAAGTCTTTAAGCAGACATTGGGGGACAGTAGTCTTACTATGGGACGAACTATATCTCTAGAGACTGAGATGCAAGAACAGTGGATGCATGGAACAGACAGACAAAAGGACCTCACATGTCTTGCGAGATCGAATGAATGTTCTTGTCAGGCCCAGACCATCTGACAAAGAATAGTCCCCAAAAACCAAATTCAGGCAAACCAAACAAGTTAACTCACCAAAGGACAAGTGAAAGGAATTAACTCACCAAAGGTCTGGCAAGGAAAAATAGGAGTGAAGAAAATTCACCAACACGCACAAAACAAAGAACAAAGTCACAGAAGATAAGAGTTTATACAGCCGACTGGTACCAGTTCCTGAAAAATCCAAAACTCTTTTCTGACATTTCAGCCTTAGAGAGGCTGTTGGAGGTAGGGGGAGGAGGGTGTGACTACAAGCGATCCACTTCCACCTAGTCCAGATAGATGGATCTTCAGAATCGGAAGCAGAATCATACTCACCTCTGGAGATCAGCTGAATGATTCCAAAAAGATTTAGTGGTGTGGGAGGAATCCAGAGTCTGGCTTTCTGAGCAGTGGAAAGTCCATGGGGCCCTGGGATATCTCAAAAGTTATCTCCTGTGTGCAGTTCCTGTCCACCAGTGGCTTCAAGGAACCTAAGTAGCCCCTTGGCACTGGGATTTGGCTGTGGCTTCTAAGTCTTATATGGTGAGATACAGAGAAGCCACAGTTTGAGGGGTCAAATCAGGAGTCTTTATTAGAAAGCCAGCAACTGCAAGCAGACTCATCCCCTCCCCCACCAAAACTTGCAGTTTTGTAGCTAGCATAAAACTTATAAAGACAAAAACCACATCAGGGCAAATGCTGTATGGTATGGGGATTAATAAAGTGTGTTTACAGAAGAAAAACAGGTCAGTTAGGGAGTAAGGGAGCAGTTAGAGCATGTTCAAGGTGGTTATAATAGTTATCTAGGGGTAATAAACAGGAGTAGAGACTTCCCAGAGCCTAACAATCCGTGATATACCCAAAGGTTTCAGAATGGCCTATGCCCAATCTATAGTTCTTCGAAGTGAAAGTTCCCTATTACCTACTAAGGTGTCAAGATGCAACTGAAGGATTGACTCCTGCCATATTTCCCCAGGTCAAGCAAAACACCAAGTGGGCACTCACGTGCCCATCTGCAAGCAGGCCACTCCAACCTTGGCTTAGCTGAAAGCCCACTTACCCTAGGCAGAGCATTCCATTCTGTGTCTGTCCAAGTCTTGACCCCCAAGAGACCATAGCCTACAATTTGTCCTTGTCTCCAACCCAAGCAGTATCTATTCCAGGCCTGGCCAAGGACACTGCCCTGAACACCCAAGAGACCATAACCTTTTTTTTTTTTTTTTTTTTTGTCTTCGGCTTCTTTGTTAAGGCCCATATAACCAAACCCCAAATCCACACAATCATTGGAAGATCTGTGCTTCTCACTGGCAATAAACAGTTTTAGCCTGTTGAGAATCCACTCTAATCCTTTTTCATTCTCCTTCATTTTCCTAACAGTAATGAGGACAAGATGGCATTACTTAGGCCCAGTAGCCATATTTCATGATAAGCAATTTTTTTTTTGCCAGGAGGAGCCATTTTTCCAAGTGTTTCCTTCTCCAGGATACGTCTTTTTTCTATGATGTCCATTCTCAGCTTTTAGAGCACACCAATTGGGGACAGCAGGCAAGGTCATATGTAGAAAGAAGCTCTTGTTATTTTGTTTCCCCTGGTGTAAAAACTACACCTGATTAAGGAGTATAAGGTTTAAAACAACGGAGATAGTGCTATCTTTCTAAATACCCTGTTTCTAAATCCCTGGCTGCCACTCACCTTATCTTTCCTAGTCTATCCTCCCTCTGTTAAATTAAGAGTTAAATTGGAGAGATTGCATAATAACTACTTTACACAGACTTGTGAATTGTTTGCCCTGAACCAGACTTTAAAGATATTAAAAGAAAAAAGGGAACAATGTATATGGACTATATATATGCATTCAATGTGATATATATCTTTGGGAAATGTGGGCTGAGAGATTAATTTAAACAGTGCTTATTCTCCTGATGAAATTATGATAGTTCATGTTTCAGCTTATTAATGAGAGGAGTCTGTTAAAATATTGGTAAATCAACCTTGGATCGTGCAAGAAATCTCCAGTGGGTTTGTGGTAAGTGGAACAGATTTTCACAAGAGATTGAGTGCAGAGAAACAGGGTAATATTTGCCTGAAGATGCCAACGCATGCCATATGGCTAGCTCTTGCCTTTATCTCTCAGATAGAAGCTCCACTACGGAACATAGGCCAGAGCCATTGGGAGACACAGGTATGTGTGATATTATCAGAACATATGTGTGCCAAGGGATTTTAGGCCTTAAAGGATCATCTCAGGGAAGGAAAACCCAGGATTCAAATTGATGGTCTTCCTTATCTGTACTGGTCTTTTGGTCTCTCTCAATTCCTCTAAAAACATGTGTTCAGTATTTCCTCAGCCTTTTCATCCCTCAAGGCAACAAGGACTGCTGACTCCACATCTTGAGTTTCCAAATACTAATGTAAGCCTAAAGATTGCATCCTGATCAAGAGTTAAAAGAAGATGAAATTCCAGCTGATCTAGTGCTATTCACTGATAAGACACTTCATACCACAGAAAAGGATGGATTTGCTACACTTGGGTCACCAGAGCTTCTGAGGGAAGACAGTGGTCTGTGTCTTCTAGATCTGGAGGTAAGAAATTGCTTTTAAAAGCCTGAAATGGGGATTTGACACCTGGTTAAAAAGCTACTTGCTCTCTGTGATGACAGAGAGACAGAGGAATGTAAAACAGCATTCTCTTCAAGACAAAGCCCGAGAAAGAGAGTATCTGACCTGCTATGGTTAAGACTGATGTGGAATGTTCAACTGGAAATAGTCATTAAAATTTTTATATGGGAATTGGTTCATGAGAAACAGACAAGCCAGACTTTGAGAGCTCAAATTGAGAATCTTTATTAGAAAGCAGGTGACTGCAGAAGGACTCATGTCTAAAAGACCTGCAGACTATAATGTAGCTTGCACAAAGCTTGTAAAGACAAAATAATCACATGTTTGGGGTAAAGACCCAAGCCCAACAAAAACAAACCATCTAGGGGAGCAATCAGGGTCGAGCATTCTATGTAGCAGAGCTCTCTAGGGACCCAGCAGCATGACACCAATATTCCCAGAATGGCCTGTTTTCCCTCTAGGCTTTTTAGAGCTGGGTAAAAAGCCTCCAAGACCCATCCAGACTCCATGATGACGGTGAGGACAAAACAATGTTACTTTGACCTAATATCCCTACTTCATTATAAAATAAGGGTAAATACAGAAGTTTAGGAAAACAACATGTGGCTACCCTGGCTCCATAACTAACAGCAGACTGCAGAATCCAAATACAGAATACTCCCACAACGCCATACCCAGAAGAGACCAGAGGTGAGGCCCCACAACACCCATACCCAGAGAGTTCCCCTGTCACCATGGCTCAGCCCACAACTAACACAGAAGAGCTGCAGGAGCAGCTCCATGTCTGTCCAGGATATGGGAGCCAACCTGAGAGTTCCTCGCAAAGACACAGAGGTCTGCCACAGCACTGCTGGTCATCCTCACAACCAGTTCTCTGCTGGGGTGAAGCCCTCCTGTCCCACAGGAGATCAGAGCTGGTGGTTACCCACAGATCGTGACACGGACCCCTCTCCCTCCAACCCATGAAGGAACATTACACTTGAAGATGTCAAAGAAGTCCGAGCCCTTCCTCACTGCCCACATCCCACATGTTGGATTCCAGCAGGAGGTCCTAGGGACTCACACGTGCTGGGCGCCAGGACTCGGTGTCCTCAACAGTCCTGGCTATCAGGGGATAACAATGCTGGTCTGAAAACAAACGTCCCCGCACCCACAGAGCCTCTCCCTTCAGGAACCATGAAAGGCTTCTGAATGGCAGCTGCAGGAGAAGCATTTCATCAGCTGCAGTTGCTAAGTGAACATGAGTGCCAGCTACAGGAGAAGCAACCCCCTATCGTGAGCACCTGCTGGCGCTGGTAGAGCAATCCCCCATCAGGAGCCCAAACTCATGCATTCACAGGCCCCTACCAGAAGCCCAGGAATCACGCTGTAGCTGCTAGCAGAGAGTTCCCCTCTAGGGTGCCTGCCTCTCCACAAACCTCATGCCTGTCTCTCAGAGTCTTGAATCTACTGTTTCCATAATTGTGCAGCAGACATTTCCAATGGAACAATTTCTGGTAGATCTCATCCTCAGATACATCAAGCATGCACATGTGCCCACCAGCCATAGGAGGCCAAGCATAGACCACTTGTGGGGACAGACCCAA
Organism: Dipodomys spectabilis; assembly: GCF_019054845.1. Lineage (NCBI taxonomy): Eukaryota > Metazoa > Chordata > Mammalia > Rodentia > Heteromyidae > Dipodomys > Dipodomys spectabilis. The sequence continues at coordinate 2,968,794 of NW_024870710.1, forward strand.
CCCAGGGCCAAGGCACAAACAAATCTTGTGCCCATGTGGGTAGCCCAACCCTCCTGAAGTCCCGATTCTTACCTTGCCATCCCCCACTGCAGACGGGACCATGCTCCTCTCAGCCAGCTGGAGACAGCGCATGCACATGTGCTTGTTGGCATGGGCTGGCCTACCCAGTGTCAACTAGCCCGGGACAAGTGAGGGCTGTCACATCATTCTGGTGTGAGCAGGCCAAGCTCAGGTCACGACCCCCACAATCCCAGGACCCAAATATGTAAATCACAATGAAAGAAGACATGATTCATGGACTATCAGGACAACAAACCAAATCCCAAATCTAACAACAACCCAGGGAAGGACCCCAGTGAAAGTGAAGAAGAGATGGAGGACAAAAGAACCATTAAAGAAATGATGATGGAATTGGCCAAAGAAATAAAGGGGGAAATGTGAAAGTATCAATAGGAGAAGGAAGACATGAATATTTACCTGGTAGGGGAGATACCATGATCACGAAGGTGGTTTTCCCAGGGCGAGGATTATCCATTGCACTACAGATGTGCTGAGCCTTGTGATTTCCCCAAAGTGGGAAACTCAATTGCATAATTTGCAGTAGTGGGGAATGACATTCGTGCTCTCCCCTGGTAAAAAATTTAAAAAAAGAAAAAGAAAGAACACATGACAAAGGAATTCCAAGATTTCTTAAGCCAGGCATCAACAGATCTTGCCTGTAATCCTAGCTACTCAAGAAGCTGAGATCTGAGGATCATGGTTCAAAGCCAGACCGGGCAGGAAGTCCTTGAAATTTTATCTCCAATAAACCACCAGAAAACTGGAAGTGGTGCTATAGCTCAAGTAGTAGAGCACTCGCCATGAGCTGAACAGCTGAGAGAAAGCACTCAGGCCCAGAGTTCAAGCCCCACGACCGACAAAGAAAATAAAAAACACAGTAAACCCTTCATTAACAGATGAAATTAATACTTGGAGAACTGATATTAATAGCATAAAGGGCTCATTTTCCACAATGCAAACACCAGTAGAAGTCATAGTTAACAGAATAAGTGAAATGGAAAATAGCTTATCAGGAGTCAAGAATAAATCAGAAGAACTGGAACAGAAAGTCAAAGGCAGACGTTATGTCGAAAAACGAACTTTTTACAACTTTGCCATGGGATGGGGGGATGGAGAGGAGTAGGGATAAAAGGGGAAACAAAGGAGGAGGCAACAATGCTTGATAAGAAATGTACTCACTATCTTGCCCATGTAATTGTAACCCCTCTGTATGATATTTTCACAATTAAAAAAACACTTAGAACATTCCAAAGGGAAATCCAAGATTTGGCCAAAGCAGCCAAGAAATTAAATCTATGCATAATTAGAATCAACGAGGGAGCATAATTTAATAGAGGCATGGAAAACCTATTTGGTATAATAACATAGTAGTTCCCCATCTTAAGAGAGAAAATCTCACCCACAAACAGAAGCATATAGAACCCTTAGCAGACAGGATACAAGGAGAAATATTTCTAGACACATCATAGTAAAAATATTAGACTTGAATAGCAAGGAATTGGCTTTAATTGCTCTAAAATCAAAGAAGGACATATATTACAATGGAAATAAAATGAGAATCACTGCGAACTTCTCTACACAGTCCCTCAATGCAAGGAGAGCCTGGAATGATATTATCTAAATCCTGAAAATCAACAACTGCCAAACCAAACTGTGACCCATTGAAGCAATCATTTATATTTGACAGAGAAACTAAAACTTTCCATGACAAACAAAGATTAAAGGAAGTCATGAACATCAAACTGGCATTACAAACAATTCTAAAGGGAGGAATACAATCTGAAAAAAAAACAAAGAAAATGAAAGAAACATATCAGACAGAAACCACCACAAGACAAATTTAGTAAGCACGGGAAAAGAAAAGAAACAAAATACAGGAAAATAAGTAAATGGCAAGAAAATTGACACATTTCTATAATAACCCTAAACATTAACAGACTCAATTCCCCAACGAAAGAAAACGAAAAGCAGATTGGATCAAAAGTAAAAGATCTATTCATTTGATTTTGCTAAGAGACCAATCTCACAGCCAAAGATAAAAACCAACTGTGAGCAAAGCGTTGGAAAGAGATCTTCCATTCAAATGTACCCTGCAAGAAAACAGGAGTAGCCATATTACTATCTGATAAGTAGACTTACTAAAATAAATACAGAGACAAGTAAGGACATTACATACTAATAAAGTGATTGATGCATGAAGAGGAAATCAGAGTGGTCAATATCTATGCACCAAGCAATGGAGTGCTTAAACAGGTTAAACAAATACTCTCAGCCTTACCGAACAAAATAGACTCAAATGCAATAATATTGGGAGATTTTAACACCTTACTCTCCTCAGAGGATACATCAACCAAACAAATATAAACAAAGAAGCCTCTGAACTAAATGACACAATAATAAAAATGGACTTAGCAGACATCTAGTTTTCTACCCAACAATGACCTAATACACCTTCTTCTCAGCAGCCTATGGAACATTCTCAAACATAGATCACACATGCAAAGAACCTCAGCAAATACAAGGAGATTGGCATAAATCCTACCATTATATCCAAACACAGTGGAATCAATCAAATTATTAAGAGCAAATCATACTTTAGAAATTACTCAAAAACATGGAGATTGAACAGCACAGTACTGACTAACACCCAGGTCACAGAAAAAATTCAGGAAGAAATTATAATATTCTTACAACTCAATGAAAATGTAAACACATCACAATGGAACCTCTGGGATAGAACAAAGGCAATGTTGTAAAGAAAGGTCATAGCACTAATTGTACATATGAAAAAAATGGAAACATTAAAGTAAATAACCTCCTGATGCAATTGTAACTGCTAGAAAAACTCAAATCTAAAGTGACTAACTGGAGATACATAGCAAAAATTAGGGCAGAAATCAACAAAACAGAAACTAAAAAAAAACTATCCATAAAAATCAATGAAACAAGGGCTGGGAAGGTGGCTCAGTGGTAGAGCACTTGCCTTGCATGCTTGAGGCCCTGTGTTTGATTCCTCAGCACCACATAAGCAGAAAAAAAGCCAGAAGTGGCACTGTGGCTCGTGGTAGAGTGCTAGCCTTGAGGTGAAGATTTGAGGGACAGCACCCAGGCCCGGAGTTCAGGCCCCATGACCAGACCCAAAAAGAAAAAAATCAATGAAACAAAAAGCTGGGAATATTTTGGAAAACAAATTAATAAAATTGACAGACTAATTGTGAGATTAATGATAAAAAGAAGAGAGGAAATTTATATAAACAAGATCAGAGACACCACAGGTAGTATTATGACAAACACCCAAGAAATCCAAATAATTATAAAGACTACACTCAAAATCTACACTCACTAAAGAAGGAAAACCAAGCAGAATTTCTAGAAACATACTAACTGCCTAAACTGAACCAACTAAACAACTAAACAAACAAATAGCATACAAGGAGATTGATGAAGTAATCAGAAGTCTTCCAACAAGGAAAAGCCGAGGCCCAATGGACTAACCACTGCATTCTGTGAGACTTTTAAAGGTGAACTAATATCAATACTCCCCAAGCTTTTCCGGGAAATAGATGTAGAGGGAGTAATCCCAAACTAATTCTATGAAGGCAATATCATACTCATCCCAAAATAAGGTAAGGCTCTGAAAAAAAAAAAAAAGAGAGACAACAATTGACTAATTTCTCTGATGAGCACTAATGCAGATCTCCTCAATAAAATATTAGCCAAAAAAAATCTAGAAACTGCTAAAAAACATCTTACATTATGACTAAGTAGCCTTCATCTCAAAGATGAAGGCTGATTTTGTTAGTATTATCCCCATATTTTTTCCTCAGCACCACACATACCTAAGCACCGCCCTGCCCTGGAGTTCTGGCCAAACAGCTGGCCACTCCCTCTCTCTTTCCAGATTCACCTGAGCATGCACCTACCTCACTTCCTGCCCCCAGACACTCCAGCTACCTGGAGTGGAACTGATGCCTTGTGCTTCCTCTCCTTGGAAATATGCCCCCTCTAATAACCTTATAATAATCTTTCTCCTGTGTCTGCTTGCCTCCAGCCTCCACATCCTCCCCTGGGATGGATCTGAAGGATTCCTTTCAGATTTAACATAGCTAAATCAATATATGTAATTCATCACATCAATAGAGCCATGGTCAAGAATCGCATGATCATCTCAATAGCTCAAAGGAACAGATTAGAAGATGCAGCCATAAAACCACATATTTATAGTCATATTCAACAAAGGAGCCAAAGGCAAACAGTTAAAAAAAATAGCCTCTTATTGGTGTTGGGAAAACATGACAGTCATATGCAGAAAACTAAAAGTTTATCCCTAATTGTCACCACACACTAACATCAATTCAAAGTGGATTACGTCAGACCCAAAACTCTAAAGTACTGTAAAATGACATGAAAACTCATAGGTACAGACAGGCAGGAACTTCCTGAATAGAGTCCCAGGGGCACAATGGATAGGAGAGTGACTCAACAAGTGGGACTACATTGAAAAAAAGGTTTCTGACCAGCTAAGGACATAGCTAATAATCTAGAAAGACAGCCAACCAATTGGGAAAACATCATTACCAGCAATATATCAAAGGCCTACTACTCAACAAATACATTTTGCTCAAGAAATAACCCCTCCCAAACCTAATAAACAAATCACTAAATGGGCAATGGAGTTAAGGAGAGACGTTTCAGAAGGGGTGAGTGTGGCCAAAAAAATAAAAACAAAAAACAAACAAACTAAAAAAACACATAACGAAATATTCATCATCCCTGGCCAAAAAGGAAATACAAATCAAAAGAACCCTGAGATATCATCTTACCCCAGTTAGACTGGCGAATACTTTGAACTCTGACCACAACAAATGCTGGCAGGGAGATAGAGAAGGAACCCTACTTCACTGTTGATGGGAATGTAAATTAATACAACCACTGTGGAAAGCAGTCAGTAGGTTCCCCAAAATCTCAACACAGACCTTCTGTATGACCCAGCCACACTATTCCTAGGCATCTACCCTAAGCATCATGAACCCCAATATGATAAATACTCCTGTACACCCATGTTCATTGCCACACTATTGAAAAGAGCCAGGATACGGAAACAACGCAGATGCCCCAAAATAGATGAATGGCTGCAAAAAAAATTTGGTAGCTCTATGCAATGGAATTTTACACAGCCTCATCCATCAGGAATGGCGTGGAACTAGAACAAATCATATTAAGTGAAGAAAGCCAAGATCAGAGAGAGAAATGCCACATATTCTCCGTGATATATGAAAGATAGACTTAAAACAGAATGGGGGGCTGGGAAAGTGTCTCAGTGGTAGAGTGCTTGCTTTGCATGTATGAGGCCCTGGGTTCGATTCCTCAGCACCACATAAGCAAAAAGAAAAAAGCTGGAATTGGAGCTGTGGCTAAAATGGTAGAGTGCTAGCCTTGAGCTGAAGAGCTGAGGGACAGTGCCCAGGTCCAGAGTTCAGGCCCCACAACCGTACCCCCCCAAAAAACAAACAAAAGCAGAATGGGATATGACAAATGATACAGGATTCTAGACACTCAAATATAGGGAGCCTAAAAGAGGATAGTCTTAGGAGAAAATCACGATGGTGTAAGTTTCTTAATATATTTATACGTGTGTGTGTGTGTGTGTGTGTGTGTGTGTGTGTGTGTGTGTGTGTGTGTGTGACCATGGCATTACTGTTCAACTTTCCATTAAAGTTCATCTAGTGTGTTGAGTTACTTGTCTGTTCTTTCTTTATTCTGACTCCCTCATAACTCAGTTTCCTAAAAATAACTGTTGAAAATGCGTCTGGTCAAACAAATGCCTGGTTGCAATGCATAAAATATTCTAATTACCCTTTAAATACAGGTAGGGCAAGAACTCATATTGTCCCCCTTGTCTCCATGATGGACCACAGATCCTGTCAGTACAGTGTGCCTGAAACTCTGCTTCCAAGGCAAGATGTCTTAGGGTAACAAGTCCTGAAGCACAGTCTCACTGTTGTCTCCCATGATCAATTAAAGCTACATCAGTTGGTTAAGTTCCTGTCCCATAATGTTAACTTCACCCCATGCCTTGCTAGGCAGGGTAGGAGAAGTCGAGTCCCTGGGAAATATATCTGGGTAGAGTGAAAGCCAGGCATTTGAGGAGATGTGAAAGTTCCACCTCTCAGAATTGCTACAGCTGATATCCAGTAGTATTGTGGGGCACATTTTCTTCAGGCTTTTCTGAACAAATGGAGCTGAACCTGTGTTAGGAAAAAGAAAATACCGACAGGCCCAACTTGGTCTTCAACATAGGAGGGGCAGACAAACCGTCCAGCAGGATAGAATATTGTGCAAGTTGGTGGAGTAGGGGTCAAGTTTATCTTGGTCTTAACAAGCAAACAGAAAATACGAAGCATAATATGGTCTCTTGGGGGCCCAGAGGGGCCAAGGGCGTGTGCTCTTGGTCAGGCTCAGAATAGAACGCTCTGCGTCCGGCAGGGAACTTTTCTGATAAGACCAGGTTGGAATCACTCACAGTCAAGCACGAGAGCACTCACCTGGTGTTTTGCTTGACCTGGGAGAAAAAGGCGTCTTCAATACTTTCACCCTAGTATTTCAAAAAGTAGGAACTCTTCAACTGGAACTCCAGGTTTACATAGATGTCTTCAGGATTCAAGGAGGAGTTCCTGGTGACATTAAGCCCAAGGACATTTGAATTCATTTAGCAAGATGGCATGGGAAAATTGGACCGCTCCTGATATTATTCTAGCAGGAAAAGGGGGGAAGAGCATGTGTTCTAAAAAGCTTGTAATTTCACCTCGAAAAATACTACGTTGTATAGGACCACAAATTAAAAGTTCAGAAGTGGCTTTCTTGCTATGCAAGAGTGCAGATATCAGTTCTAAAATCTCTCATTCTTGGGATTGGAAAATATTTTTAATTGGGTGTTGTGAATTAAATCACATGGAGACTAGTATTAAAATAGTTAAAAGAAAAAAATAGTAAAAAAAAAAAAAGAGAGAGAGAGAGAAGAGAATTGTCAGAGAACCTTGCTAAAAATTTCCTGCTTTGGTCTGGTGGTTTGGCTCCTGTTGAGTAAAAGAGGAACTGCTTTGGTATTAAATAGGTTTCTTTACATGATGGGATTAAGACACACCCTAGACTCTTCCGGAAATAGCAGAGGGTGTGGGTATATTTTGAGATTTCTTGTGTACCCTTCACCACATTTCAAAGTCACCTTATGTAAATATATCTTACCCTATTTAAACTAGCCAATATTGAGCAAATTGTGAACCTGAGCTTGGCCAATCTGAGCAGAGGGGCAGGGCCTGCGGCAGTCAGGATAAATAGGGGAGCAGCCTGCCTGTTCTATGTGTTTGCTTGACGATTTTTGGTTGATGGTACACCTAGAAATATTTTCTGTCTTGCTGAGACAATTCTTTATTCTCTTTCTTTCTTTTCTTTCTTTTTCTTTTTTCTTTCTTTCTCCTGTCCTTTATTTCTTTCTTTTTCTTCCTTTCTTTTTCTTTTTCTTTTCTTACCATTATTTTATTTTATTATAGAGGTGATGCACAGAAAGGTTATAGTAACAAACAAAAGGTACCAAGTATATTTCTTTTCCTAAGGTGTTATCCCCTCCCTTTCTCCTGCTTTCGGTTCTCGTGACTGCCCCCTCCCATGTTGTAAAGCTCATTTCTAACACAGTGTCTAGTGAGTATCACTGTTGCATTGCTTCCCCCTTGGTTGATCTATGATTCCACTTCCCTTTTCCAAATCAGATAAACTTTGATACTCCAATGGTTGTTCGGAGCATAGTTATAACAAGGACAAACACAACTTGTACCAGAAATTCACTGAAAGCAACAGTAAAAGGGTGGGGCCTTGTTTTTAATCTCAATTCCAATTGATATGGAAATGAATTGCACACCCTTCTCTACACACCCTTCTCTAAGCCCTCCCACCCAAAGTGTAAAAAAAATGGAACTAGGGAATCAAGCTATTCCGCACATCCCACCGCCTTGCCATGGACAGCACTTGGAGAGAGCTTGCCAGTGGTGAGGACCAGAGCAGGAGAATCAGCTCTCTCCATCCTCTTTGTTTGGAAAGATGGAGTGGGACATTGCCCAAGCCTTCCAGGAAGAGTTGAGATGCCCCATCTGCATGGAAACCTTTATCGACCCAGTCACCATCCACTGTGGGCACAGTTTGTGTCGACCATGTCTGCGCCTCCTCTGGGAAGAAGCTGAGACTCCAGCCAGGTGCCCTGTGTGCAGGCAACCCTCTCAGCAAGAAGAGCTCAAAACCAACATTGCCCTACAGAGTCTGGTGTCCATCAGCCGACAAATCAGCCTCCGACAATTCCTGAGCTCCGAGGAGCATACATGCTACACACAAAAGGAGACCAAGCAGATGTTTTGTGAAGTGGACAAGAGCCTGCTGTGTCCTCACTGCTCCCCGTCTCGGGAACATGAGGCTCACAGACACCAACCTGTCGACTGTATTGCTGCAGACAAACGGAAGATTATTTTAAAGGAAATGGACACTATATGGGAGAAGATACAAGAAAACCAGAGCAATATATACGAGAAGAGGAACATCATCAACCAGTGGGTTTGGTACATGAATCTACACAGGGAGATGACCAAAGATTTTTATTCAGCACTGCATCTGGGTCTCCGGGAGGAGGAAATACGACTTTCGGAGATACTGAAAGAGAAAGGAAGAGTCATCTTTCTGCAACTCAGGACAATGGAAACCCAAATGCTTCAGAAAAGCAGTAACCTCAGAAACATATATCAGGAGCTGATGAAAACCTACCAAAAGCTAGACCTGGAACTCCTGCGGCATTTAGAAGACACCCTGGAAAGATGCAAGAGTGCCTTGGTCTTCATGCCCCAGCTGAAGAAGCCAGAGCTCAGCCCTCCTTCCATTCCTAGATTGATGGATAACCTCAACCATTATCGAGTGGAGATCACCTATTGTCATTTGATTCAGAATCATGAAGAATCCAACTATGTTGCTCTTTCAGGAATCCAAGAGTTCAGCTCTGGGAAACATTACTGGGAGCTCAGTGTCCAAGGCTTCTCCACCTGGGCTGTGGGCGTCTTCAGAAATTCAGCAATAGGGAGCAACCTTATTCTGAATGAATCTGAGGACATTTTTCTTCTTTTCTCTGGCAAGGGGAACATTCATTATAGTATCTTTACCACCGCTCCATTGCTTCCTCACTTTATAGAGAGACCAGTGGGCCGCATTGGTGTGTTTCTTGATCTCGAAAATGGAAATGTGAGTTTTGTGAATGCTACTAAGAATTCCTTTATCTGGAGATACCCAACTAACTCCTTCCAGTATCCTGTCAAGCCTTGTTTTTTCTCCTGGTAACCCATAATCATAAGTAAAGAGCTTTTATTTCCTTTTTTTCTTTCTTTCTTTTTTTTTTCTTGATTGTGGAGATTGAATTCTGGGCCTGGGCACTATCCCTGAGCTCTTCCGCTCAAAGTGAGTGCTCTACCGCTTGAGGCACAGAGTCATTTCTGGTTTTCTAGTGGTTTATTGGAGATCAGGGCCTCTCGGACTTTCCTGACAGGGCTGGCTTTGAACTGTGAGTCTCAGATCTCAGCATTCTGAGTAGCTAGGATTACAGACATGAGCCACCTGTGACCAGCTAGTAAAGAGACTTCCTATGTGTTCGGAACTCTCTATACCAGAGAACCCTTCTCAACTGAAGCAAATAACTTATGCTGTTCTTATTTGTCTTTGTAATGTAATTACATTTTTGTTATGAAATATAGAGTTAAAATAAAATGCAAGATGTAAAAATGTTAGTGCATGCATGTTTAATTTTGATTCTGACATATGATAAACACTATAATAAACAGTGGATGGCACAATGAAACTTGGCTTATAAGTAGCTTATTTCTTAATTGTTTCATCTTCATCTCTAACACCAGTAGCTAGGAGTTTCCATATTCCCTCTGCATTTCCACAAATGATATTACTTCCCTGAAGAACAAAAGCACAGTTGGCATGACATCTTTCTGCAGACCATAGAGAAAATCTGGGCCATAAGACACTAGGCATTACCTATGTTTTCATGGTGTCTCAAGAAAGAAGAAGTTCTGATGTTTCCCAAGCAAAGAGATTAGTTAAAGGAAGAGCCATCTTATTGCTTTAAAGATAGCATCCATTTAAGCTACTGTGCCCACAAAACTCAGATTAATGGCATGAGGCAGATATTCAGGAGGGAATGAAAAAGATAACAGGCTTATTGATTTTTGCAAGATTAAATCGAACACAGTACTAGAAATGAATCATACTAAATTTAGCTTGCTTACCTACAAAGCAACTCTTCACATCCAATCGTGTGTCACTGTGCTCAGTTTAACAAAGGCAAAACCCCCCTCAGTGCCAGGAATATTTAATTTCCTCCTTCAAGCCTATTAGGGTTCACTTTTTTTTTTTATAGGCAAGCCAGATTCCTGTAGTGAGATCATTTTTTAAAGTTTTCCTTTTGGTTATGGATAGAGTCTGTTTGGAGGGGTTGTGAGTTAAAGAAATGGAGAGAGTGGGCTTAATTGGGATACATTACATGTGTGTATGAGAGTATCGTTTCCCTTTCCCATCCCTTCCCATACTCCCCCCACCTCCACACACCCTATCCCCCCCCAAAGTTGTAAATTCGTTTTTCAACATAACGACTTGTACATCTCATTGTTGCAATGGGTCTACCTGTATCCTTATTTAAATGATTTGTTTTTTCCCTTCCCAAAATATTCATTTTTTAGAGTGGAGTAACTCCATAATATTTCTTCTGGCTAGTTTGTCTTCCTCATTGGTTATCTTAAAATTATAGAATTATTTACTTTTACATCTTAGAGAAAATTGAATTTAGCTTCTTATATATTAGATTCAGAATGAAGGTGACTTAAGGAAAAATGTTTTGTATTACTATAGGCCGCAAACAGTGTTAAGAAATTTGCTCACATTGTCAAATATGTTCATCACAAAATTATTTAAAGGATTTTTGTCATCATTGATTTGTTTCACTTTGGCAGAAGTGGGTTATAAACTCAGGGTCTTCCACTTGCTAAGCAAGCATTCCATCACTTGAGCTACCCTGCCTGACCACACTTGCTGTTTCTTTTTTTCTCTGTTTTTTTTTTGTAAAGCTAGTGCTCAAATCCAGGGCCTCAGACATGCTAAGCAAGCACCATACCATTGAGATGTACCCCAGGCTCAAGCAAAGCAATCTTATCACATCCATACAGAAAGAAATCTGGTATTTTAGTACACCATGATGTCAGAATGAAGCAAGATCACAATAATATTAACAGGAGGATAAATCACTCAATGGTGATGTATCTATCTATCTATCTATCTATCTATCTATCTATCTATCTATCTATCTATCTTCCTGACCCTGGGGTTGAACTCAGGGGCTGGGTGCTGTCACAGCGCATCTTTGTGCTCAAAGCTAGCACGTGAGGCACAGTTCCATTTCTGGCTTTTACTGAGTGGTTTATTGGAGAATAGAGTCTCACAGACTTTTCCACCCCACTGTCTTTGAAATGAGATCCTCAGATATCAGCCTCATGAATAGCTGCAGGTGTGAGTCACCAGTGCCCTGCTTGGTGATTATATCTTTGTCAAGATGCGAATATGGATCAATTTAACCCCCAAAATTTATAAAACTGTTTTTATACAAACATTGGAGATATTTTCATTTTTCTATCAGATCATTTTGATTAAAAATATTCCTACACTAACCTGTAATTAAAAATTGTGTACATATTATTCTTGAGTCTCTTACTTAAATCTATAACTTTAGAAGGAATGACTCCAATCACTTGATCTTCTATGCTTTTCTGTTCATGCTTTTCTGTAGACAAGTACATGTTAAGACCAATTTTGTTCTTCAATTTACATATTATTCTTATAACCTTGAAAAATCAGTAGATAGCTCACTTTGTGCAAATTACATGCTTTTCTGAAATCTTTACCACTCATACCTCCATAAAGTAGAAGCTATATTGAAAACTAATGCAAGCTAAATGGTTTAGGCATTAACAAAGTTTCAGTCAACCAAGAAATCAGACAAGGATATAGCAACATAGTAAGTCTGAAATTTATTTTAAATAAATATGGTAGATATTCTTTTCCTACAGGTATGAAAATGAAACAATGAAGCTTATTGAGGTTTGTTTGTAAAGCTGGGAGAATGGATGAAGGAAAAAAAATGGAAAGGAGAAAGCTAAACAAGGTACACTCTATGCACATATGGACATATCAAAATGAATGCCCATGAATAATGAGCCAATAGATTACATACAATATAATTAATAATGTACTATGGGCTAATAGATGCTCAAAATGTGAAAATTTTTATTGTATTTTTAGGTTGAAAATAATATAAGGTACAAGTGGAATTATCACTTAATTCTACATGATAACAGCCCAATTTTCCATTTACATATCATAATTTATTTTTCAGCTTGAGAGTAAATAAAACAATTAAATTAGTTAACCATGGGATCAGGCGACAAATTAACCAGGGATTAAATACTGGCTTTACCAGATAGCAACTGGGAGATTTCAGGTTCTCTGAGGCTACAATCTTCCATGAGGATCTACTTTGCAGCTTGACAAGCTGTTGAAAATGTTAAATTACATAATAATTACTTAGTACGGACACAATGAACACATTCTGTATTCATGAAGTAAATGTTAGTTTTAGTGGTACTAGAGTGAAATTTACTTAAGAGACCTATAAGAAATTGGTACAAACGAAAGCATTGTTTACACTTTTATCAAAGATGAGTCAATAAAGAGAAATCTGGCAACACGAATGTTCAACTTTCATGCTGTTTTCTGTTTCAGTCTACATTTTTATTGTGGTGTTCTCATTCCTCTCACAAAATTTCTGGTGTTTTTGACTAAGAGTGTTACCATTATACGTAATCGTTTCTACAAATATTAAATGTTGCCTCTTAAGCCATAATATTGTTGATGTTAATGTGGCCTTAATCACCTTCTTAAAACAGCTGCCTGAATCCTTCCGCCTTATATCTGAGTGATTGGACCATTAGTGGTAAAGAAGAAAGATGAGAGTTGATGCCAGTTTGGCTCTTGGTAGATCGTAGATTTTTTTGTTCCATGGGAAATCTAGAACAGAACTACTTGAAGTAAATAACAAAATATTTGCAAATTCTAGGGTATATTTAGGGGCTTATTAACTCGTTTTTAAAAATAGTTATTATGTGCATGGTTTTATTCTTAGAATTTCAGTTACTTAAGAATGGAAGCCTTAAGTGAACTCAGCAAATAATTTGAGGAAAAAACTTTTAATGATAGAAATTAAATTGGACAATCCTACATGAGACTAAAATGGATGGTTACATATTCAGAAAAAATGTTCAAGAAAGGGACTCCCAGAAGTGCTAGTTAAGTTGGGAAATGAAGGGAGATAAGCCAACCTATGTTGGAGAAAAAATCCAAATTGAGGATAACAGCAAAGGCAAAAAAAAATCTCTGTCTTCGCAAAAGCCTTGCTCTGGAGGTATGTGGGAAAAAGGGCTTGCCATTAAAGGAAGAAGCGTTAACAAGGAAGAAAAATAGAACATAATGCTCCTCAGAAAGCCACTGGATAATGTTAAAGTAGAGAAAATTGTATTATCTAAATATTTGAGTCTTTTAAATAACACTAGCCGTCCTGTGGGGACATGACAGCTAGTGGTCAGAGTGCTGATAGGGGGCAAAAAGGTGGTTTTCATTTTCCTAGGGGTTCATACATTTTTGTATAAAAGTATGTTCACTTTTGCCAACAAAACCACACAGTAAATTCAAAACTAAGTAGATCAATGAATAGCTTCTCAATGTTTCTTCTAAATGCTCCTCCAGCTAGGGTGGAAGTAATAAGGAAGTTAAGTTGTTCTCCTGCATACCTAAAAGGCAGTAAAAGAAATGCACTTTCAGTGCAATAGTAATGGCAAAGCAATGTAAGTCCTGAGCCACATCATAGATGGGGGTACAGACTTCTGAATGTATTGATGTGTGAAGACTTGTTCATTTTGTGACATTATGTAGTCACTTCTGGACAGAATTTTAGTAAAATCCTTCTCTCCTCCCCTATCACATATCCTATTCTTGCTGCTCTTGAGGAGTTTTTAAAATCTGTTTTTGTTTTCTGCATGTGAAATTTCGCTATTTTAGGAAATCTAAATTCTTCCCCTGAATTACAGTCCCTTCTACAGTTTTCAACTTTAATTGCTGACACACAAAGTAGATTTTTTTTAACACATAGCCTGGTCACTGGGACACCAGGTGTGTGTGACACCAAAATTATTGACTTAACCTCAGCAGATTCCTTCAGTGCTGTATTCATGAGGTGCTGAAAAAAACAATGGCTGTAATTTTTGTTTTAAAGAAAAATGTACACATTCCCTCTTACTTTGAATGAACACTTCTTTTTTCGGTCCGGTAGTGGGGGCTGAACTCCGGGTCTGGGCGCTGTCCCTCAGCTCTTCAGCTCAAGGCTATCACTGTACCATTTGAGCCACAGCGCCACTTCCGGCTTTTTTCTTTTTGCTTATGTAGTGCTGATGAATTGAAACCAAGGCCTCAGGCATGCAAGTCAAGCAACCTACCACTGAGCCCCCTTCCCAGCCCCGAATGAACACTTTTGAAAGGACTTGGAATAAGAATTATTTTCAATCTGCACTTCATTCATTCACTCATCATCACACAATTAATTTTGAGGTGATGGGAGGAAACCATTGTTATTGGTTTTAGTCATGAAGGACGTGGGTGATAGGCAGCAGGACATTTCTGGTTCTGGAAGGATGTCCCATCCACAGGTTTCCTGAAGAGAAGTAACTCTAGATTTCTAGAGTAATCTAGGGTGACCACTTACAAGAAATGGACACTTGAACCAGAGGGTAGGAAATATATTTTAGTCTGAAGAAAATATCTGGAAGATTGCAAAGAAGTTGATATCAGCAGATTCTAAATGAGAAGGCGGAGAAGATTCAAAGAGCAACAAGGAAGCACACATCGAATTCAACATAATTTTATGTTAAATTCTTGGATGAGACATTAAATCATGGATACTTCTGAAGTCAAACTCCTATTATAACTCACATTTTAGCCTGATTATGTCGCAAACGTGGTTCATTAAAAAAGTTTTTCCCCTTATTTTAAAATTGACAGCATATTTTTGTTTACTATATAAGGGAGGCAAATTTGATTCAGAAAGCAAATCCATATTAATTGTGTCCACACAGAATCCTTCACCTATGTAGTATTCGATTGGTTCAAAGCTCTTTCTTTTATCTGTGTTGGTTGATGCTTGAGTCCTGGAAGGGTGCTATCTTGTGAACCTGCACTATTTGGATTCCATCAGTGAAAACACTTTAATTCCATTTGTCTGGGCTGACTTGACAGGATGAAGTCATCCATTAGACCCTCAGGTCTGTCCTGTAGAATGACACTCTTCGCAGTGGAGTGGTTCCTTAACACTTCAACTATAGATGAAATCCTGTCACCAGAGCTTGTGTTCCCCCTAGAATTCTCTGCCTCGTTGCTTATTTTAAATGGAGTAGAATGGAATCACAAGCACTCTTTATGTCCCTTGTTTTCCTCTTGCCTAATACATGGCAAGAAAATTCCCCTATCTCTGTGCGACAGGGTGAAAAGAATAAATCTACTACTGCAGGATTCTCCAGCTTCTTTGTATGTTGGTGAATTGCTATCCAATTTCACAAAGGAAGTTCATAACATGATTATGTCTTAAATCACCACTGCCAGTCACACCTTTTCTATGCTTTCATAGCCATAAGAAAACCATCTTCATTATGAGAAGTCAAAAGAGCATTGTGGAGCAGGGCAGCTCACTGGATACACTTGAAAGATGATTGTTAAGGTAACATCTGGTCCTAGTTTTCATGCTAAATGTATTTTTACATTCACTGGAGGAGACACCACTGGCAGCATTCAGTGTAATTTATCTAAATCTTTAATTCTCTGTTTTATTCAGGAACAGAAATATATTTGCTTTCTAAAGAGCATCGAGAATAATGTTAAGGGATTCTATATTTCTTTGGGCCTGGCTAATTTCACATACTATGCTTTTTTTCTAAGTCTTTTTTTTTCCAGTGTCATTCTTTCTGATGGAAGCATAGAATAATAATGTTGTGATAAATATAGTTGTGATGGTAGATTTAGTATGGCCTTGTTTGTGATCATTTGAGTAAATGCCCAAGAGTGGGATTGCTGATCATAAGGGAGCTCTATGTGTAGTCTTTTGAGGAAACTCCATACTACTTTCCAACTTGGTTGAACAACTTTACACTCCCACCAACAATGCAGTAGGGCTCCCTTTTAACCACATCCCCTCCAGCATCTGTTGTTAGGAGATTTTTGATTATAGTCATTTTAACTGGGATGAGGTGGAATCTCAATTTTGTTTGGATTTGCATTTCTTCTATGGCCAGAGAAATTTAGCATTTTTTCATGTGTCTATTGTCTATTCTTATTTCTTCTTCAGCTAAGTCTCTCTTTAAGTATTTGCCCACTTATTACTGTGGTGGTTGTTTCGTTGAGGATTTGTTTTGAGGGAATTTAAATTTTTGAGTTCCAAGTATATTTTAGATATTAGACCCTTGTCTGTTGTATGGAAAGTGAAGATCTTCTCCTAGTCCATTGGCTTTCTACTGATCTTGCTAACTATGTCCTTTGCCATACAAAAACTCTGCAATTTAATACAATCTCATTAGTCGATTTTTCATTGACTTGTGTTTCTGGGTCTTTACTAAGAAAATTCTTTGGCTTGTGCCAAGGAGGTCTAGAGTTTCTCCTATTCCTTTCTGTAATGTTTTCAGGGTGTCTGCTTCAGGTGTTTCTTAATGGCATCTATGTTCAACTATTTTTCTTAAGATTCTTCAACAAAGAAGCCTTAAAGAAAGTCTAAAGTCTCTTGACTAAAGCCCTTCCCCTCACAATGACTTGAATATAGATTATTAATCTCAAATTATTGAGGAAAATTGCTCATTGTTTTGCTTATTTATTAAAACAAGTGATGTATACTAAGACTTTACTTCAGTCTAGGTCCTGGACCTCTTGGACAATAAGGATGATTTCTTGGTACTAAACAGAATTAATAAAAAAAAATCTAGTGATTACCTACAAAATATGGGCCAACTATGACATTTCTAGGAAGTACACAGAATGGTACAGAATTTTCACGTTGACACCACAAGGATCTGTGTGCGTTGTTTTTAATTTCCTAGTTAATTTTCTTGGTTAATTTGTCTCTCATTAATACTTATCCACTTAAAATTCTTACTCTTTAAAATTCAGTGTTTCAGTTTTTATTACACCTGACATAGATTCAATATATTGAACACTATTTTTAAGAAGAAAGAAGAAAGCGACCATTTTCCTAGAAAATTCATGTATGTTTATTGTCGATGCATGTACTTTATAGTTTTTTTTACAAATGCCTTATCATGTTTTATGATTCTTATACTGCTTTTCTAATGTAACATCCTAACATTTCCCAATATTATGCTTTCATGCACTTGATTGAATTTCCTTTTGCAAATTTAATTTTGCAAACCCAACCCCATTCTTGTTAATATGATGATTAGTGATGGTAGGAATAGTTTTGCATATGTAATGTGCATTTGAATGTCTCCTTGTAAGAAATTATGTTCAAATGTATTATCTGTAATTTTTAATCAAATTATTTCATTCTTTTTGCTATTGGGTTGTAGGAGTTGTTTATGTGTATTGGACATGAATGTATATTATGTGTTAAATAATTATACATATTTTTATCATTGCGTAAGTCATATTTTTCATGTTGATTGCTGCCTTAGATGTGCAGAAGTTACATTAGTTCCACTTAGTCCCACCTGACTATTTTGCTTTTGTCTCTGCTTTAAGTGTCATACAAAAGAAATCACTGTCAGCATTGATGATAATGAGCTTTTCCTCCATGTGGCTTTTCTCTAAGAGTTTACAGGTTTTGTGTTTGGTTAGTTTTTATTTTGAGTTGACTTGTGTTTATGATAGGTGATAGGATCAAATTTTATTTTTTTATCAAATGGATATCCAACCTTCCCAGCAAAAATTGTTGAAGAGATAGAGATTTCCTTGTTCTTGGCACTCTGGTTGAAGACCAGGTTTATAAATTAACACCTATCTTCAATGCAATCATTTATTAATCCAGCAGATAACATAATTGTATCAGTGGACATGGCCTTGGCCTGAGAGTTACCTGAGAAGTGGGATAATGTTCCTTTGAAGTCTTCTTCCTAGACTAGTCTCTTGCATTTGTCAAATTTTATCATCCAAGATTGCCTTCTTTCCAAACCTCAACAGTGTCACCAATCAGCTTTGCCTTTGTTGCTCATTTTATCCAGTTGGCCCAGGGGATAACCCCAGAGCAAGGATTCTTTTGCTTCAAATATTGTGCTTGATGGGACTGGGGGGAAGGGCATCAAGAAAATGTTGAAGACGGATCATATATACCTATCTTCTGTTTCAGAAAAAAAGGTTCTGTCAACATTGGTGCCCATAGTATAGTCAAGGACATACACAGTCTGATTAAGGCTTTGGGACCAGGTTAAGAATGCTGTTAATTTCAAGTTACTTTTTAATCAACTTTTTCCCAAGGAAATAAAATGTCAGAAATGTTAAAAGTAGACAGAGTTAATACAATTAATATGAAACAGACATTCCCAATAGAATATTTTATGGAATATAATTTCATCTGTCAATTCAAAAACAGCATCTATTTAAATAAACATATGCTTTGAAACTGGACATTATTAAATTTACCTGAGCACAAAATCGAAAATTTGGAGAGTTACTTGTAGTTCATATCATAATCCCTTCTTAGATGCTACAACTGAGAGGATTGCTATGTGAGACCCTGATGACACATCTTTCAGTTGTCCATCTCCAAAACAACCAACAAAATCTATGCTGGAGGTATAGATCAGGGGATGAAGTATCAGTCAAATAAGCAAACCAAATGAATATATAGCGCTAAGTTCAAACCCCAGTAATAGCAAAAAGAAAACATAAAACTCAAAACTAGGGGAAGAAAGTTTTAAAAATCCGAAGAATGTTTTCATAAAAATGCACTCTCTTTAAATACTTTGTCATTCTATCTTCTCAAAGATCAAGTTACAGACAGAAGTTTAAAAAACACAGGAATGGCTCCAAACTTCTCTACTTCCTCCAATATAGCAAGTAAGTAATAATTAAAGCAAGAAAAGGTTAAGTTACATACAGATATTTTTAGACACAAGTCAAACAAAGTTGAGAAAGGAGAATAAAGTTTAAGTTACATAAGATAAAAAGTTCCAGAAACCAGTGGTCTAATATTTTGCTTCTAATGTACAATATGATACTGCACATTGAAAAAAAAATGCTGAGAATAGATTTTATGTTGTGTTCTTATCACAATTAAAGAGAGAACATTAAATACTGTACTTTAAAAATCATTATTTTAAAGTCATTTTCTATGGTAAATAAAAAATGAAGGAAATATTATAAAAAGTTTTAACTTGTCACATTTAAGTAGTTTAATAAGGACATTAATAATCAGGAATATATGAAAGCCTTTTGTAGTATTTATTCCTCAAAAATATTTTCATTAGAATTTGAAAGGCACAGCTGTTTTTGTATAAAGGATATCTGAGATAAAATGTACCTCAACAATAATTAATGTTTAAGGTATTTGATTAGCTTTTGGGTTACACGTAGAACCATGTGTGTGTGTGTGTGTGTGTGTGTGTGTGTGTGTGTGTGTGTAAAAATATTGAACAGTATAATGCAAAGTTTTCATTATTGTGTGACAGGTTATACATGTTTAAGTTCCTATTATTTGCAAGTATCATGATTCTTCTTTGTTGTCATTGCTGATGTTGTTGTTCATAGGGTTTGAACACTGGACCTGGGTGTTGTCCCTGAGCTCTTAGCTCAAGGCAAGGACTCTACCACTTGAGTCACAGCACCACTTCTGATTTTCTGGTTATTAATTGGAGATAAGAGTCTCATGGATGTTCCTGCCAAGGCTGGCATTGAACAGTGATCTTCAGATCTCAGCCTCCTGAGTAGCTAGGATTACATACGTGAGCCACTGACACCTGGCTATGATTCTGACTTTTTAAAAATATTTTTATCTTTAAATAGTTAAACAAAAGAGTTGCCATAATTGAGACACAAGAGGTTTTCATCTTTGTTGCGGTTGTTTTTAATGTACTTACAATGTATTATGTGATTTTTTTGTTTCTTTTGTATGTTCTTCCCCCATGATATAACTCGTATTTGATTCCAGTGCCCTGTTTCTTGTAAATACATCTTTCTAATTTGGGAAGGGGAAGGGAAATAACAAAATGCTGAAACAAGGAGACAGGTTGACCTATTGTAACAATGGGATGTACAAGACACTATGTTGAAAACAAACTTTACAACTTTGGTATTGGGGGAGGGAGGAGTTGGGGAGGTGGGGCGAGAAGGGATAGCAGGGGAAAACAAAGGAGAGGACAACAATGATCAATATGAAGTGTACTCATTACCTTATTCATGTAACTGTAATCCCTCTCTATAGTAACTTTACAATAAAAAAGTAAAAAAAAAAAATGAATGCACCCATTACCTTACTCATGTAACTGTAACTCCTCTGTACATCACTTTTACAATTAAAATTTTAAAAACCTTAAAAATATAAACTTAAACAAGCACATGAAAAATTACAAAAGATAAAAAATGTTGTATTTTCTCTTCCCCTCCCTGAATTAGAGAAGCATATATACAAGATGCAGGACACTGACATCAAATAGAGTGAAAATAGGAAGTATAACATGGGGAAGGAACATACAAAGCAACAACAAAAAATCACATGGTACATTACAATATATTAGAAAGTAAAAAAGATATTTGTGTCCCTAATGGTTAAATAAGGATACAGCTTGACCTCTTGTAACAATGAGATGTACAAAACACTATGTTGAAAACGAATTTTACAACTTCAGCCTGGAGGGGTTCAGTATAAGTTATGCAGGTGGGATGAAAGGGATGATAGGGGGAAAACAAAGGAGGAGGCAACAATGATCAATAAGAAATGTACTTACTTTGCTTATGTAACTGTAATCTTTCTGTACAGCATTTTTACAATAAAAATTGTACCCAAAAAAGAAAAGAAAAACAATGTTGCAAGGACATTACCATACAAAACAGTAACTTTTTTCTTTGTCTATGATAGAAGATAGTACAAATGATAATTTTGTTTTCATAAATCAGAAATACATATAAAAATTCTACATGTATGGTAGATTCATGAGAGATCTCAAAAAATATAGTTCCTTTGAAAGGCTAATTTAAATTTCAACAAAATAAATGCCAGGAAGTGATACTCAAGTGGGTGGGGAAGGGAAGTGAGAAGAAGAGGTTCTACTAATGAAGAGGAGAAGAGGGGGAGAAGACAGTCAAGTTTCCACTATATATCCTCATAAATTAAGAAGAGTACGGGAAGGAGTGAGTAGTGAAGGGATGAGTGAGAATGTTCAAAGCTGTGACACTGATCAAAAATTTATTGTATTCATAAACTGCTTTGTTAAATGGAACTCCTTTGTACAACTATTAAAAATAATTAAAAAGCAATACAAACAACAACAAAAGAAACTTGTTAATGGAACCATACCTTAGAATGCAGTCCATTAAATTTTAATTTCCCTCTTGCCTCCTTCCTGTCAGAACATTTGTTAAATTACTAGAATGATGCACAAGATTAAAAAGCAAGCAAAAATTTGTGCAGGCTAGCCTTGATATGTGATCTTATGGATTTCAGCTTCTCACAGGGCTAGATTTACAGGAATAAGCTACTGGTGCCCAGCCCATTTCCCTTTTGTGAACATGGCTGATCCCTATTTTTGCCACCTACCTTGATAGAACCATGTGGTTTGGACTATATATTCACCATGATATGAGCTGAATATCCTTCTTTGTTTCATCATTTATCCAGCCACAAGCATTTTATTACCACAATTCAAACAGGACTGTGACTGTAATGGAAAAGTGTACATGACAAAGCAGCCAGAAGTATATGTCATGAACTTTAAAAAGTATTATTTGGGCAGCTCAGAAATCAAATAAAATGGAAATTTACCCAGAGAACAAAATAGGTCTTTCAAATAGTGAGAAACTCATGAGGTTTTAGCAACAAGAGGCAATAACGAGATTGTAGCAAAGGTTAAATAAAAAATATAAAAATTGATAACAGGAAATAAATAAAATCCTTTAGCTACATACTTTATACATAAGAAAATATTCCTTAAAAAGTGTGAAGACATTCAAGAAATTCCAGTGGAAATGAAGTACCCGATTTCAGTTGCCCTCTCACAGACCACTAGAGATCACAATCAATGCAAACAGCAAAGACGTTTATTAAAAGCTTGAGCTTGGTCCTCCACGCACTCTGTAACCGGTTACTCTAAGAGGCCCCTAGCACAAAAGTAGCACAGCTTTTATGGTATCAAACAAACAAGTCTAGGGGGTTTCCACACAAGCAAGTTCACAAGTTCAGTGGGTTGATCCCACTTAACTTTTTATGATGGAACAATTAGGCAACTGTTCTGTTCCTTAAGGGTGGGCAGGGTTGATGGTAACCTGCTTTTTTTTTGAGAACTGTTCCTCATTCAGGGTTATTCTGAGGGCAGCACAGCTACAAGTAGGTGGGGTTAATCTTAAAATGGAGTCACTTTAGCTCTTCATTCCCTCCTCTTCTAGAGCATCGGGGACCAATCTTGGTCCCCTAATTGGCACAGTCTTTTATATTTACGGTTTGGTATTGGGATCTCAGAACCAAAAATGGACTGTCCTGATCTCTTTTTACAAGATCCAATTATGAGTAACAAAATTAACAGTACGAAAGGCCCGTACATTTTTTTAATCCAGAGGATACCAATTTTTCCCAGTTGTTTCTAAAGCTTTCTTTATTACCCTCCTCTTTTTTACAATTCCTTGAGCTTGTTTGTGGCTAGAGTTTAACACTGACCATTTTTTCCTGTTGCTTGTGGAACTAAGTTATCTCAGAACAGCCACAAGGCACCACTGGGATGCAGAAGCTTGCTAGGTTTTGAGGCTAAGAGCAGGGCTGGGTCTCATTCCTTTTACTACCAGCATTGATAACACACTCAGAGTATTACCAAACCAGAGCCAAACAAGGCTGTGACTATAGAGTGGATTTCCAGTCACTATGCACTGAAGTGCCTGAGGCAAGCAAGACAGTGATATCTTTGCCCCCAATATCCACTGTGGGAATAGAGAGGGTTTTTGGATTTCACCAAAATGAAGGTCCCACAAGATCTGAGTTTTCCACTGGCATGCAGTCTCAGGTGATGGAGCCAGGCAGGAGGTCAGTCTTCTTTTACCATGGTGGGGGTGGTCTATGTGACAATGTAGATTTCCTCCAGGTGACTGTCAGGCTGTCTTTAAACTTTACCCATTAGGGTGTGCAGCAGCAGCAGCAGCAGAATCTCTCAGTGAGTCCAAGGGAGTGTCTCACCTCATGCTGGGCTGCAAATTCCTACACAGACTGGTTAAGGATACATTGCATAGGTTTGGCAGGCTTTGGACCCTTGGATTTTAAGACTGTTTAGACAATAGCCCAGGACAATTTACCAAAATTACTTTTTTTTTTTTTTTAACTAACGGGATATTTTTGTAAACAGACACAAAAGGCTTAGTCTTGTAACTATCTCTGACAGATGCAATCTCCACACTTGCAAACCTGTTTTTATGCTTTTTTTAAAAAAATAATTATTTTATCTATTTTACCTTGTTTTCCAAAAATGACTCTGGACTCTTGGTTTTAAAAGGGGGCTTCTGTCCCACAGCTCCAGTATCCTTTTTTAAAAAAGTACTAAAACTTTTAAATACCCTCACATAATGTCATTTAAGAATCCCAAAACGAAATAAATTCACATATAATCACTCCAAAATGCTTCAAAAGAAGATGAAGTAAATTTTCTTCTACTTTTAAATTTATTCTGAAAGCCTTGTGCTGGCTGGCCACACCTGTAATCCTATCTACTTTGGATATCTATTCAGGAGCCTGAGATCTGTGGATAACTGTTGGAAGCCAATCAGGGCAAAGTAAATGTAAATCTGAGTGTGTTATCAATGCTGGTAGTAAAAGGGATGAGACCTAGCCCTGCTCTTAGCCTCAAAACATAGCAAGCTTCTGCATCCCAGTGGTGCCTTGTGGCTGTTCTGAGATAACTTAATTCCACAAGCAGCACATTTATTCAAAATACCTTCATATCAGTGTTCTGCATCAATTTCTTTGTTAACGATATTATATGGGTAAAATAGAGAAAATAAACTCTTCCATCTAAGAACATTTTTATACTTTTTATTGTAAAAATACTGTACAGAGGACATTTGCATGAGCAAATAATGAATACATTTCCTAACAAGCATTGTTACCTCCTCCTTTGTTTTCCCCCACTATCCCTTCCCTCCAAACTCCACAATACACTACCCTCCCCCTTCCCCTGCCTAAATTGTTAAGTTCATTTTTTAACAGAGTGTCTTGTACATCTCATTGTTACAAGGGGTCAACCTGTAACGCTATTTAAGCATTTTGTATTTCCCTTCCTCTCACCAAATTAGAGAAACGTATACACAGGATGTAGGTGTACCAACTCCAAATACAGTGAAAACAGGGGTATAGCGTGAGGGGGGGGAACATAAAGAGAAACAGTTAAATCACATCTCACATTATAAGTATGTTAGAAACAAGAGCAAGAAAGAAAATAAAAACACTTGTGTCGCTATCTTGGGGTTCATTTCATTTAATAGCACCTTATCTGGTCATATGCACATAGCTTTTGATCTTTTCTGCTTATCCCAGACATATATTAGGTATTGAAAATAAGGGAAACCATGGGACCTATGTTTCTTTGGACTTGATTTACTTCACTTAATTTTTTTTCCAAGTCGTTCCAATTCCTAACAAATTGGGCCATGTCATTCTTTCTGATGGAGGCATAGAATTCCATTGTGTATATATACCACATTTTCATGATCCATTTATTTACGGAGGGCCAACGGGGTGGGCTCCATATCTTAGCTATGGTAAATAATGCTGCAGTAAACATAGTTGTGCTGGTAGTTTTAGTATGGTCTTGTTTGTAAATCCCCAAAAGTGGGATTGCTGGGTCACAGAGGAGCTTTATATGGAGTCTTTTGAGGAGCCTCCATACTGCTTTCCAAAATGGTAGAACAAGTTTACACTCCCACCAAGAATGCCATAGGGTCCCCTTGTGGCCACATCCTCTCCAGCGTCTGATGTTGTAAAAATATGAAAAGCTTCACGAATTTGCATGTCGACCTTGTGCAGAGGCCATGCTAATCTTCTCTGTATTGTTCCATTTTTTTAATGTGCTGCTGAATTGTGCACAGTACATTTTTATATGTAAACTGGAACTGATTTTCTTAAACTGATTTTCTTAAACTTCAAAAGAAGTAAATTCAAAAGAATTCTTGTGAAATTTTAGAACAATGTATTTCTTACATAAGCACACATTTAAGAATAGTCAAGATTCACATGTCAAAAACAAAATAATTCCAGATATTTGTTGTTCAAGAGATGTGTAGGAGGAGGAATTCAATTATTCTATACAAGGCACCTGTCACAATGAACACTGCAGCAAGTGTTCAGGTTTGTTAAAAAGTTTTAATGTTTTAGAGTATTTAATTTTGGGAATTTGCTTATATATGCCAAAATTAGGACTGTTTGGCAGGTCATAAAACTTTTCTATAAAGTATTTAAGATTTATAGTAGCAGACATATGCAACTAAGTATGTCCATTTCAGTTTATAGAAATATTACTACTGAGGGCTGGGAAGGTGGTCTCAGTGGTAGAGCACTTGCCTTGCATGCATGAGGCCCTGGGTTGGATTCCTCAGCACCACATAAGCAAAAAGAAAAAAGCCGGAAGTGGCGCTGTGGCTCAAGTGGTAGAACACTAGCCTTGAGCTGAAGAGCTGAGGGACAGCGCCCAGGCCCAGAGTTCAGGCCCCACGACTGGACCAAACAAAAACAAAAACAAACAAACAAACAAAAAAAGAAATATTACTAATGAGAAGTTGCAAAGTATTTGTGTAAAGAAGCAGAGTGAAGAGTTAAAACTTTGTTAATTACACAGTTTCTGTTAAATTTAGGGCTTCCTTACTTTATATGTTAGTGAGGAACAAATGGTGATATAAGCCATATACAAATGCTGAGATGAGTCATATAAAATAATCTTAGTGGATAACTTTAAAGACTATTTATAGCCTATAAAACTCTTGTTAAACATCATTATCTTATCCAGTTTTAAATGTACAGGAATATGAGAAAATAGTAAAATCTGCTATGTAGTACACTTCAAATACTGAAAACACTGGTAACTGTTTGGTTTTTTAATTTTATTAATCATTAATATTTAGATATTTTTTTTCTTACTTGTAGCATTGTTTCCCTTGTAATATAATACAACTTTTTGTAAGTCGTCATCAGGGGGTACATTGAGAAGGTTACTGGGATGGCCAAATCATTTTTTATAGGTGCATGTGAATTTACAAAAAAGAAAATGAAGAACAAAATATTTATTTAAAAAAATATCAAGTACAGTCTGAATCAGGAGGGATATTAAATATCCACACATAAAATCTTAGCCCTAAGCTGAAGCAGCATCATTACAGAGTTGAGGCCACAAAAGTGAGAAACGGTGTTTTGTTTTGGTTTGTTTTTTATTTTGATTTTGTTGGTCATGGGGCTTGAACACTGGGGCCTGAGTGCTGTCCCTGAGCTCAAGGTGAACGCTACCACTTGAGCCACAGCACCACTTCTGTCTTTTTCTACTTACATGGTGCTGAGGAATCAAACTCAGGGCCTCATGCATGCAAGGCAAGCACTGTACCACTGAGCCACCTTCCCAGCACCTGAGAGACTGTGTTTTAAAAAAATCATCTAAACAACATTTGCTTTCTGCTTTGGGTTATATACTGAAATATATGGATATCTTTTATATTTTTTTGAATTGTTATACTTCTAAATTTATTCTACTTTCAGCCACTTTATCCTTTTCAAAGTTTTGAGATATTTCTTAGAGTTTGCTTCTGTGAAGATTGTTTTTGCATTTATAATATCTTCTGCATCATTTTTATTTTTTTATCAAAATCATTTTATATTTTATATTGATGAGTTATCATACATGAAATACTTTCAAATATACATGTAGAATCTAAAGATAGCAGTATGAATATTCTCATACTTCTCTTGTTTATCTGTTATGTACTTTCAGTATTATGATATTTCTCTCCCTCTTTCACACTCTCTCATTCCTCTCTTTCTCTTTCATTCTCCATGTCTGCTACTTAGAATTTCTGCTGTCTACTATTATCCTTCAAGATCTACTGAATTTGTGGGAACATATAGGGACCAACAGTTTCCCTTGCATTCTTTAAGAATTATAAGAGTGACGTGATGTTATTCTTTGCCATTCTAAATGGCAAAACAACAGATCTGGAATTCCTGTTCATTTTTAATACTATTACAAATTTTATCTCATAAGAATCATTGGGATGGATAAGATATTTTAACTTGTGACCTAAAAGTTCTTTTTCTTTGACAAACAACCTTTTTCATTGAAGAACAAAATATTTATTTTAAAAAAACATCAAGTACAGTCTGAATCAGGAGGGATATTAAATGTCCACACCTAAAATCTTAGCCCTAGGCTGAAGCAGCATTATTAGAGAGTTGAGACTGCAAAAGTAACTACATGTAATGAAAACAAAGCTATCCTATGGAAAGTAGACCAAAGTTGTTCACAGGGATGAAAAACAAGGTAATGGGGGAAGTGAGTACAAAGGATGCCCATCATAGAGCAGAGATCCTCAGAGCAGTTTATCATGTACACTTTGTGAGAATGACAATGTGCTGGGAACTATAGATTAAATCACTGAACACTTTATATATATATATATATTCTTGTACATATATTTATATATGTATATTTATATATGTATATTTATATATGCATATATGTCTTCATTTGTCCTTATATATGTACACATGTATGTTACTATACACAGAAATACACACATATGTAAACATATGTATACATGCACACATAAAGAAAGATACATAGTTACAGGCAACACAAGTTTCACTATTTGTCGAATATGCCTTAGATGGAACGCTCGGAACAAATTATGTTGAAGATACATTTGTCTCTAAGAGTTCCTTTACCACTCCTCTTATCTCTTAAAACTGGTAGGTTCTGGTAGATTCGAATTGCAAAATGCAGTACAAGGGATATCAAGTCACTCAGAAATCTCAGTATGTAAAAATCATATGGTGTCTCCTTGCTCCCCACGGAATGCTTGCTCTTAAAGACAGGTAAAGAATAAAATATTAAGACTTTAAGGCATCCTTCCTTGAACTCTTTTCCAACAGCCAGCATCAATTCCTAAGCAGATGAGTGAGTCCTCAGAAGACTGGAGCTCAGGTCAACATTTCACCAACCTGTGTGAAAACTCCTATGAGAGAAATGCTGACTGAGATCTTGCTGATTTCCTGGCCAAGGAAATAAGAAATGAAGAAAATATTTTTAATGTAGTAAAGTTTGAGAATAATTTGTTACCTCTCAATAAATGTGTAGAACACAACTATACCGACTGACAATAAATGATGTGCATTTCATTTATATGCTCTTGGACTTAGCGAGTGATTTTAGGTGTGTCTACACAAGTAGAATCAGTATAAATCAAGCTAGCATTTCTTCATTTAAGATACAAGGAAAGGATACAATTTGACTCCTTGTAACAATGAGATGTACAAGACACTTTATCAGAGACGGAGTGGAGGGATGAGTTGGGGTGTTCTGAAGAGAAGGGATAGTAAGGGGAAAACAAAGGAGGGGGTAAAAACTCTCAATTAGAAATTTACTTATTCCAGGCGCCGGTGGCTCAAGCCTGTAATCCTAGCTACTCAGGAGGCTGAGATCTGAGGGTCGCAGTTCAAAGCCAGCCCGGGCAAGAACGTCCGTGAAACTCTTATCTCCAATAAACCACCAGAAAACCGGAAGTCGTGCTGTAGCTCAAATAGTAGAGCACTAGCCTTGAGCTGAAGAGCTGAGAGACAACACTGAGGCCCAGAGTTCAAGCCCCATGACCGACAATAAAGAAAAAAAAAGAAGTGTACTCATTACTTATGTAACTGTAACCCATCTGTATATTAAAAAGATACAAGGAAAACTTCTGTACTTATAGGAAGTTGTATTTGTCACTCAATATCAGTAAGGTATTGCTTTTAGGACCACAGGCATATTAAAACTTTGGATACTCAAATTCTCCAAGTGAACACAGTATATTACTAACATTAGAATCTTCCCACAACCTAGTGCAGTGTAATTGCTATGAAAATTTTTACTATATTCTATGTTTGTAATAAAAATAAAAGCATATGCACTGTCAACAAATACAACTTTTTTCACATAGTTTTTGTCTGTGTTTTGTGAATGGGATTGGGAAAGCAATATTGAAAAGCACACATTTCATCACCAAGACCGGTCTGCAAAATGTAACAAAGAACTAATTCAGCATCATTGAATAGTTTGGAACTCCAACGAGAAGTACTTGAATTGATACATCATCAGAAAGTGTAACAACCCAAGGACTTTTTAGAAATGCAGCTGCTAGATTCCTCATGGAGAGCTTTCATAACACTTTGTGAAACACAAGTCAGCACCTCACTGAAGTGTAAATGGCTTCCCCTCACCTTTCTGTCATTCTCAGTCATTATCTAATCAACATATAGCTAAACTTGAATAATCCTCTAATAACAAAATGTTGATGGAGTGTTTATATGCACAAAACCTGGGACAGCTAACTTTTTCCAATTAGAACAGTCTGTATTCTATGATACAGCAGAGAAAAAACTAGGTAAGTATCCATTTACAGCCTTCTGAATAATTCTGATTCTGCACACATCAGTTATCTATCCATACCTGTGCCTGAGTGAGAGGATTTAAAAAGACTTCAGTGATTTAAAATTTAAATTTAAATGTGGAATGAAATTAGTTCCAATGCATTACATTAAGAAATTTAGAAACAACCGAGAAACCTATAACACTTTTATTGAAAGTGAAGGGATGTTGGAATTTGGTTCTCTATATTTTAAGAAATTTGCAAAAAGAATTGGCAAAATAAAAATTTCATTTTCAGCAGGCTTGACAATTTGTATATTGAAAAGCGCACTAGCCTCAACAATATGTCAATGATATCCTTTTATTTATCTCTAAATGTTTATGCTTCTGGTCTCTTAATATTAAAACCAAAATTTTTTTACTCTTTAGCTAGTTGTGCAAATGGGCTTTGATCCATCATGTCAGTGTGGAATAGAGGGTATGTACATTTCAATGTACAATACATCTGGATCATTGACAATCCTTCCAATTTTCTTCTTTCCGTTAACCCAACTCCACCTATCCCTTCAAGTTTCCTACTTATATTCTCACATATGTACATTGAGTGATATGAGTATATGAGTCCACCATTTCCTTCTCCATTCTTCTGCTCTACTCCCTTTAAGCCCAGCTCCTTATTTAAGACTTATTTCAACTTCATGGTATTTTGTTAAATATCTCTGCCTTTGGGATTGGGCTTTGTGCTTGCCACATCCTCACTTCCATGTTTGAACTACATAAATGAGGATATTTCTCTATATTTCTAATCTATGAATGGCTGAGACAGGTCTCCTTTACTATTCACCTTCTGTCCTAAATTTAGAATTGGACCTTCAGGACCATCCAATAGAGCTTTTTTCTTCTCTACACACTGTAGATGGAAGGAAAATAATTTCCATGCTCTCAACACTATGCTATCCATCATTAATTTCCATCACTTACCACTTCAACAGTCTAAATTTAAAGTCATGTTTTTGCATTATATCCACATAGTTTAAGTGTAATTTACCTAGCATTGGAAGTTTAGGGATGATTTTCAATTTTTGATGATAGAAGCAGGAGTCAGTTTAAATTATGCAGATTCCACTATGTAGTGAGCCCTGTAGTCTTCTAAATTTTCAATAAATTTAGAATTACTTTTTATTAATAATTGAAAAGGTTTTATTTCAATATTTGGAATGCTGTCGCAATTATTTAAACTCTTTCACATTTAGAATGAACTTTCCTCCCTCCAATTTCCCCCACTACTTCAGGTTAAGTCTCCTTTGGCTTTAGTGTTTGAGAGGATGAGGGTAAATTGATGAGGGTAAACAGAAAGATGATCGTTACTCAGATATCTCCTTCCTCTTCTGTTTCTGCTATTCTTGTTGAGAGGAAGACTGGAGCAGGGAACAAGAGTAATGCTTGGGTAAGGTAGCATTCCTGGCATATCAGTTATTGTTTCTGAGAATCACTTAAAATTGTGTACTTTTGCCTTCTCTGTAACAGAAACCTAACTGTGGCTTCCTTCGTGCAGGAGTAAGCACACTAACAGGTTATTACATGTAAATTGGTATTTTATACCAATTTATACATGTAAATTGGTATTTTATTACATGTAAATTGGTATTTTATATATTATATATTTTATATAAAGGCACTGATTGTTCAACAATACCTTAGTGAGGAGTAGAAAATTCTACTCAGCTCCCCCCTCCTTTCCTCTTCATCCTTCCCCTCCTCTCCCCTCATTTACCCTCCCTTCCCTTCTTCTTTCTTTGAGGGTCTCTCCTCCATATTCATCCCTATCTTCTCTCTTTTTCTCTTTCAGTAGCAAGTGATTTGGTTTATCTGACAACACGTAAGTAATTGAAAAAATATGTTTTCTCCTCTTTTTGTGAATATTTATTCTTAAGAAGTGAGTTCTAGCAGAGCACCAGTGGCTTACAGCTAGATACTAGGTAGGTTCAAATTTGATAATTGCAATTCGACGCTATCCCAAGTAGATAAACCTAAGAGATTCTTCACTTGTAGTAAAAGGAAGAAGTGAAGGTGTGGCTTAGGTGGTATAGAGTAAACATTCAAAATTAACGCCAAGATTGTTAGGTTTGTAAAGAGAGTTTGAGTAAGAACCACACCATGCACGTGGTATTCAGGTAAGGGGTAGGTTTATTCATCATTTCGGCTGGCACCAAGCTATGTTGGCCCTCCACACAGCTGGGAAAGGCCTGGGCAAGACCTGGGAAAGAAAGCAACTACGCCTGGGGTAGGCCTTATCTAGGGTATGGGTGGAAAAGATATGGTGACATCAAATTCAGATGTGACCTCTTCCAGGTGTGCCAGTTGCCTAGGTAATGCAGGTACTAGGTAGAGACTTTGCTGCAAGGAGGGTAGAGTCTGCTTGCCATCCAGGAGCAGACCTTAAATTCCAGCCTTTTAGTAATCATGAAATAGGGCATGGATTCTCTCTGGCTACTTCCTGCTAACAAGGGGTGGGAAATTAGGAGTAAAAGGCTAGAATTTTGTTCGCTCCCAGAGAAGGCAGTGAGCTGCAGCTGTCCCTTAGTGGGCGTGAGTCCATAGATGAAGTCTGGAGGAGACAAGTCTCTTGGATGAAGTCTGGAGAAAGTCTCATGAGGCATTGAGGGTCTGGAAAAAATATTAGAGAGCAAATAAATGGCAAGAGGAAGGATTTGGGGCTGAAAAATGTTGGTAGAAATGTCCCTATCTGGTGACTAGGTAGAGGAGAATTCAGGTAACAAAGGTAAGAATGTAAATTCTTTTCCAGGTAAGAATGTAAATTGTTTTCCAGTTAAAAGGTAGACAAGTATGGACATTAGATGGGCAGGCTTCTTAATATATTGACCTCCCGGCTCTGGTTAATTTTGAAAGGGCAGGCACAATGTGGCTGATATTACATCATCTCCTCTTACTTCTCTTCATGGTCCCTTGTTCCCCAGACTGGCTGAGTCTAGGTGCTCATTGCTAGGATGCTTGTATTATTTAGTATTCATAGAGATTTAAACTCAAGGTCTAGACACTGTCCCTGAGCACTTCTGCTCAAGGCTGGTGCTCTACCACTTTGAGTTACAGTGCCACTTCCAGTGTTTGACTGCTTAGAGTTAAGAGTCTTCAGCCATGCTTCCAGCCTGACTCTTTGCAGTTTAGTTGGGAGTGAAGTCTTAGGGATTTTTCAACCCAGGCTGACTTTGAATTGCAATCTTTGTCACAAAAACCCTTTATTATTTCCAATTAAACAACAAGGAGATCAAATAGAATAATTAGAGCTTACTTGGTCGTTAGAGCTTACTTTGTCGTTATCAAGAATTGACCAAGAAATATTCTGTAATGACAAAACTCATTAGATGTGAGAATTTTAGCATTGATATGCCCAATATTTTAGAATCACGTGCTCAGCATTAGAATATACAACATAAAACAAAAAAGGCAAAACTCAAAACCTAAAATTTTTTACAATAATGTTTAGACATCTTTGCTAACAAAGCACATCAGATGGTTGGGCCTCAGTTACCAGGGTCTGTGAAAAGAGCAACTTGTTAGCAAGGTGCGTTAGAACAGATGATGGAGTAGTAGTAAACTTGGTGGAAGGGTATGGGTCAGATGGGGCCAAACCCTTAACCCACCATGTGGGTTAAGGTCAATATGGCAAACTCAAGATGTCGAATTTCTGAAAAATGCAAGAAAGCCTGAACAAATAGATCAAGCCTAGTTTGGCTAGCCTTTGGTAGGAAACCTAGAGGTAGTCCCTGGGACCCAGGCTGCTTCACACACATTAGGGCACAATCAAAAAAGTTCTTGAAAAGAAATGGAAAGATAGAGAAAGTTGGACATGATTAGCAGAGAGCAAAGAGAACCTGAAAGTGAATAGACTTCTGACCATTTACTATTGCAAAGGCAAAAATAGTCTAAAGCTGAGAAGAGCATAAAAAATTAGGTGCTCTGTCTTTCCAGGGAGCGCAGGAGGCATTTCAGAGTGGTTTCAAAGCACTGGAGTGACACACAGCTCTCCATTAAAGGCGTAGGAGAGAAAGAAAATCAGTGAGTGAAGGTGGGCTTATCAGATGGAAGTGGCACCCCCACTTACCACTTAGCCCTCTAAGAGGAGTGGCCAAGCAATCAGAGTCAAGTGTCCTTGG
Organism: Dipodomys spectabilis; assembly: GCF_019054845.1. Taxonomy (NCBI): domain Eukaryota; kingdom Metazoa; phylum Chordata; class Mammalia; order Rodentia; family Heteromyidae; genus Dipodomys; species Dipodomys spectabilis. The sequence goes on from NW_024870710.1 coordinate 3,003,004, forward strand.
CTCCAGAGGTGACCAGCCTTTCAGTTAAAGGCTTAGCAGGTTCTCCGGTGTGGTACCATATCTGGAGAGAGACTGAGCAACAGAGAAGCCTTAGAGAGTAGTTCACTCACCAATGTGTAGAAGCATGGTGGATACAGAGGCCAGCAGTAGAATTGATGCACTCTGACTACAGCAGACAGACCGGTTCCCAAAAGGCCATCAGAACTGTGGTATTCCTCTGAGCAAAAAAAAGGAAAAACAAACAAAACAAAGAAAAAAAATGAGAGGAATCCCACTGCCTATCCTGACTTTAAGCCCTTCCCGGGTTCAACCGGCACCATTTATGTTAGGTTTTTAAAAAGAAGTTGCCGAGTAAAAGCCACACCATGCACGTGGTATTGAGGTAAGGGGTAGGTTTATTCATCTTTATGGCTGGCACCAGGCCATGTTGGCCCTCCACGCATCTGAGAAAGGCCTGGGAAAGACCTGGGAAAGAGATCATCTGGTCCTGGGCTAGGCCTTATCTAGGGTATGGGTGGAGAAATGTGTGGCCCCATCAAATTCAGTTGTGACCTCAGCAGATGCAGATGTGACCTCTTCTAGGTATGCCAGTTGCCTAAGAAACACAGGTACTGGGCAGAGACTTTGTTGTGAGGAGGGTAGAGTCTGCTTGCCATCCAGGAGTAGATCTTACACAGATAGAGCTCAAGGCCAGGAGTTCAAACCCCAGTACCAGCGCAATATAAAAAAAATGAGGGCTGGGAAGGTAGCTCAGTGGTAGAGCGCTTGCCTTGCATGCATGAGGCCCTGGGTTCGATTCCTCAGCACCACATAAGCAAAAAGAAAAAAGTCGGAAGTGGCTCTGTGTCTCAAGTGGTAAAGTGCTAGCCTTGAGCTGAAGAGCTGAGGGACAGTGTCCAGGCCCAGAGGTCAGGCACGAGGACCAGACCCCCCCCCCCCAAAAAAAATGAGTCCTTTGTCTTTGAAAATGGATATTTCCCAAAAATTCATACCCAGGACTATTTTCAAGGCCAAAGACTCTTTGAAAGGCTTTTTCACATCTTAACCTTATTCTTATGCTTGATTCACATTATGAAAATAGGAGTCACTCTTCACATTAAAAAGTATGCACATTGTTGAACAGTTCTTACTATTTTTAATTTAACGGAAGCATGGGAGAGGAATTCACCTCACTTGGTTGAGTTAGATTTCACTCACTGACAGACATTTATAAGTAAATCAGGATCTGTTTACATGTAAAGAAGTCTATACAGATGGTTTTCTAGGAGAGAGAACAAGCTAGCTGCTGTCCATGTTTGAATCAGAGTTAAGTTTATTCCTATGATATGTCAAAAAGAAGCTCATCTCATAGAACTCTATGTGAACAGCAATTTCAAAAGGTTTAAAAACCCATGTCTATGTTGTGAACAGCCAAATTTTCACAAAAAAAGAGTTTCCTGAGCCAAAATAATATAAGTTAGAGCAAAAGGAACTATGTTAAATATAGTTAATGGGTGAGTGATAGGTGTAAAAGAGTTCTGTAATCACAACTAAACTTTAAATTTTTCATCATGTCCCTAACAATAATCTCCAAGATAGGCCTTGCTAAATCTATCATAGAGTGCTGAGTTTATGCACTTGTCAGTTTTGTTTAGGTTCCAATATATTCTATGGCAGCTTTGTTTGCCAGCTGCTCACACCACATGCGGTGTCTGGAAAAACGTGTTGTCTTGCTAGGCACCTAAGGGATTTTTGTGCCACTGTGAATCGTTTTACTTCTTGTAATTATGCCTGTGAATGTGAAGTCCTTTTATGATAAGAATAATAATTTCTGTACCCTTTGTTCCACTAACAAATCTCAGATATTATACTTAGCCAGGCACCGGTAGTTCATGCCTGAAATCCGAGCTACTCAGGAGGCTGAGATCTGAGGTTCACAGTTCAATACCAGCCTGAGCAGGAAATTCCATGAGATTCTTATCTCCAATAAACCACCAGAAAACTGGAAGTGGCGCTATGTCTCAAGCGGAAGAGCACTGGTCTTGAGCTGAATAGCACAGGGACAGCACCCAAGCCCAGAGTCCAAGCCCCACTACTGACCAAAAAAAAAAAAAAAAAAAAAATATATATATATATATATATATATATATATACACACACACACACACACACACACACATATATATGATGCAATGAATTACATTTAAATATAAATGAATATTTATGATATACATAAATATACTAAATGTATAATATATTTACATATATAAGATCATATTATATCTGATGTTTATAAATATATTTGTAATTAATATCCAAAGAGTACATCTGAAGATTTTGTGGAAAATGTGGAGTTTCTAAAGACTTACTACTGACCCATCATATTTTCAATTATTTTTTCCACTTATTACAATGTCTGGAGTACTAAGATTGAATGATTATGAAACAGAGTAGCTGTTTCATTCCTTATGATTTTGGATTAGAAACATCTACTTACTTGTTATAAAACCTACCAAAATGTGATCTTGAAATCACACTCCACGAACTGGACATATACAACAATTTACCAACTTAACGGTCTAAAACCTTTATTTGAATCCTATATCTCACATAAATTCAGCATAAAGCAATATGTCATAATGTGAAAAATAAATTCTAGATTTCTCACATGCAGACTGTGGACCCAGAAAATAAAATGAATGACCACGGTATAAAAGATGGAACTGATTAAGTTTGTATAAAATAAGAGAGGAGATGAAGAGAAATATTTTGGAGTATATATGTTCAAATACTTTATAACTTAGTATGATGGCATAATAAAAGTATAAAAATAGGATAATGAAATTAATAAAATGAATAAAATTTAGCAAACTAAATTATATGGACATATGTATATAACATAATAAAATACTTTGTGAAATTAATATTAGCTAATAAAAAGACAAAAATTCATTCTAGTTGTTATAGGTTCATATGTTAATTTCCCCTTTTTGTTCAGTTTTTCCCAGATAAAGTAAAAGGAGAAATAGGTTTTGCTCATTTAGAAAGACAAAATTTAAGGAGTCATCCAAATTTAGTTACCAAGATATACACCATTTAACAAAGTGTTTTAAAAATGCAAGCTGAAGGAAATAAATTATTGAAACATCTTTTATAATAAGTACAGAATCTGTATGACTGATTTTTCTACTTTTTTTTAGGGGGGGTCCGGTCATGGGGCCTGAACTCTGGGCCTGGGCGCTGTCCCTCAGCTCTTCAGCTCAATGCTAGAGCTCTACCATTTGAGCCACAGCACCACTTCTGGTTTTTTTCTTTTTGCTTATATGGTGCTGAGGAATTGAATCCAGGGCCTCAGGCATGCAAGGTAAGCATGCTACCACTGTGGCAACTTCCCAGCCCCATGACTGATTTTTCTTATATGCCAGTTTGCAATACGGCTTGCATGATGGTTTTCTGACTATATGTTTAGTTAGGTCTTGATATTTAGTTAAAGAAATAATGTTCTTTCACATATTCATTTGTCAGATCAAAGAGGAAATGAATTCCATGCCAGAGACAACATCCATAATAATGTTACAGTTGTATCCTGCTACTTTGCCAAAGTTTCATATCAGGTCGAGTAACTTGGGCCTTTTTTGCATGGTGACCATCCTGGGTCAGAATGACGCAGCTGCAAGTAGACCTGACCTTCTATTGCTGAAGGCTGGTGGCTATTAGGGAAACCATAGGTCAACCTGTCAACATCGGGTTGAAATCCCGATCCTGACACCTCCCAATGGCAGAAGATCACAAGAGACTCGTTCCTATGCATAGGAATACCAATTGAAATAGTAGTTCTTGTATTGGTCTAGTCTAAAATTGGTTGCAATAATCCTAGGATGCTGATTCATATTAATAGTTTATTAAGCATAAAAAGAATAACTTTCATATTTTTAGTAGGTTAGTGGAGATAAGAGTCTCATGTACTTTCCTGCCTGGGCTGGCTTCAAGCTGCCATGCTGAGATCTCAGCTTCTTGAGAAGATAGGATTGCTAGGATGGACCACTGGCACCTGCTAAGGATGTTAGTGTGTGTGTGTGTGTGTGTGTGTGTGTGTGTGTGTGTTTACTGGGACTTGAACTGAGAGCCTAGGTGCTATCCTTTAGCTTGTTTGCACAAGGTTGGTGCTGTACCACCTGAACTACAGTAGCTCCACTTCACATCTTTTTGGTGCTTCATTGGAGTTAAGAGTCTGCCCAGGCTAGCTTTGAAAATTAATTGATCCTCAGATCTCAGCCTTTAGTAGCTAGGATGACAGGCCTGAGCCACCGGCGCCCAGCTGATAATGGCCTTTCTCCACAGTGGACTGGGAGCTCCTGAAACCTTTTCTTTATTTTTTCTCTCTGAGTACGGGGGCCTGAACTCAGGTTCTGGGCTCTGGTCTCTTAACTTTCCCTCAAGGCTGGCACTCTACCACTTAAGCCACATCTCCATTTCTGGCTTTTGGTCGTTCATTGGCAAAGGAGTCTAAGTAACTTTCCTCCACCCTGAGCTGGCTTTGACCCATGCTCTCTGATCTCAGTCTCCTGAGTATCTAGGATTTACAGGGGTTGAGCCACTGGTGGCATTGGGTAGAAGCTTTTCTTAAGCAAGAATTCTTCACTGCATTTTCCCTGATTCCTTCATGCAAAGGAGGCCGGGTCAGCAGCTGTGAAAAACAGGCTACCAGCCACAGGAAATGGCTGGGGTCCATGATGAAAAGACAAACTAATCTTCTCTTGCGCCCCATTCTAGGACCCTACCCTCAGCCCTACCTGTGACTCAAGTACAAACCTTGACCCAGCCTTGAATGTTGCCCCAGACTTGTCTGAAGGCACAGAACCTTAATTCCACCCACATCACCTTCACTAGACCACACCTCAGGACCTTTGCACATGCTGTGTTCCTTCTGCCTGAGGCTCTCTGTCTTGTAGCCACATCTTAGAACTCCTGTGGAATTTTGGCACTGGTTATATCACCTCCTGGAGCAAGTCTTTCCTTCCCTTCTCCCTCTGTTTTTATATTGAGTTGCTAGAGATGGAACTTGTGCAGGGTGACTGGTAAATACTCTATATTGGTGTGTGTGTGTGTGTGTGTGTGTGTGTGTGTGTGTGTGTGTGTGTGTGTGTGCATGTGTGGGCCAGTCCTGGCGTTTGAATTCATGGCGTGTATGCTAACCTATCCCTAAACTTTTGTGCTCAAGGCTAGCACTCTACTACTTGAACCACAGCTCTACTTCTGTCATTTTGCGTGTTTAATTGGAGAAAAATGTCTCATATAGACTTTCCTGTTTGCAATTGTGATCCTCAGATCTCAGCCTCCTAAGTAGCTAAGATTACATGGGTGAACCACCTGCATCTTCCCGCTACCCTACCTCTTATCTATAACCTCAGTCCTCTGATTCCCAGAACAATATATCTCACCAGGTTGAATTTTTTTTTTGCCAGTCTTGGGGCTTGAACTCAGGGTCTGGGCATGTTCCTGAGCTTCTTTTGCTAAAGGGTAGCATTCTATCACTTAAGCTACAGTGCCACATTTGGCAATTTCTGTTTCTGTTGTACTGAGGAATTGAACCAAGGGCTTCATGCATGCGTGCTATGTAAGCATTCTACCAATAAGCCACATTCACAGCTCAAGGCTCACTTCTAATGGAAGTTATGAGGGTGAGGTTTATTGGCTTACCCCTTTTGGCATAGAAATTACTGAAAATTTCATATCTTTGCCAAGATTTGGGACCACCCTGTGATTCGGCAATGAGGAATGATAAATGAGTGATAGCCACCAGGCCCCAGAGGTCTAGGCTCACATCCTACAGAGGTATAGAGACTATGGAGCCAGAGCCTTCCACAACTCCTACAGTCTAGGAACTGTAGTCTCCCTGGAGGCAGTGGCTGGTTGCTAGGTGTCCTGATGGGACACCTCAGCCAGGACATAAGGCTTCAGTTCTTAAATGGCAGAGAAGGAGCCTTTGGTCAAGCTGCTGGCTCAGACTTAGTACTCTCTGAGGGCTTGTGCCAGGCTGCCCAGGTTGGGGGGCTGGGCATGGGCAACCTGCTGAATGCCTATCATCCATACACAGATACATGGATTTATTGCCTCCTTTTTATTTGTTGGCAGGTCTGGGGTTGTACTATGAGCTTAGGCCCTGAGCTCCTTTTGTTCAAGGGTAGTGCTCTGCCCTTGAGCCACAGACCCATATGTGTATTTTTTTTTCCTGTGATCTCTTAGAAAGAAGAGTGTAGCAGACTTTCCCACCCTGGATGAATTCAAATTGCCATGCTCTACATCAGGAGGCTGAGGCCTCCTGAGGAGCTAGGATATAGGCAGGAGCCACTGGCACCTTGCTTTCTTCTTGTTCTTTTTTTTAAATTGTAACAAACTGAAATCTTCACAGTGTCATTCCAATGATTTGTATTCGAATTAAACTACCCAGGCCTGGAGTTGCAATTCTAGGACTGCCACCCACAAATGGAGGGAGATCCTGACAAACTCATTTCTATTTGTGTGAATCCTAATGGAATGTTATAAAAGTAATGATTAAATATGCAGTTGATTCACGATTCTATTTTAGAATACCACACAAAAATTATTGGATTTTTGTCTTCCATTCTAGCACCATGTTTTGATTAAGGATATTAATTACTATTTAATTAATGCTTTTGTAAGTATTCAACCAGGATACTTCATTAAATGGAGACATAATTTAATAACTAATAATTGGTAATATATGAGTATATATATATATATGTATATGTATATATGATTTAGTATCCTCACAGTCCCTCTCTTGATCACAGGTCCTCAGAACTTCCTGCTCAGTTGCCTGAGGCTGGTCTGCTCAGACTGTGACCCCACTTATAGATTGGTCATTTTAACACCATGCTATGATTGGTCATTCTAGCACCATGGTATGATTAAGGATATTGATTACTATTTAATTAATGCTTTTATAAATATTCAACCAGGATACTACATTAAATGGAGGCATAATTTAATAACTAATCATTGGTTTTATATATATATATATATATATATATATATATATATATATAATTGAATAACTTCACAGTCCCTCACTTCATCACAGGTCCTCAGAAATTCCTGCTCAGTTTGCCGGAGGTTGGACTGCTCAGACTGTGACCACATTTATGGATTGGTCATTGTAGGCCATGAGTTGAAATCCTGGGATGGCCAAAAATTTATCTGAGGTGTAAGAAGCCAATTTTGACAGATTTTTTTCCTTCTTTGCTAAAGTCCTTGGTATCAGCATGATGTATAATCCATATGCTAATATATACTATGTGATATGATGTAATAAAAGAAATGTTATATGTGTAGTAATACTAAGTAAATGAGAGTAATAAATGTCATATGCAGTAAACCCATGTATGTAAATAGATCTTGTATATGTATATTATTTTTTCCAGTGCTGGGGCTTCAATTCAGGCCCTAGGACCTGGTCTGCATTTCTTGTCTTCAAGGACGATGACCTTTTCCTTTCATCCCCAGTGCCACAGAGTCACACAGACCCGAATTCAAATCCTAGGTCTGCCACAAAAATGGTGCAAATTGTAAGCCAGAGGCTTATTATTACTATTATTAGCCAAGCACAGGGCTTACACTCAGTTCTTGGCATCTATGCCACAGCCGACCCTTGAATCCTCGCATCTGAATTCCAATCTCCGAGGTGGCATAAATATTAAAACAATGAAAAGGAGAAGCATAAAAATAAGAAATTCAAGGAGGTAGTTTTACTTTTTTTTTCCTTTATATTGTGACCATCCTGGGTGTAAATGAAAAGGCCCAGAAAGTGTACATGACCTTCCATTGCTGATGTTTGGAGGACTATTAGGGAAGCCATAGCCAAAATCAGCAACTTAGGCCTGGAGGTGGAATCCCGGGACTGCCACTTATGAATGGAAAGAAATTCTAAGAAACCCATTCCCATATACCTCCCTACGAATGGAATGTTATAATAGTAACAATTAAATTAGTAGTTAGTGTAGGATTATATTATAAAATTATACACAACAATTATACTACATTGACTAATTTTCAATTAATATCTTATTATGTATTCAAACATGATAATTAAAATGAAGGAATAATTTAATTGCCAATAATCGGTAGTAATATTGTATATGCAATTTCATAGTATACAGACATTTCTCTCTTGTTTTATACATATACATCTATTTATCTATCTATCACTCTACACATTTATCTGTTCATTCACTTGTCACTCCTGGGGCTCAATGGTAGAGTGCTCGCCTAGTACATACAAAGCCCTGGGTTCGATTCCTCATTAACATGTACACAGAAAAATCCAGAAGTTGTGCTGTTGCTCAAGCAGTTGAGCACTAACTTTGAGCATAAAAGCTTAGGGACTGTGTCTAGAACTTACTCAAGGCCCGAGACTGGCACCAAAAAAACTAAAAAGGTAGAATGTTCTGAATGCAACTATATAAGGATAGGGCTGAAAATACCTCATCACAGAGCAAGCTGGGTGTTTGGTGCTGACAGCTGCCATCTAACCTGACTTAGCCAGAGGTAAACCATTGCAACCCAGCTCCACAGAACCAGATGCTGCTGGCTCGCTTACCCCTGACATCTAAGATACTCGGGGGCTGAGATCTGACACTGGTGGGCTTACAACCCAGCCCAGGCCGGAAGTCTACGAAACTCTGAGTTGTGGCTCACAGTGGTAGAGCTCTAGCCTTGAGGAAAAGATCTTAAAACAGTACCCCTAACCTTTCAGTGCATTTGCTATGGCTGACTCCCCACCCCCCAAAAAAACACCCCTCTAAATCATTAGATGTGAATTTTGTGCAGTTTGTGATGTTTTTCTGAAAGAATGGTGATACTGATAAAAGCACCTTAATTCTAATGACAGTGTGTGGGATACAGCTTTTTGATGAGTCCTTCATGAGGTGTTGTGTGCTGAGTCCTTCACGGGGTTCATTCTTTCATCTGGTCCTTGTAACAGCTCCACAAGTAAGATGATGGTGCAGATGAGAAAGTTGAGGTTCAGATATGTCCCCATGTCAGGGCCAAAATGATGTATATACTGAACTCTAGTGAGTTGTCTCCTGCAGACAATTGTTTTGATTTATTTTTCTTGAATTCAGGGTCTCAGCACTGACCCTTTCCTGTTGGGCTCATGGCTAGCACCCTACCACGTGGAGCCAAGGACCCTGTTGAAACAGAGTGCTATGATCTAGGCATCTGTAGCTGAGGTCTGTCTCTCTGCCTACTCATGAAGCTGAGATCTGAGAATCTGGGTTCCAAACTATCCCAGATACAAAAGGTCCCATGAGACTATTATCTCCTCTTTACCACTTAGAATCTTGAAGTGGAAGCTAGGCACCAGTGACTCATGCCTGTCATCCTTGCTACTCAGCCTGAAAGCTGAGGATCAAGATCCAAAGCCAGCCTGGGCAGGAGATTCCTTGAGATGCTTATGTCCAATAAACCACTAGAAAGCCTGAAGTGGCGCTGTAGCTCAAGTGGTAGTGCGCTAGAGTTGAGCTGAAGAGCTCCGAGACAGCACTTGGCCCAGACTTCAACTCCTCCAACTTACAAGAAAAGAAAGAAGGAAACCTGAAGTCGAGTGCTGGGAATGTATCTTATGGGTAGAGTGCTTTGCATGTAGGAAACCCTGGGTTTGACTTCTTAGTACCACATCCCTAGAAAAAAAGCCTGAAGTGGCTCTGTGGCTCAAGTGGTAGAGTGCTATCCTTGTACAGAAGAAACTCAGGTACTATGTTCAGGTCCTGAGTTCAAGATCGAGGACTGGTGTATGCACACACACACACACACACACATACACAGAAGTGAAGATGGGACACAAAATGGTAAAGCACTGGACTTCAGCTCTGAGCTCATGATCGTCACCCTGGCCTTGTGTTCAACCCCAAAACCTAGCCACCCAGGGCCCAACTAGGAGAGGTCAAAGCTTTCAAAATCTGTTGAGCTTCACCAGCCCTAGAAAACAGGAAGCATTGTGATTTTGCACAAGTGTCCAGAAACCTAGGGAGGTACTGTTGCCAATTAGGAATCTTTTCATTAGATTCAGCCCCTAGTTGTCTGCCAGAAGGACTCTTGAATTAATTGTAGCAGTTTGTTTCCACATTGGAACATAGTGTAACAAAGACAGGATGAGTACAGGTAACTTGGCCGGCCACGAGAGGTGGCACAAATGAAGGCTTCCTGTCAAAACAGAGCACTGGGGAGAGAGATAGCTTGAGGTACAAAAAGGCGTTTTTCTCCTGGCCTTCAGAGCCCATCCACACTCATCCTCACTAATTGTCCTGGATGAATTGTTTGTTACACAGCTGTACAGGAGTGGAGCTTTTTGTCTGCTTGTTCCAAAAATGAGGCACTCTTCCTCCAGCAGCCTGGGGTGTGGAGAAACCCTCAGGCTACACTGGGAACAGTGCCCCAGAATATTCAATGTCTTGAAAGCACTTTCTGTACTATGATATTATTCTTTTTTTATTGGGAAAATACTGTACAGAGGGGTTACAATTACATGGGCAAGATATTGAGTACATTTCTTATCAAGCATTGTAGCCTCCTCCTTGGTTTCCCCTTCCCATCCCTTCCCATCCTCCCCCCATCCCCCCCACCCAATCCTCTCCACCCCCACCTACCCAATCCTCCCAGGCCCTCCCCCCCCACACCAAAGTTGTAAAGTTCGTTTTCAATATAATGACTTGTACATCTCATTGTTGCAATGGGTCCACCTGTATCCCTAGTTAAATGATTTGTTTTTCCCCTTCCCCTCCACAAATTATACCGACATCAAATACAGTGAAAGCAGGGGTTATACTGGGGGAGGGACATACAAAGCAACGAAGAAATAATCTTATAAATGTGTTAGAAACAAACGCATGAAAGGAAAAGAAACATTTGAATACAGATCTTAGGGTTCATTATTCTATTCAAAGCAAATTTCCTAGCTGGGTTCCTTTCTTCATACCGACTCTGGATCTTCACCGATAGAAAAACATGCATACATACACAGACACATGGAATTACTGGCTCATTAGTTTGTGGCAGGTCCTGAGACTTGACCTTTGAGTTTAAACATTGTCCCTGAGCTCCTTTTGCTGAAAGAAGTACTTTGTGTCTTAAACCATGATTACCCTAGGCTGGGGTGCAGCTGTTACACCCACAGATGATCCAGGGATTGATTCTAGGACCCAAGTTCAACTCCCAGCACTGGCAAAATTACATCAAACCAACAAAAATGGAGGAAGAAAAAACCAGGAAGTTTTATACACCGTTTTACCTTTGTTTCCTTAGCACTGTGACCACCCTGGGTCTTAATGACTCAGCTTGAAAATTGTACGCGACCTTGCATGGCTGAAGGCTTGTGGGCCATCAGTGAAGCCTGAACCCAACCCCGACACCTACGTCCTGAGTTTGACGATCCTGAGAGCACCACCTACACACGGTTGAAGATCCTAGAGAACTTGTTCCTATCTATTGGAACACTGGGAGAATGTTTGACATGTACTAATTGAATTACTAATTAACTAGTTTTTCTAGTATATGATTGTCCGCTATAAATATAGGTCATTATTTAATTTAATTAGTTCTTTATTAAGTGTTCTACCTTGATTAATTAATGGAGCCATAATTTTAGACCAAATAATTGGTAGTAATAGAATATATAAAAATAAGTTATAGACAGACATCACTTTATATAGAGTTATACAGGAGAATCAACATAAATGTCTATCTGTCTCTCTGTATACATTTATTTATAGCTGAATATACATATGTAAATATACACACGCACTGCAATGTACACATTTATCTGTTTATATATTGGCCACTATTAGGGCTTGATCTCAGGTCTCAAATTTGCCCGCCAACTTCACTGGGATCAGCCTGGTGTGCTAACATTGACCTATCCATGAAGTGAGCCTTCTAGGCCCATAGTTCAATTCACAGAACTGCCAAAAACTTAATCCTGGTGGAAAAAGCCAATTGTCCCACTTGTATTCCTTATCAGTGAAACTCCTGGGTCTCAGGAATGATGATAATACGAGGGCAAATCTATCCTATGTAATAGGATGTAAAAAATGTTATATGTGTGTAATCATGCTCACTAAAATACATAAGAACTAAATAAAACACAAAATAAAATGAATAACTACACTAACTGCAATATGCAGTAAACATGTGTATGTAAATATGAATCATCTATTTAAAATGTATACGAATGTTATTTTTGCGAGTTTAAGTAGTTGAATTCAAGTGCTGGGAACAGGCCTGATTTTCTTCCCCTTCCCCCACAGTGCTGCAGATTTACCCAGACGCTGAATTCAAATTCCAGGCCTGGCAGAAAAAAATGGCATGAATTCCAAGCCAAGGAGCCTCATAATGTTTTTAAATATTTTTAACATATATATATATATATATAGACAAATATATGTGTATATATATTTGTCTATATATATAGACATATATATGTCTCTCTCTCTATATATATAGAGAGAGACATATATTTGTCAAGCACAAGGCTTGAACTCAGGTCGTGGTAACTCTGCCTGAGCTTGGATCACTCTATGATGGGATGCACCACAGCCACTGGACCCACAGCTGAACCTGGGTTCCTTGGCCACAAAACTGACAGGGAAAAAAAAAACCAACACAGATAAAATTCTGGCAACTTGCAGATTGCTGCCTGTTTTACATTTGTTTTCTTTGCAAGGTGACCATCCTGGGTCTGAATGGCACGGCTGAGAAGTGTTTGTAACCTGGCATTGCTGAAGGCTGTTGGGCTACCAGGACAACATGGCAACATAGGCCCTATGTTCGAAGCCGGATTCTGAACCCTACCAATGGAGAGGCCTACCAATGGAAGGAGATCCTAAGATCCTAAGAATCTCATTACTATTCATAGAAATATGGATGGAAGGTTCTGAATGTCAAGGTTGAATTAGTTGTTCCTGAATGATACTATTATAAAATTAGAGAGTGATTTTAGGAGGCCGATGGATTCTTGTGAATATTTTTGGACACATTAAAAAATACTATTAATTACATGGACACAATAGTTTGGGGAAAGTGGTGGATTTAATTAATAAGTCATTCAAATGAAAACAATAATATTAATTACATGGGGGCATAATAAATACACAAGAATTGGTAGGAATGTAGTCTATATAAATGAATAATATATAAACATCTTTTGCACTCTATAAAGATCTATATTTATTTGTGTACTACCATCTGCATGTCAATCTGTTCTTATTTTGTCAACACCTGGGGCTCAATCTCAGGTGTTGGGAACTGCTTGTCCGCTCCATATGCCCCAGGCTGGCGTGCTGACACTCACCCATTCATGAATTGGGCCTTGTAGGCTGTGAGTTCAGATGCCAGTACTCACAAAACATGAATTGTGGCGTAAGAAGCCCATGGTGACACATGTTTTCCTTTTCTGTGAACATCCTGGGTGTCAAGTGTGAAGTTTCATACTTTAGGCAAATCTATATCCCATGTAATAAGTGTAATAAATATTCCATGTGTAATAACAGTCAATAAAATAAATGGTAAATAAAAAAATAAAATGAATAAATACACTAAGTGCAATATGGGGTCAACATATGGGGCTTGATGTCAGGACCTGGGAACTGAATTGGCTAGAGGCTGCTGTGCTGACAGTCACCCATTCATCAATTGAGCCAACTAGACCCTGAGTTTAGTTCCCAGCACTGCCAAAAATGTAATCTTGGAGTGAGAAGCCAAGCATGATACATGCTTTCTTATTCTTTGAAAGTGCTCAGTGACAGGTAGGATGTATAATTCGGATGCAAATCTGTATGCTATGTAATAGGATATCATAAATTTAATAAATATCATAGGTGCAATACTTGTCACTAAAATAAATGATAAACAGACTGAATTGGTAGTGAACCATTCTAGGATAAAATTAGCTGTAATAAGAATAGAACATGAATTAAGTTTAATTAATATTTTATTAAGCATTAACATAATAAAAATTGCATGGTGACATAATTAAATACCTAATAAGTGGTAGTAGCACATGATGCATAATTTAATAATAGATAGACATCTGTCTCATGCTATAAAATATGCAATTATACATATGGATGTATGTACATATATGATAAACAATAACAGGAAATTTTTTAATTGTTCAACTGGGACACATCTTTAAATGGAGACATAATCTAATACCTAATAATTGGTAGTAATATTATCTATAATTTAATAATATACAGACTTCGCTCTTTTGTGTATATAATATTTATATATAGCAATTTCTATCTATTTATACCTCGTTCACTCCTGTGGCTCAGTGGTTGAGTGCTCACCTTGTAAGCACCAAGCCGTGGGTTCGATTTCTCAGTGCCACATTAACAGAAAACCCGGATTTTCTGCTGTTTTTCAATCAATTGAATGCTAGCCTGGAGCACAAATGCTTAGGGACAGTGTCTAAGGCCTTACTCAAGCCCCAGGACTACTACCACAAAAAGACAGAATGTTTTAACTGCAACTATAGAAAGACTGGACTTCAAATACTTCATCACAGAGCAAGCTAGGAGTCTGGTGCTGACAGCTGCCACCTAACCTGACTTAGCCAGATGTAAACTGCTACAACCCAGCTCCACAGAACTAGATGCTACTTGATTAATCCCGTCATCCTAGCTGCTCAGGGGCTTTAAAACTAAGCCCTGGCAGGAAGTCTCTGAAACTCTTCGAAATGTTGCTCCAAGTGGTAGAGCTCAAGCCTTGAGCAAATGTTATTAGAACAGTATCCCCATGCTTTGAATTGAAGCCCCATGCCTACCTCCCCCCCAATCACCCCAATAAACCATTAGATGTGAACATGTGGGGTTTGAAAAATGTTCCTCAAAGAGTGATGATACTGATAAAAGCACCCTACTTCTATTGACAGCTTGTGGAATAGATCTATGTGCTGAGTACTTCATAGGGTGCTCTGTGCTGAGTCCTTCACTGGGTGCTATGTGCTAAGTCCTTCACAGTGTGCAGTGGGCTGAGTCCTGAATTAGGTTCTGTGTGCTGAGCCTTTCTCAGACAAGAATGTTGAGGCTCAAATATGTACCCATAGCAGGGAGAAAATTATGAATTACTGAAGACTAGTGAGTTGTCTCCTGCAGACAAATGTTTGAGATCTGAGGATCATAGTTCAAAATTAGCCTGGGCAGGAAAATTCTTGAGACACTTAGCCCCAATGGACCACCAGAAAAGCTAAAGTGCCGCTTTGGCTCAAATGGTAGAGTACCAGACTTGAGTTGAAGATCTCAATGACAGAACCCAGGCCCAGACTTCCACTCCTGCAACAATAAAAAAAGACAGAAACAAAGTAACAAACCTGAAGTAGATGGCTGGGAATGTGCCTTAGGGGTAGAGTGCTTTCCATATATGAAACCTTCGGTTTGATTTCTCAAGACCACATCACTAAAAAAATAAAAGCCTGAAGTGGCTCTGTGGCTCAAGTGGGAGAGGGCTATCTTTCTACAAGAGGAAGTAGGTACAGTGCTCAGGTCCTGAGTTTAACCTCCAGGAATGGTGTATGTGCCCACAAGCATACCTGCTCTCTCTCTCTCTCTTTCTCTCTCATGCACACACACACACACACACACACACACACACACACACAGAGCCTAGAAGTGATGTTGTTAAACAAAATGATAAAGCACTGGGCTTCTGCATTGAGCTCATGGTCATCACCCCAGACGTGTGTTCCACCCAAATCTTAGCCACCCAGAGCCCAACTAGGAGAGGTCAAAGGTTTCCAAACCTGATGAGCTTCACCAGCCCTAGATGACAGGAAGCTTTGAGATACTAGATATGTGGTTGGATTTCCAATCTTCTGGAAACCTAGGAGAGGCATCATTGTCCTCAATGAAACATTTTATGAGGTTCAGTGCCCTAGTTGTCTTCCAGAAGGACTCTTGAATTATATTGAGCACTATATCTGAACACCGGAATATAGTCTCACAAAGGCAGGGTAAGTGCCCAGAACAATGTCAAACCAGAGTACTGGGGAGAGAGATAGCTTGGGGTAGAAACAGACCTTTTTCTCCTGAATTTTAGACCCTGCGCACACTCAGCCTCACTAATTGACCCAGGTGGAGTGTTTGTTACACAGCTGTACAGGAATGAGGCCTGTTTTCTGCCTGTCCAGACAATGAGAGAGACTTCTTCTAGCAAGCCTGGGATACAGAGAAACCCTCAGGCTACACTGGAAATAGTGAGGGGAACCCCAGAACATGTATTGCCATGAAAGAAATCTCTGTGTTAGGAAATCATTTTATTGAATACAAATTTCCTTGGTGCCATTCATCATAGCTACTCTGTAGCTTCACCTATGGGAATACATCCATACATACACAAATACATGGAGGTACAGGCTCTTTTTGAGGAGGCAGGTCCTGGAGCCTAAGCATTGCCCCTGAGCTCCTTTTGCTCAAGGTTAGAGCATTAACCTTGAATCATAGACCCACTTCTGGGTTTTTCTGTGATCTCTTAGAAATAACTGTCATGGACTTTCCTATGCTGGCTGTATTCAAATTCAGATTCTCTATACCTCAGCCTCCTGAGGACCTGGGATTACAGTGAGAAGCCACTCGAACCTGCTTCCTTTTCTTCTTCATTTTTTTAATCTGGACAATCTGATTTCTTAACATGGTATTTCCAATGTTTTGAATTTATAAGTTAACTATCCAATGTTCATTATTGCTGCTTTCTCTGAGAAGGATTTTCTTTCCTCATCTTCTCCTCTAGTCACAGGTTTTAAGCCAAAAGTGAGAAGTGAGTGTCACAGGATTGAGCAGCAAATGTCCACAGGACATTCCAGTTCTGACACTTAGCATTGAGCTGCAATGAATTTACTTTCTCAGGTTGAGAAGACCAAAAGCTGGAGCTATCCTTATACTGTCTGCATTGCTCCTTTTGCCTATAAAATAATCTAATACTTATGAGTGTTGTGTGTCTACAATCTTAAGTATTTAAAACACTAGAACCATCTTCATGTTTCTGTTTTTCTCTAGTACCTCTTGAGATTTAGATAAAGGGCTTGTGTGGAGTGACTTCTCGGTGAATCCCTGAGGAAAGCTTCTTGAAGCCTCTTCAGGAGATCACCATTCAAAGACAGCCCTACCAGGAAAGTCTCTGAGACTCTTGTCTTCAATAAACCACCAGAAAACCAGAAGTGGAGCAGTGGCCCAGAGGGTAAGAGCTCCAGCTTTGAGACAGAAAGCTGAGCAGGAGACACAACCCAGACCAGGCAGGAAAGCCTGGGGAAGTGATGTCAAATTAACGACTGCATGGCTGGAAGTGGAGCTGTGGCAGTGGTAAAGCCTCATCCTTGGACAAAACAGCTGAGGAATGCATTGAGCCCTGAGTTTAAGTCAAGGGATGGCCACAAAAATATTTTCAAAAAGAGAAGACAAGTTTATGTATCAGTGCCCTACCTACTTATGAGTGTATGTTACCTTCCTGTGTGCAAAAAGACCGTATGCAATGCTTCTCCTTTTTATTTTACTGGTTTATGTTTCAGAATTGGTCATTGCACATACTGCATCATTCTCTTCATTTCAGGCCCATGGCTTTTCTCTTTCAGAGTTCCAGGCCTGTGTCCTTATATGATGCACACTGAAGCTCTTAGAAGTCTTTATTTACATTTTATTATGAGGCCAAGGCAAGAAGAGTCACAAATCAGGCAGGAGAAGTGAAGGTCAGGTTTCGTAGAAGTAACCAGTATTCAGAAAATTAAACTTGGGGATGTAAAATGGTAGCATAATTATGTAAAAACTACAATTAAGGAAAAGATGAGGGGGCTGGGAATGTGGATTACTGAGACAGTGCTTGCCTAGCATGCAAGAAGCCCTGGGTACAATTCCTTGCTAGCACATATACAGAAAAAGCCAGAATTGGTGCTGTGGCTAGACCTGGCAAAGAGATATCTTGGTAGGTAGGTAGGTAGGTAGGTAGGTATACAGACAGACAGACAGACAGACAGACAGACAGATAGAGATAGAGATAGAGATAGATAGATAGATAGATAGATAGATAGATAGATAGATAGATAGATAAGTGATAGATGAATCTGGTCTTGGATGCCAGGAGGAAAGAAGGGAACAATTCCCAGACTTGTGGCCTTCTATAGTGTGCCAGGCCACCAGCATCGACATCCCACAACCAAAGAGCAAGAAGACAGTCTCTTTCCCACTTCTCAGGCAGCCAAGGGCTCCAGGGCCAAGAGGGCAGAGCCAGGTTCCAACTAAGGTGTTTAACGCCCCTGCCTCTAGTTGGGGTGGGTATTAGCATTAATGATATGGAGAATGAAGGGAGGAGAAAGGCCTGCCAGAGGAAGAAAGGCCTTCAAATCTAACAGATGGAGAGCCTAAAACCCACTCCGGAAGACCAGAGAGCAGGATTTTTCTACTCTTTTCCTCCCCTCTCCCTCACTAAACTGACTCTCTATTGTTAACCTAAAGATAGCCTGAGGCTGCCTTTACCTGAGGGAGGAAGTTTAATTTGTCATTGTTTGAAGAGGCTGAGAAAAGCCTTACCCTGGTATAACTCTAACAGATGTTTCAAGTTTCCCCACATTACTGGCTGTGCCTGGAATGAATGAAGTGGTTTTGCAGCTCACTTCCCTGTTGAGTGTGTACATTCTGTTTCCTAATCCTCCAGGTCTGGTCTCTGCACCTAGCCTGGCTTTTGAAACTGTTTTCTGTCCTTCAATTACAGTGTTACACTGGAGTCCTTCCTGCAAATAGTGCGAGGGCTTGGATCCTGAGAACTTAATTTGAACCCAGAATGGGTCAATAATGTTTCTTTCCTGCTTCTATAGCTTGAGAACTCTAACAACATTTGAGTGCAAGTAACTTCTCATCACCAAGGGAAACACAAGAAGCTCTTGATATCTGACGTTTCAGAAGTGGAAGTCAGAGTGCCATAGACTTTCCTGCCTTAGCTGGCTTCACCTTGTGATCCTGAGACCTCAGCCTCCTAAGCTAGGGTGATGGGCGTGAGCTACTGGTGCTCTGCTAGGTTCAGAACTGTAATGATATTGACAATACAAATCAACTGCTTATCACATAGGGCTTGGGAAGCATATTAACCCTTTCAACACTGGACCTTTCAGAACCCTGTAGGACACTAGGTTATAATTCTAGAGTCTGAGAGGATGGACATATGGATCTACTACATTTAAACCTGGAGCTCTGACTCCAATTCTGGTGTATATCAGCATTCATTTCCCAGAGAATGTTCTCCTAATTAGAAAATAGGAAAAGTACTTTGATTAACCCTCATTTTTTTTCCAGTTGTGTGTCTCGAACTCAAGCCTGGGCACTGTCCCTGAGCCCTTCAGCTCAAGGTGAACCCTCTAGCACTAGAGCCACAGCACCAGGTGGGGTCTTTTGGTGGTTCACTGGAGATAAGAGTCTAACATGCTTTCCTTGCCTAGGCTGTCTTTGAACTGTGTTCTTGACATCTCAGCCTCCTGAGAAGCTAGGGTTCCAGGTGTGAGCCACTGGCATTTGGCCTATAGTTTTGTCACTCCTGGGGCTTGATATTAGGGCCTGGGTACTATCTCTGTGCTTCTTTTTCTCAAGGCTAGCGCTATACCATTTGATTCACTCCACAGCTTCTGGCATTTTCTGAGTATGTGGCACTGAGTATTTAAACCCTGGCATTCATGCTTGCTGATGGAGCTCTTTACCACTAAGCCACATTTCTAGCCCCACCCTTACAATTTTATCAGTCAACTTGCCTATCCTCAAGAAAAGTCTTCTGAATATAAATCATCTAAAGAAATCTCTATAGGAAGATGTCCAAAGATATATAAGGCAAAGCTCATACTGGGGACAGACACTAAACATGTGATGAATGTGACAAATGCGTCCATTTAATTATGTATCATGTTTCAACACTTAATAAAGTATTAATGTAAAATGAGTCAATGTCCTAAATTATTGTGTATAATTTTATAATAGATGTAAAACATGTGCTAAATATTATGTGTTTAATAATACTAAATACAATAAACAAATAAATGAATCAAAAAATAAAATAAATACAAAATCAATAATAAAAATCATAATATGTAATAAACATACATATGTAAGTATATATCCTATATTACACAGGTATAGAAATATTTTTTCCGGGGCTGGAAAGGTGGCTCAGTGGTAGAGCGCATGCCTTGCATGCCAGAGGCCCTGGGTTCAATTCCTCAGCACCACCTAAGCAAAAAGAGAAAAGCCAGAAGTGGCGCTGTGGCTCAAGTGGTAGAGCGCTAGCCTTGAGCTGAAGAGCTGAGGGACAGCGCCCAGGCCCAGAATTCAGGCCACACGACCGGACCCCAAAAAAAAAAAAAAAAAAAGAAAGAATTTTTCCATTGCAGGGCTTTCATTCAGGCCCTGGGAACTCTAGCCTGAATTTCTTTTCCTCAAGACAGTGAGCTTTGCCTTCACCCATGGTACAAATAGTTACCTGGACAGTGAGCTCAAATCTCAACAATGGCAGAAATATTGGGCCCCAGTTCCAAGACAGTGGCTTAATTTTTTTTAATGGAAGCAGTTTTGTTTTTTCAGTTCCATACTTGCATTAAAAAAAGCAGTGTAGAATTTTTACAGCTATTCATACATCCTTCCCTTAGCCCCAAAATGCTTCTCTGAGAACTACATTGTTTCTTTATTTTGAAAGTTTTTTATTGTAAAAATGTTGTACAGAGGGGTCACAGTTACATGAGCAACGTAATGAGTACATTTCCTATTGAGAATTGTTGCCTCATCCTTTGTTTTCCCCCTACCATCCCTTCCCTCCCATCTCCACAACTACTCCCCCTGCTCAGCTCAGTGACTTTTTTTTTCTTTTGGCTTTGCACGGGTTTGAACTCAAGTAGTTGCAACTCTGCACCTTCCCTCACCTTGCTACAGATTTACCTAGACCCTGAGTTTAAAACCCAGGCTAGGAAAGAAAACTGGCAGAAATCCCAAACCAGGCAACTTTATTTTCTTTATATTTAGTTAAATAATTTATTTCGTCTTTCTTCTTCTTCTTCTTCTTTCTTCTTCTTCTTTCTTCTTCTTCTTCTTCTTCTTCTTCTTCTTCTTCTTCTTCTTCTTCTTCTTCTTCTTCTTCTTCTTCTTCTTCTTCTTCTTCTTCTTCTTCTTCTTCTTCTTCTTTCTTCTTCTTCTTCTTCTTCTTCTTCTTCTTCTTCTTCTTCTTCTTCTTCTTCTTCTTCTTCTTCGGCCAACGATGGGGCTTGAACACAGGTCGTGGAAACTCTGCCTCAGCTTGGATCTCCCTAGGCTGGGGTGCAGTCTCGGGACCCATAGCCGATCCTGAGATCTAGGCCAAGAGGGCTGTCAGGAAGAAAAAAAAAGCTGAAAAACACAAAAAGTGGCCAGCTGCAGAGGGCTGGGGTTTTATGATTTTTTTCTTTGCACGGTGACCATCCTGGGTCTGAATGACACGGCTGTGATCTGGACCTGACCTGCCATTGCTGTTGGCTGGTGGGCTCTCAGGGAAGCCATAGGCCAACCTGTCAACATAGACCCAAGTTTCAAATCCCAGTCCTGACAGCAATGGCAGGAGGTAAGAAGAGATTCGTTTCTATGTAGAGGAATACCGATTTAAACAGTTCATGCATCTGTCTAGTCTAAAATTAGATGAAAAATCCTAGAATGCTGATTGATCTTAATTAATAGTTTATTAAGCATGAAAAGAATAATATTCCTTCAATGGTGCTATAATAAATACCTAAGAATTGGTAGGAACGTAGTAAGTGTCATTAAATCATAGATAGACAGCTCTGGCACTCTTTACCAATATATATTTATTTGTATACAACCATCTGCTTATCTATGTATCGTTGTTTAGGCCAAACCCGGGTGTCGATCTCAGGGCCTGGGAACTACCTGACAGCATCATTGGCTAGAGGCTGCCATGCTCAAACTCACCAATTTATGTATTGGGCCTGCTAGGCCCTGAGATCAGATCCTAGCACTGCCAGGCATGATGGAGAACAGATCTAAAATCTAAGTGTTATGTGATAGGATGTAAGCAATTTAATATATTGCATAGGTGTCATCAGAGTCCATAAAATAAATGGTAAATAAATGAATAAAACAAGAAATAATATGAATAGCCATACCAAACACAATATGGACTGAACATCTGTACAGAAGTATAAATCCTTTCTTTAAAATGTATATGAGTATCTTTTCCAGGGCTTGAATTAAGCCCACCTAAGAGGAGGGAATGACGGGTGATCCTGAGATACTCATTTCTGGACCTACGAAGAGTCATGGAATGCTATCGATCTCATCCTTGAATGTGTAGTTTGTGCATAGGCAACCCGATACTCATGGGAATAGGTTGTCATCCAGTTCACCAGCATCCTATACTTAAGAAAATACACAATACATCAATGAATAAGACACAAAATTAAGAGAGTGACTACACCTAACACAAGATGCCGCTCACCCATGTTTGGAAATATAGATCCTCTGTTTAATTTGGAATTTATGACTAAATTTGCCCCCAACAGGGCTTGATCTCAGCTCCCGTGAATGGCCTAGTTCCATAGTGTCTCACAGGCTGTTGTGCTCACCATGACCCATTCACCAATTGGGCCTGCTAGGACTTGAGTTCAAATTCCAGCACTGCCAAAGATTCATTCTGATGTGAGAAGCCAATCGATCCACCTGTTTTCCTGTCCTGTAAATGTCCTGGGTCTCAACGAGGATGGAGAATAATATATAGGCACTCTATAGCCATGGCAATAGGTTGTCACCCATGTCTGCACAGGTATATCTGTCACCATACTCAATAAAATACACAATCATCCATGAATAATAAACAAAATAAAAAATAACTACACTGAATGCAAGATGCATACCACACCTGTAGGTAAAGAGAAATCCTATGTTTAAAAAAGGTGGGCTTGCTATTTTGTCCAGTGCTGGGGCTTCAAATCAGGCCCTGGACCAGGCCTGACATTCTAGTCTTCAAGGATGTTGAGCTTCCCCTTCCCCCACAGTGCAACAGAGCTACCCAGACCTGAGTCAAATCCCAGCACTGACAAAAGATTCATCGTCAGAATCCAGTTGTTGCACATATTTTCCTCTCCTGTGAAAGTCCTGGATCTCAACTGGGATGGAGATTGTATAGGCAACCCTATTACCATGGGAACTGGTTGTCATCCATGTCAGCAGTTATACCTTTCATCATACTTAGTAAAATACACAATACCTCCATGAATTAGAGACAAAATAAGGAGAAGAAATGTACCAAACAAAAGATGCTGTCCACACATGTGTGTCAATATAGATCCTATGTTTAAATTATGAATTTATGACTATAGTTGACCACTCTGGGGATCAATGTCAGATCCTGGGAATGGCCGAGCTCCTTAGTTGCTCACAGTTTGGTGTGTTCACCTTGACTTATTCACCAATTGGTCCTGCTAGGCCCTGAGTTCAGATCACAGCACTACCAACAAGTGGATCATGGACTAAGAAGCTGATTGCAAAACTTGTTTTCCTCTTCTCTGAGAATCCTGAGTGTCAGGCATGATGGGAGCATTTCTACAAATCTAGATGCTCTGTGATAGGATGTCATCAATGTAATAAACGGAATGTGTTTCATCATAGTAAAATCAAGGGTAAATAGATGAATAAAACAAAAAATACAAGGAACAACCACACCAAAAACGTATGGACTGAACATCTATAGGTAATTATAAATCCTATCTTTACAATGTACATAAATAGTATGTTTTCCAGGGCTGGGGCTTGAATTCAGGCCTAGTGAACAGGCCTGACTTTCTTATCTTCAAGTATGGTGATATTCCCCTTCATTCACATTGCTGCAAATTTACCCGGATCCTGAGCTCAAATCCAAAGCCTGGCAGAATAAACGGCACGAATTGTAAGCCAGGGAGCTAATTTTATTTTTATTTTTATTTTATTTTATTTTTCTCAGCGCGGGGCTAGAACTCAAGTAGTGGCAACTCTTTCTCAGCTTCGATCACCCTATGCTGAGGTGCAACCAGTGGACCCACAACTCCTCCTGGGATCCTAGACCCCCAGGCCTTGCAGGAAAAAAATGGACAGAAAAAAATTGACCTTTTTACGTTTCCTTCCTTTGCACGGTGACCCTCCTGGGTCTCCATGACCCTGTTGCAAAGGGTTCTTCACCTTGCATTTCTGAAGGCTGGCTGACTTTAGGGGAAGCCATAGGCCCATGTGGCAACATAGGCCCTCATTTCGAATCCCCATCCTGACACCAACCAAAAGCAAGAGATATTAAGAAACTGGTTCCCATCCATAGAAATAACAATGAAATGTAAATGTCACGGTTGAATGAGTTGATCGTTCATGATGTTCCTATAAAATTAGACAGCATCATTTCAGGAGGCTGACTAATTTTAGTTAATATTTATGAAGCATTAAAAGAATATTGTTACGTATAGGAATGCAATAATTTCAGAACACTGATTGATTTCATCAATAATTTAAGGATGAAAACAATAACATTAATTACATGGATGCATAATGAATAACCAGGAATTTGTAGGAATGTAGTCTATATAACTGAATAATGTATAGACATCTCTGGCACTCTATAAAGATATATATTCATTAGCATACTTCCATCTGTGTGTCAGTCTCTTCTTATTTTGTTAACTCCTGGGACTCAATCTTAGCTCCTGGGAACAGCCTGTCAGCTCAGTTTGCCCCAGGATGGTGTGCTGACACTCACCCATTCATAAGTTTGGCCTTGTAGGCCATGAGTTCAGATGCCAGCACTTCCACACAATGAATTGTGGAGAAAGAAGGTGAGAGTGACATATGTTTTCCTTTTCTGTGAATATCCTGTGTGTCAGGTATGAATTAGAATACATATGCAGACCTATATCCTATGTAATCAATGTAATCAATTTTCATTGTGCCATAATAGTCAATAAAATAAAAGGTCAATACATGAATAAAACAAAAAATAAAATAACTACACTTAACGCAATATGGAGTCAACATATTATATAAATATAAATCACATGTGTAAATTGTACATGAATAGGATGTTTTCTTCTGGTAGGGATCGGTTTCAGGCCTAAGGAACAGAATTGAATTTCTTGAATTCATGGAGGCAATCTTCCCCTTCCCACACAGTGCAACAGAGTTAGCCAGACTATGAGTTCAAATCACAGTCCTAGCAGAAAAAATAGCACCTTTATAGTATGTGCAGCCCAATTTTTAGGTATTTCATTATGCCTCCATTTTATTAAAGTGACTGTTTAAATGCTTAATAAAGTATTAACTAAATTTGATCAGTGTCTTATAATATAATAGCATATAATTTGATCCTGGAATCATTCAAGAACTGCTCATTCAATCATGCCATTGATCACATTCCATTGGTAATCATATGGATAGGAACAAGTTCTTAGAATCTCCTGACATTTGGAGGTGGCAGGACCAGGATTCTAAATTTGGGCTCCAGCTCCCACTACTTCAACCTGAGGATAGGGAACTCACTGGTCTGTCCAAGAACATCAGCAAGACCAATGATTAGGCAGGCACCAATGGCTCTCAGCAGTCCTCCTTGATACTTAAAAGGCTGTGATAAGAGGATCATGGTCAAAGTCACCCTAGGCAGGAAAATCCTTGAGACCACTGTCCAACTTCAAAGCAAACAAAGCCAAAAGCACTCTGGCTCCAGTGTGGAGGGCCAGCCTTTAGCAAAGGCAGTTCACAGACTGTGCCGAGATCCTGAGTTCAAGGTCCTGGACTGGCAACGAACAGGCATACACAACAATCAATGAAGCCATCCAGCTAAATCAGGTCACCCTGTTGTCCCCAATTGAATTGGACAGAGTTCCCTGTGAAAAGGGATGGGGGAGCCACTGTCATCTTGATTCTGCCCATGCTGCTTGCATCACAAGACTCCAGCCACAGCCCCATGCCTTCATGTTACTTTCTGACCAATGGGATACAAGAATGTTGGCCATGTCCACATTCCCTGCTGTCCTGTAGCACCGGGATTCCCTGTGTTGGTTGACACCACTGGCAGCAGTTGAGGAAGGTAGAGGTGGCTGAATGGTGAGGAAGAAACTTGAGGAGACTTTGGAGTATAGTAGGGAATTAACGTGCCTGCCCTCTCTTCCCCACGATGCTAGGTTTTAAACCTCAGGCAATGGCCCACTGCCAGTCAGCCTAAGGCCTCCATCTGGTCCAGGCCCCTGGTCTTCTTCTCTGGGCCCAAGTGTCCACAATGATGCTGCCATTTTTGCTCACCCCACCTGGAGCAGCTGCCAACAGTTTTTCCCAGCATCACAGTTGTATGGCCGCCCCAACACCATCCCCACCCCTGGTCAGACACCCCTCTAGGGGCACCATGAACCCCTGTTTGTTTTTTCCTCTCCCCAGCTCTGAGGAGCTTTCTGTCTTGGGCATTTCTGAAAAAGAGACTCAATATATGCTCAGGCTGGCCTGGATCCTGGTCCTCCTATCTGTGACAGGTATGTTACACCAGGCCTGGTCCTTTGTAGTTGGGATGGTAATATATAACTCCATGCTTAGTCATTGGTTTAGATGAATTATCTCAAACTCTTAGTCCACAGCAGCCGATTTTTGACCACAGGTGAAGCTCTGGGTAGAGCCTCAACCATCGAACCTCAGTTTCCTCACAGGACAGTTGTGAACAAATAAAGGGATTTATACAGAGGCACATCTGGAGCATGATCAGGCACAGAGGAAGCAGCCTTCAGATAGGGTTCTTGGCAATTCTGTGAGCATATGACAGGAAGATATCCGGAAAGGGCTCGGGGGGGCCTGTTATTAATCATGCAACAGGTGTGGGATTATGAAACAAAACATGGCTCTCTTTCATTCTTACCCTATACCCATGAGGAAGGGGATCCTTCACTGTGTTGAATTTTGCAGCTGGGGAAAGGGAGGCACAGAGAAGCCAGGTAACCTACATATAACCTCAAGTTCACAGGAAGCTCAGCCTGACTTCTCTGCCATGCTCCCTAGGACAGTGGGTGCTATTCAGCCCACCTTTTTTGGTCGGAAGTCCATTTCTTGTCAATCGTGGGGCTTGAAATCTAGGCCTGGGCACTGTTCCCGAGCTCCTCAGCTCAAGGCTAGTGCTCTACCACTTGAGCCCACAGGGCCACTTCCGGTTTTCTGGTGGTTCTTTGGAGATAAGAGTCTCACAGTCCTTCCTGCCCAGGCTGGCTATGAACCAAGATCCTCATATCTCAGCCTCCTTTGTAGTTAGGATTAGAGTTCTGAGCCACTGGCACCGGACTTAGGTGTAATTCTAACTATTGTTCTCTCTCTCACATACACAGCCA
Organism: Dipodomys spectabilis; assembly: GCF_019054845.1. NCBI lineage: Eukaryota > Metazoa > Chordata > Mammalia > Rodentia > Heteromyidae > Dipodomys > Dipodomys spectabilis. Next base: position 3,030,386 of record NW_024870710.1, read on the forward strand.
CTGGTTGAATGGGTGCTGGAGGAGGTGGTCCAGTGTCCCCATGTGGTTGGAACCCAAGGTGGCCCTCTCATTCTGGATGTGGGCTGTGGGTCAGGAGCTGACTCGCTGAGCCTGTTGAACTACATCCCTGAGGTAAGACCCTCTGTGCCCTGGCTAGTCCTTGATGGTTATTCATTGTCCATCCAGCCTTACTGGACTTATTGTATTGTATGGTTTTCTACATAATTTTCTAGCACCTGGCCAAAATTATGATACATAGTTATGGAATGAAAATGTAATGTCATCTTAAGAAAGTCATTTAAGGCTCTGGGAATGTGGCTTCATGGTATGGTGATTGCCTAGCAAGCATGAAACCCTGGGTTCAATTCCTCAGTACCACATAAACAGAAAAACACTGGAAGTGGTGCTGTGCCTCAAGTGGTAGAGTACTAGCCTTAAGGAAAAAAAAAGAGAAGCTCAGGAATAATTCCCTAGTCCTGAGTTTAAGCCTCTGGACTAGCAAAAAACAAAACCAAACCAAAAAATTTAGTTAGTAATTTCAAATTCAATAAACCATACTTGGAATATATAGTTGCTCCTTCCATACTGACACCTGACAATAGTCCTTAGTTTGTGTACTTTACTTATGTCATCATACTGAGGTGAAAAAATAGTTTTGTTCATTAGGTCACAGCAATTAATGCCAAGAATGTGCTTAGATTTCAGGTGAAGATTAATTCTGGAAATTCAAAGATTCTAGGATTTTGTGTGGTCACTGCTAATCAGAAAGAGAAGGGTAGTATAAGAGAGATTTGGAAATCTTTTTGGTCACTCATGGCACCAAAACAGTAGAGGCTAATTAACAGTTGTGACAGAAGAGAAGGAATAACTCCAGATGGAAGGAATAAATGATAGTAACTAAGGTATACCAGAAACTGTTGTAGGGAACCATTTTTGGTTATTGAAGAACTAGTTATCAACTAGGCTTATTGCTCATTGCCTTTAGCATTCTAAATCTCTTAGGCTGGGGTCTATAGTTCTCTTTCTTTGATGAGTCCCTGCCTGGTTTTGTGTGCACATTTTTGTTGAATATAATGAATATTTGAATTTCCTTTCTAGTCTCTTCCATGACCCACTCGTGATTTAGCAGTGTGTTATTTAGCCTCCATGTGTTACTTGACTTTCTTTTTGGGCTTTTACTGTTGAGTTCTAATTTTATTCCTTTGTGGTCTGAGAGAATGCAAGGTATAACTTCAATGTTTATGAATTTGGACAAGTTTGCTTTGTGGCCTAAAATGTGGTCTATTTTAGAAAATGTTCCATGTGCTGCTGAGAAAAATGGGTATTCTGATGCTGCTGGGTAAAATATTCGGTATGTGTCTGTTAAATCTAGTTGATCTACGCAGTTGTTTAGATCTGCGGTTTCTCTGTTGAGTTTTTGCCAAGTTGATCTAACTAGTGGGGAGAGCGATGTGTTAAAAATCCCCAACAATTAATGTCTTTGGATCGATGTGGGATTTGAGGGAAAGTATTGTTTCTTGTATAAATTTGGGTACTCCGTTTTTTAGTGAATTGATATTTAGAATTGTAATACCCTCCTGAAAGAGAGATTCCTTAATTAGTATGTAGCGACCTTCTTTATCTCTTCACACGAATTTTAATTTGAACTCTATTTTATCTGATATTAGGATTGCAACTCCCGCCTGTTTATGGGGGCCGTTTGCTTGGTAGATTTTGTTCCAGCCTTTAACATTGAAAATGCATTTGTTTTTATGGGCAAGATGTGACTTCTGAAGGCAGCGGATAGGAAGATCTTGTTTTATAATCCAAGTAGACAGTCTATGTCGCTTAATTGGAGACTTAGTGTCCGTTAATGCTGAGAGATAGGACTGAGAGGTATTTGGGAGTTCCTGCCATGTAATCCACCTTCCTGCGGCCTGCAGCTCCTGGGTTCCTCCTGTGGTTGTTGGATTCTCAGTTTGGGTGAGGTTTCTTGGCCTTTATTGTGCTCTTGTTGGTTTTCTATGTGAAGGACATCTTTAAGGGTCTTTTGTAAGGCTGGTTTGGTGGAGATATACTGTTTCAATTTCTCTTTGCTATGGACGATTTTTATTTGGCCTTCAGTTTTGAATGAGAGTTTAGCAGGGTACAGTAGTCTTGGTTGATAGTTGTTTGTCTTTACGGCATGGCATACATCATTCCAGGCTCTTCTTGCTTTGATTGTCTCTGCTGAGAAATCTGAGGAGATTCTAATTGGTTTCCCTTTATAGGTGATTAATCTTTTCTCTTTGACAACTGTAAGGTTCTTTTCCTTGGTCTGAATTGATCCTGTCTGGATTATAATGTGACAGTGGGATGTCCTATTATGGTCTGGTCTATTTGGGGTTCTAAAAGCTTCTTGTATCTGAATAGGCCTATCTTTTTGCATGTTTGGGAAGTTCTCTGCTAGGATCCTGTTAAATAAATTTCCTAGACCATTAACTTCTATATGTAGGTGTTCCTGTACACCCATTATCATCAGATTAGGCTTTCTGATGGTGTCTTCCAAGTGTTGGATAGATCTATCATATTTCTTGGACTTGTCTTGGATGGTTGTATGTTCTTTCTCTATAATATCTAGGCTGTCTTCAATCCCTGAGATTCGATCTTCTGCATGGTTTAACTTGCTGTCAGGACTTTCCACTTTGTTTTTTATTTCTTTTCCTTCTAATTGTTCAGCTTTGATGGTTTCAAATTCTTTGTTGAAGCTTTGTTTTAGATCTTGTATGAACTTTTTTACTTCCTTAATTTGGTGTTCAGTGTTTATTCTCAAATCACTTAGTTGATTGTTTATGCTTTCCTTGCACTCCCATTCCTTCTGATGGGTTCCATTCAGCATTCCCTTTGTGGTCTCCCTGACTTCCTTCAGCTCTTTGTTAATGGATTCCATGAATGGCTTTAGTGTTCTTTGTATATTCTCATCCTCTTCTCTCAATTCCTGTATTACTCTTTGCTTAGCTTCCTCACGTTCACGCCACTCCTGCAGTTCTCTTTGAGTGTTCTCAGCCTGCTCATGCCATTCCTTCCTTTCTCTTTGAGTGTTCTCAAGCTGCTCACGTAAATCCTGTATCAGTTTTTGAATAGCTTCCTCACGCTCATGATATTCTTGTATAAACCTTTGGATTGCCTCCTCTCTCTCCCTATCACGCTCATACAAGTCCTTTGTAGGTTTTCAATATTTTCATTTTTCATGTTTGCCAGCAGTGTTTGTTTAGCTATTTGGAAACTCTCCTCTGGATTGTTCATTATCTGTTCTGTCCCCTGAGTATCATTAGTGGGAATTGAGATACCCACTCTTGCCATTTTTCTTGTGTTTTTCCGGCTTTCTATCCATTTGCAATGAAAATATCACCAGTTTTTTTGCTAGAACACTATATTAAGCAAGCATCAACCAAAGTCTGTATTTGCACAGTCAATTGTTTGCAGATAAAATCTAGTTCAACAGATATATCTATTCAACATCAAACAACTATATCATAATGGCCTATGAACCGCAAAGAAGAATTTGGCAAACCAGAAATTATTAGGTTTGGAGAGAGATGTGGGTAAAAATAGGAATAGAGAAATGTGGGAAAGCACCGGGATAGTTCACTTAACTAAGTCCTAATCTCAAAGCAGGAAATAGGTTGGATAGGATGAAAGTACAGAGAGAGTAAAAAAAGAAGAATGAGAAAGGGAAAAAAAAGAGATCAGAAAAAAAGAAGAGTAAAAATTAAAAATTAAACTTAAAAATTAAAAAGGAAATATTCAGAGAAGAGCATGCACATAATGAGAAAAGGGGAGGGATATAAAGAAGATGTGAAAAACTTAAAAATAAAAATATTTAAAATATAATATAGGTATAATGAGGTAGTACTGCTATAAAGGAATTTCAGTCTAAGAGGTTTTAAATTGAGTAATAAATTAATGGATTAAGTGTGTACAAAAGAGGATAAGTCTATATATCGATTATGGGTATATCTGAGGATGTGCAGAACAGTGATTAAGTTATATAAAGAAGAGCAAAAGAGAAGAAAAGGTGAAAAGAATAAGAAAGAAAGAAAAAAGATCAGAAGTTCAGTAGAGCTAAACAAAAAACAAAAATAATAAAAAAAATTGAAAAAGAAAAGAAAAAGAAAGAAAAACGCACACACATATATACCACTAAATGAAAAAGTATGAGGAAGAATAAAAAGTTAGTAGAAAATATTTTTTTTCAAAAAAGGTAAAAATTAAAACTTAAAAAAGTTTTAGAAAAATTTTTTATAAAACGTACAAAAAAGAAAAAAAAAGAATAAAATTTATTTGATTTTGGGGGTGGGGGGATGGGTGGGAAAATCCTGTATCTACCTTGTATCTGTAACCAGCCTCTTGTTGGAGTCTCTGGTCTGTTTGTGGTGTTTGATTTTCCTGTGGTTGTTTGGTTTCTTAAGTCAGCTTGTTTGAACAGGCAGAAAAATGCTCTGCTTTACCCAGGATTTTGTGATCTTCCTCCCAGGTTAGTTCATTGGGAGGGAGATCTGCTTTGATTATCACAAAAGAGGGAGATGGCTATTTCCACAAGTTTGGAGATGCTGTGATGAGGCTAGGTTCTGGGTAGAGTTGAGGCCTTTCAGCAAACAGTAGCTTTTCATGGAGGGCTAGCTTGTGAGAAACTCACAGAGCCCAGCCTGCAGCCACTCTCAGGGTTTCTGTTTACTGAATTTCAATTGATTGGTGACATTGCTAAAGGGAGGGGCAGACTCTGGCTCTGTTTGCCCAGTGAAGAAAGCCACTCCTGGGGCTGACGCCTGAGCCTGGTGACTTTTCCCAGGGTAGATCTGAGTCTGGCAGGTCAGTTTGGTTCTTGTGACCTGCTAAATGACTCCAGTTTTCTTCCAAGGCCTGAGTGGGAGCTAGCTCAGCCATGTTTTGCCAGTATCAAACATGGAGGTCTCCAGTAGTGGGGGAGGGGAAGGGAGGCCTTCCTTCCTCTGGTCTCTGAGAAGGAGTGAGGACGTTAGGCTTCTACTCATGCCGAGTCTTGGTTCCTGGGTTTTCTATGGTCTGCGAACTGCAGGATGAAGTTGTCTGCTTCTTGTCGGTTCTTGTTGGTGTTGAGTAGAATCCGCTGTCCCGCCTTGTCTGGCTCCTTCATCCCAGACACTCTGCGTTGCTGGTATGGCTGCTACGGCCGCCGCCGCTGCTGCCACTGCAGCAGCGGCTGCTGGCAAGTGCTCAGATCTGTCTCCTTGCCTGGATTTTCCTTCTCTGGCCTAACTCTCTGTACTGTGATGGCACACTTGGTGTGATTCTCTGGCTTAGGACTGTTCACTGGAACTCTAAAACTGCTTTCTATGCAAGAGCTTTGTTTAGCCTGCAGCTTCTCCTCCGCCATCTTCCTCGAACTTATTGCATCATTCTTAAGGAAAATGAAAGACTTAGAAATAATCATGTTAATTGAAATAAACCAGACCCAGAGAAACTTAGGTTGCATGATTTTCCTCATTTGTGGTAGATAGAAGGTGTCTACAAATGTAAAAGTAAACACACTGGATGGTATGCACGGAGTTACAAATGAATTATCTTAAGTGTCAGAGTCTATGGAGAGTGAAGATACATAACTCTCTTAAAAACTTAGCCAAAGTCCAACAAAATAAAAGCTAGTGTACTGCAATGGAGGACAGTGAGGGGCAATGTGAGAGGAGTAGGAAATTGAAGGTGAAAAGGATAGATTCTAGGCAAGAATCCATTGTATACTTCCCAGAATTGAAATATAAAAAGGAACGGGTAGCGTGAAATGGGGGTGAAGATGTTGAATAGGTAAGACAATTCCAGGTTCATTGTACACATATACTACTTACTTCAATAGGAAGTAATTCCATACATAACATAATATTGAGATACATAAGGACTGGCGTTGATTGGGAGGGGTGGATGAGAATGTTGAAAGGGGTGACATTGATCAAGATGCAATGTATCATAAACTGTTTTGGTGAATGGCAACTCATTTGTACAACTACATAAAGATAATAAAAATATGTAAAAATTATTTATGATAGTTGAATAGAGAGTTTAACCTCAATTCAATTCTCAGTTAAAAATATTTTTAACCTGGAGGTTTAGAGAATAAAATTCAAATAATAAAACATTATGAACCTTTTTTATCAGAATTTTTGGAATTTAAATGAAAACTACTTTGCTTTTTGTTACCCATTGGGCTGTTTTAAGAGATTACTTCAAAATAAGTGGCTTAAAAACATCAGGAGTTTATACTCTAGAAACATGAACAGTGACTGTAAAAATGGTTATGCAAAGCAATTCCTTGTCTCACGGGGTCCCCTTTTTGGTTCATTATAATCTATTTTCTGGACATTCATATGGCAGAATAGTTATATTGGGCTTCTTTTATCAGGGTCATTATTTCAGAGTCATCTCTGAAAGGGTGATTCTAATATCCCCAGAAGGGGAGTAGAATTTCAACTTGTCTATCTGGAAGGATTTACATCATCCAATACCCTGGAAACTTTTGTGTAGTGTATCATTTGGATATTATTTCACAGAAGATAACTTAAGGACAAGTTTATATCATGTAAATTACGTGAATGATTCTTTTTGCAATGGGAATAATTATAGTGACGGTAAAGTGAAATGTGATTGTTTAGTGGCTCATGAATCACATCACAGGTAACCATTTAAACATGGTACAGCCTTCCTAAGGCCATTGTGATGTATAAGAACAATCTGTGATGAGTATATGAATAATATGTTATGCTTTCAGAAATATACGTTTGTGCCAACAAATATAGATCTCCTTTGATTTTAATTTTGGTCTGCTATTAGGACTTCCACAGAAACCAAAATCAGAGGATACTAGTTTCTCTGATAAAATACATAATAAAATTGTTATAATTAATATTACATGAAGACTGTAATATTAATAACTCTATAAATACTAGTATTCACATTACATAATATATTGACATTCTTTGGTTACATCAATATTTAGAACATTTATAATTAAATGTAAATTGTTTGCAAATAGTTATTTGATGATGTATAGAAAATGAGAAAAAGATTTATGTACATATTTACTATAAGTGCAAAAAGATTCATGTGTTATTTTTGATCCTTCATTTGTTGGTTTCATTCATGCATGAAGAACAAGCAGAGAAGTGACAATTGCAACCTTGCATTTACTAAAGCGCTAATTACATGAATTTATGTTTGGCTAAATAGTAGATTTTAGAAATTAAATAGTCTTTTTCTTCCTTCCTTCCTTTGTCCTTCTTTCCTTTCTTCCTTTCCTCTTTTTTTCTCCTTTTTTCCCTCCATCCCTACATCCCTCTCTCTTTCTTTCTTCCATCCTTCCTTTCTTTCTACCCTTCTTTCTTTCTTTCTTTCTTTCTTTCTGTCTTTTTTCATTCTTCCTTTCTTTCTTTTGCTCAGAATATTTCTTATGTGTATAGAAAAAATATCAGCTGTTTTACTCCAAGTTGTGATAAGTAATTTTAAATATTCACTGGATTAATATTAATTTTAATAGCCTATGTTATATCTTAAGACAAACTGTACTAAAACAACGACACAAAAGTTGCAAGATATGTAACAAATATTACTTTTATGAATTGTTTATTTCTTCAAACAAAAATAAGAATTTAGACATACTATTTTTTGTCTGTGTTGTTCTTGTTATTTGAACTCAAGACCCTATCCCTTAGTTTTTTCACTCAAGGATATTGCTCTAACATTTGAGCCACAACTGTTCTTCTGGCTGTGTGTGTGTGTGTGTGTGTGTGTGTGTGTGTGTGTGTGTGTGTGTGTATGTGTGTGTGTGTGTGTGTGTTGTGATGTGTGTGTGTGTGTGTGTGTGTGATTAATTGAGATGCAACTCACAAACATTTTTACCAAGGCTGGCTTTGAACCCAGCTTCCAGAGTAACAAAGATTAAAAGCTTGAGACACCCATATTCAGCACAGATATAATATATTTAAAAATAAAATAAATTTTATATTATTTGAAGTGTAGAGGCTCAAATTAACAAATTAACATTTAGATAGTTATTTCGTTATTACCCCTGAACCTGCACTGTGAAAAATATTTTTCATTTTTATGAAAAAATTACACTCAAAGGTTTAAATAACAAAATCTTTGGGATTGAAATACACTATTATTCAAAAGTGAAAAAGAGTTCGTTAATCAAATTTCTCATGTAAGCTAAGAGCAAAGGGCTGTGTCAGGCTGAATGAAGCAATTCTTCATTAAATTAAATATTATCTCTTGCGGTCACATGATTTTCTCTCCTTTTTAACCTAAAATTTTTTGACATAAAAATGTAGATTCATATATTTTTTGAGTATTTAAAAATCGTAGTTACAGGCCATATATTTCTGAGGTTTGATTACCAATCATTTGAGAATCACTGAATTTCATGTATTTTATGTCAACATTGATTTTTATAAATGGAATGAATCTCAATATGAGAGAACTGAAGCAAGATATTCCATCACTTATCCAATTATTCCTATGGACTTGAATATAACTTATTTTTGAATGGCAGGAAATGCATATTATACTTACTCTCTATTAAATAATTAAGAAATAAATGATTGTGATAGTATTTATTTTTCCTTTAACTAGAAAGAAAGAACTTCACTATAGATGACAAAATCTTTAATGGAAATGCCTTAAAATTATGAAAAATTTGTCATTATGAGTTTGATGAAATAGTTATTTTTGAAGGTCACAAAATGAAATCTCTTGAAACTCCCTTAAATGTTAAATAAAATGTACTTGCATTCAAAACATTTCATGGATCCCTCCAGCAATGTTATAACCAAACCACCTCCATGCGTAATAGCTTCTCTTACTAATTCAAGTAAATATTTAGGAACAAAAGTTATAGCAATTGTATGGAAATATCTATCCAGCACTCTAGAAATTAATCTGAATTCATAAAGGAAAGTTTTCACTATTGTGCCATAAAGAGGTGGTCAACCGTTTCAAGTGTGCAAAATTGTAGAGATTTGGTCACTGAGAACTTGTGATTAAAGAGGATGGTAAGATCAAATTTCTTTCCTCCTCTTCCTTCTTTTTCTTCTCTGTCTCCTCCTTTTCCTTCACCTCTTTCTCCCTCTACCACTATTTCTCCTCTTCTTTACTTCCTGGCTTTTATAAATACACAAACTTTATCAAATGTTCCTGACATAGGGTACTGTGCCACCACCAACCCAAGCAGTAAGGATAAAATCATGAAGTGAAATGTATAAAATCAGGAGCCAAGATTAATCTTTCCTCCTTTTAAGTTAATCTTACAAAGCATTTTCTCATATTAATAAGAGACTGACACAGCATGCTCTTTTTATTATAAGGGATAAGATTTATTGCAAATAAAAATCTGACGAACATTTCCCTAATGAAATGATTGATTAAATTAATATTATAGTTGGACAAATCTACTTTAAAATATCTAATGTTCTTCAATAAGAGGAAAAAAATACACCTTTATGGTTTTCTATGAAAAGGCAGCAGAATTCATTCTGTTCCTCAAGGAAATTGACCTATAATTGGGAGTATTGTCCATTTCATAAAAGATGTAAGAAGATTGAAGAACAAATTTCAACTCAAACTTCATGATATAAAATTTATTTTGTCCCTGATACTACCCTTTTATTCTAGCTATATCTGGTTCCCAAAATGATTCACATTTTATTCTAATCATATTTTTAGTTAACTTTAAGTAGTTTTATGGAAATTGCTGTTTGAAAAAGCAATTTATGAACAGTGTTCAGTGAGTACTTTTTTTCTTTTTTCTCTCCAGAGGCTTGAACTCGGTCTGGGCACTGTCCCTGAACTCCTTTGGGTGAAAACTAAAACTCTGTCACTTGAGGCACAACAGCACTTCCAGATTTTTCTGAGATTTAATTGGAAATAAGAATATCACAGACTTTCCTGCCTGGGCTGGCTTCAAACCTCAATTCTCAGCCTCCTGATTATCTAGGATTACAGGCATGAGACGCTAGTGCCCGGCTTAATAGAACACATCTTTTTTTCTTTTTTTTTGGCAGTCCTGTGACTTGAACGTAGGACCTTGGCAATGTCTTTGAGTTTCTTTTCCTCATGCTAGTCCTCTAAAGCCTGTGTCATAGTTCCAATTCCATATTTTTTTATGTAATACTGAAGAATCAAACCCAGGGCTGCACACATGCAAGGCAAGCAGTCTACCACTAAGCCACATTCCATGGCCAATCCAATGCATCTTGATGATCATTATCCCTCATCCTTCTCAATCCTATGTCATCCGTCAAATTACATAACTTTGTAGAATATTCACTGACTTGCAATGGCATGTATAGTCAATCAGAGGATATATTATAGGTCGTATTTTTTGATAGTCTTATTCATTAACATACTAAAGTTATATGCATTACAGAATTCTGTGATTTTAAATTCTGAATTATCACTCAGATTCACCCACTACTATTCTAAAATTATTCCTAAGGTTAATGCAAATGCAATCTGTAATTCTTCGATAAAGTACAATGATTCTTTGTTTAGAAACAATGAAAGGTGGTTTTTAATCAATACACTGTTAAATTTCTTGAATGTACAGAGACTTTAACATAATGTCACTCTTAATAAATGCCAATACCCTCCTTAATCATCCCTCTTTTAACAATTCCATCCACATAGCTTGAGTCTAAATTGAGAACACACATTTAGTTTTTTATTTAAGAGTTGGAGTATAAACATCACCTTCATTTCTAGAACACCCCTACCTTCTCAAAATACTCCAATATTTATTAGTAGTCACTTCTTGTCATCATTTCAACCTACCCTCCCCTTACGTAACTATTATTTCATATTCTACCTCTAAAAATGTGCCAATTTTAAAAAGTTCATATAATTAGAAAATGTAGTCTATTGTATCCATATCTGCCATATAATATTAGTGTTTCCAAAGTAAGTCCATGCAATTTTTTCTCATGAATAGAGCATATTGTTTTGTATGCATGTGTATAATTGTATAACGTCCTCAATAGGCATTTCAATATTTCATTATATGTTATTGTAAAAGGTTTTGCTATATGCAGTGCTGCATATATTTAATTGGATCTGGCTTATTTCAGTTACTATCTTTTTTTCCCAGTCTTTCCATTTCCTCAGGAATGCGGTACTGCCATTGTTTCCAATGGAAGCACAGAATTCCATCAATACAACAGAATTGAAGACCCAGAATTTAAGCCACTCCTATAGGCATATAATCTTTGATAAGGGAGCCAGAAACGCAGGATAGAAGAAAGACAGCCTCCACAAAAAATTGGGCTGATAGAATTGGCTGTACAAAGAGAAATGAAACGAGATCCTTATAAATCTCCGCTGTACAAGAATCAACTCCAAATGGATGGAAGACCTCAATGTGAGTCCAGATACATTGAGAATGTTACAGGAAGAGTTATTGAGGGGAAACACAAGGGCTCAAAAGCAATGAAGAAAAAAAAGATATTATAGAGCAGATTGATTAGGGAGCAAACATACAGATGAGAGCCTTAGTCAATGCTAAACCCTTACTCCCTTTTCTAACTAGGTTATTTATAGTGGGTTTCATGAATATAAGACTTTTCTGGTGGGGATTAGAAAGAAAACGACTAATGCTAATACATAGATAGTGAGTTGTAGCTGGAGAAAGGGAGGGGTTAAGGCATGGGAGTCTAGTTCAAAGCCTTATCTTTGTGCCATCTAAGTAAGGTATAGCTGCACAAGGGAAGAGGGGGTAGAACAGGAGTGGATATAAACAAATTCACTGATCTGAAGCCTCAAAATAAGCACCTCAGACTGTGTGTGGACCAAAAGTCTCTAACATGAGGTTTTATTTAAATTAAGAAGCACGATTTTCATTTTTTTGCAGAGTGGGATCATGCATACTCACAGGCAATGTCTGCTATGTCAGGTAATCCAATCTACTCCTTCAGGTTACCCAATAGCCAGATTCCAACTCAAATCTGTACAATGAGATTGTACAATTGAGACTGCGAAAATTTCCCTCTCATGAAGCAAAATTCTGTCAAATGATTTCTCTCTTCCAGATGTTTACACATTTCACATGATACTTCCTACTATTTTTCTTCATTATAGATGTTCATATTAATTTTGTTGTTGTTGTCTTGTGTATATATGCCATTTTTAGGGCTTGATCTGAATATTCAATGGTCTCCCGTGTATTTTTTGCTCATGGCTGATGACACTCCATTCCTTGAGCCACATCCTCACCCTCTCCTTCTTGCTGGATAATTGGAGATAAGTTTTCACATTTTTTGTCTGTTTGGACTGATATTGACCTAGTATCTTCAGGTCTTAGCCTCCTGAGTTTCTAACTTTGCTTTACTGTTATTTTAATTAAGTTGTAGAAGAAAGTGGAAGTATATTTGTTTTAAGTGTGCAATTTTTAAATACACCTTGCATCAACGTGATATAATGTAACTGTTATCAATTTTAACTGTTAAATCAATGAATATTACATATTCCCACAGAAATAAAATTAAAATAAGATATATGTGTTTCCGTAAAGAAGTAATGGAACTTTACAATTCGTGTTTTATATAACTTTAATTAGCAGACTTCCATGAATAAAATTAAATATATTAATTTTATACCACAAGAAGCAAAGCGATTATAATAAAGAATAGATATTTTGGAAGTGGTGATGTGGCTCAAGTGTTAGAGCGCTAGCCTTGAGCTGAAGAGCTGAAGGATAGTGCCAAGGCCCAGAGTTCAAGCCCCATGACCGACAAAAAAATAGGTATTTCATGGCAGCCAGAAGATAAGTTTTTGAGCATTCTCACTAAAAAGAAATGTATACATGAAGAAATTAATAGATATTATATAGCTTAATCATTACAAAACATAAATAAATGGGATTACCACTCAATACTTCATAAATATGTAAAAAATAATTGTGTCACAAGGCGCCAGTGGCTTATGCTTGTAACCCCAGCCTCTAAGGAGGCTGAGGTGAGAATCATCGTTCAAAGCCAGCCTAGGCAGGAAAGTCTGTGAGACTCTTATCTCCAATGAGCTACCAGAAACCTGGCAGTGGCTCAAGGGCTAGAGCACTAATCTTGAGCTGATGAGCTGAGGGACAGTGTCCAGGCCCAAAATTCAAGCCCCATGACCGACAAAAATTAAAAATAAACAGTTAAAAATAAACAAATATTTTGACATAAATGTTAAAATACATATTCTAAATATTTTAAAATCCTCACTAGATACACTAGTTCATATAAATATAGAGAAGTGTTTATCTGGTTTTAGTTGCCATTGAATCAGTTGTATAAATCACACATTTCTCACTCAATTCATATTTATATTTTTGTATACTAATATGTTATAATGTAATTAACTGATAGGAAATGCTGTTTTAGGAATCTCCCTTGGCTTTCTAACATTAACCCTTCTAACCTAACTCTCCAACCTTGTCAGAGGTTTCATCTCATTGGAGCAGAAAAGTATAAACCATAACCATTGTTTGAAACAACTGTAACACTGTACATGCATTTCACTAATATATGAACCAAAACTTTCAAGTCATCTTAACCATGCCAGTAATAGCAAAATGTCTTCTGAGATTTTCAGTCTCTTAAGAGATGAAAATCTCTAATTATACATCTGTTTTTTTCTGCCTAACATCCTGTATCTTAGGCAGATCTTTTTGTGTAACCCTATGTTCCTGAGTAGAAAACCAATAGAAAGGTAATAATGAAAATAGCCAAGGAAAATACTTGAAAACTATTAAAAAAGAAATCCAGACACTCCTGTTTTCACATATTCAAATGAGAATGTATGTTAAAGTATAATGTTTTTGTTATCATTTAAGAAGAAATAAACTTTCATTAGCAGTGAAAAAGGAAACAAAATCTCTGATTGAAGACAGCTGGACCTTGAACAATTCAACATAAGAACAATGGATTTATCTTGTGTTTCTATGTAGTTGCCAAAATTATAGAAAGCAACACCCAAAGTCAGGAAAAACACCTAAGCCAAAGCAGTAAAATTTTGTCTATAAAGTAATTGTCAGGGTCTGACTTTTTAAAAGTCAGGCTTGCAAAGAGGAAAAGTATACTTGTTTAATGTGAACAATAAGACATATAAAAATCTTTAATTAATGTTTTACATAACTTGACTAGGACTTCTTGTGTTGGAGAAGAGGAAAGATATGAAAAAGTTCAAGATTGTTTGAATATACCCCAAAGTAATTCTTATGTATCAGTTATAGCAATGGAAGTAGCCTTGGGTACACTTAGTATCATGCTTGTTTACATTTAGAAGCATTATTTATTGCTGCGTTATAAGCTGCAAACCCTTGAGTATTAATAAAGAGTCATTTCCTAAGAGAGGAAAGTTGCTGTGTAAACAAACCTAAAATATCAAAGACTTCGCATAGGGGAAACTATTTTCTAGCTGTCTCACAATCTGTAGGTGTAGATTTTGTTTCCCATTGTTTTACGGGACCCATTTTTGTTATCTTCTTTTTCACCATAGAGTGAGCCTATAACATTCTATACCATCCTGGGATTGCTCTATCTTTACTGGATTCTCTAATTCCCTAATAGAAAATTGAATTTCTTTTCCTGTTTTACCGTATCTTTTATTACTTTAGAAAATGTAACTCAAAATGACATAACTTATCTTTATAATATTCAGAGACATATTTTATTTCCATATTTTTACCCTAACCTTCTATATAACTTGGTATTCATGGATCCATAAATGTGAAAATAAAGATAAGGAGCTTCTTATTTAATATTATTTAGAATTTCAAGACTTCATTAATGCAAGCCACTTAGTAGTATGTGCATCATACATGTGTAAAATGCAGTGGCAATTTTTTCTTATTCTCAGAAACTAGGGCATGTGGTATCCATGTAGCTGCATAAGGAAAACGCTGTATTTGAGTTAGTTTACTAAACCAAATCTCCTGTAACAAATTTCTCCAAGTTAATTGGCTTGAATAATCCATATTTATCATTTTACATTTCTAAAGGACAGAAATCAAAAAGAAGTCTCACTAGATTAAAAGCGAGCCACCGAGAGAGCTGAAATACTTTTCAGATGATTCCAGTGGAAAAGGCGTTTACTTTCTGTTTTGTTTGCCACAAATTAAGAATCTGGGTTGTTGTCTTTTCCTTTATCTTCTAAAGTAGCATCTTTACATCTTTCTGATGGTTCTTACCTTATCATGTCCTTTTCCAAATACAGCTGGGACTTTTAAGTACAAATGTAAATATACTTCCTCCATCTGATAATTATTCAAATTTGTGTTCCTTGGGTAATGAAAGGTGATTATTTTACAAACATATATGTATATAGCAAATCTACATTTGATGGATTAGCTAATTGGGAACGATGGATATTTTCAGAAGGTATTTTACTGCCTACCACATTGAGTGTGTAGCATTCTTTCTACTATAACCTGCTATCTTTTCAGTAATTTTGAACAACATATTTCTTCAATGAAATAAAACTAGAATACAATTTAGTCCCTGACAGCAATTAATCCTGATTAAAACATTTGTAATATGCTAGAAATTCTAAATGCCAGAAAGCAGCACCTGAAGCAGTTCTCGCACTATCCCCCCCCCCCTTTTTTTTTCATTGAGAAAATACTGTACAGAGGAGTTACAATTACATGGGCAAGATAACGAGTACATTTCTCTTTTATTTTCAGGGGGGGGGGGGTCCAGTGGTGGGGCCTAAACTCTGGGCCTAGGCACTGTCCCGCAGTTCTTCAGCTCAAGGCTAGCGCTCTACCACTTGAGCCACACCACCACTTCCGGATTTTTTCTTTTTGCTTGTGTGGTGCTGAGAAATTGAACCCAGGGCCTCATGCATGCAAGGCAAACACTCTACCACTGAGCCACCTTTCCTGCCCTACGAATACATTTTTTATGAAACATTGTTGCCTACTCTTTGTTTCCCCTTCCCATCCCTTCCCATATACATTCTGATTAATATCTTTTCTTTTCAAGAGCATTTGATTGTTATTATTTTGAAATTAGCGGTAGTATTTATTTGACTGCTTTTTTTTTAACGAATGTACCCCCAATGCTCGTTCTCTTTTTTCTTTTATGTCTAATCTATTTATGAAAGAAACACAGCTATTTAAATGACATGCACTGCTTATTGAAGTTGAATCAATGTGGAGAGGAAAAGAAGAAAGAAGATGTCTTTGTGTGTATGTCACGTTAAAAATGTACCTACACGCTGTTTATCTTAAAATCATGTACTTTTCATTATGTTTAGATTCTGATAAAATTTAGCCTCTCAACAGTGTTAATGGACTCTTATTTCATGCCTCCCAAAAGCAAACAAGAAATGACTATTTAGTAATTTTTTTTAATTTTAAAATTATTATTTATTATAAAAACTACATTTAAAAAAAAATAACCATTCAAGTGGTTTATTTGATATTTAGAGTCATGTTCAGACTCTATGTTGGAAGCCAGAAGGGAAAATATCATGTTTATACTCTTCCTTGAGCCATTCTGATTTATTTCATCTATATCTGAAAGAATGAAATTCTTGCTATCCACAATGTGTGGATAGAAAGGTGACAGAAGACTCATCATTCATGCAGCACCTGCAATTTGCCAACTGATCACTTACCTGAGCACAGTCAGGCTGTACAAGGAGAAAGGTTCTCTACCTCTCTCTCTCTCTCTCTCACACACACACACACACACACACACAGACTCAGAGTAGTGCCTCTCCTAAGTTTGTTGGTTCCTCATGTGGGACAATGTACAAGCTGAAGGACAAAGGTTCCCATACCCAGTTCCCTTGTAAAAACCAAGGGCTCCCACACAAGGGGAGAACTACTCTAATGACACAGCCACACCCACCTCTCCCCTGCTCTAGGGTCAGACCCTTCCCCTTGGGAACAACCAGCCTTAACTCCGCATTCACCAAAATCTTAAGCCAGGACACAGAGTGAAGGAATCCCCAGACATGTGGCTCTTCAGAGGCAAGACTGAAAACAAGAAGGGGGTCATGGGGTTCTCAGGGGGGTTTCTGACCATGGGTGGGGATGGTGTTAGGGAAATTGATTAGGTCCTAAAGGCTACATACATGGACAGACTCCCTACTTCCAGCCTAGATGTTTCTGGGTGACTGGGTGGATTCTTAGGGAGGACAAAGAGACCAGATGGACTGGGAGCACCAGCAGATGCTGACAGAGATGGGAAATGTGATCACCCTGTGAGTAGTGTTGACAGCTGGGGTAGAGGGCACAGGCCGGGTGTACGTGCATCGGAGGGGGTGTATTCCTCCCAGATATTCACCTTCTATCTGACCCCCAGTGCCATCACCTCACTAGTGAGCTTTTCTGGGACCCTCCTCAGGTGAAAGGGTAACAGCACAAAGGACAAGGGCTCACACAGCAAGGTGAGGGCCTATCTTCTGCATCCAACATCCCCCACCCCCAGAAAAAAGGGAAAGACCCAAGAAGGCAGGTGTGGAGGTGCTGCTCCCCACCTCTGACTAAAGCCACCAGGTTCCCACCAGGGAGAGGAAGGGTGCAGCTGTGCAGCTGTGTGACTCCCACTGCTCCAGGCCAGGGGTAAGGTGGCGCCCCCTTCTCACCCATTATTGCATCTCCCTGTTTCCTGGGATGCTGACCACTAGGAATGGGAGTGGGTTCCTCCAGTAGACATCCACTCCCCCACCCCCAGTCCTGGGTTGCATTTGTCTCAGACTCAGGGATGGTCAGCTTGGCACTGGGGAGTTGTGGTTGGAACACAAGAGGAGAGCTGAGAGTCGCTGGTCTGGGTCCGTGGGGGAGGGGAGTGGGGGGAGAAAGGGGTACATTGGGGGAGTTGGTGAGGTGTGGGCCCATAGGGCAGCACTCATGTGTGCTTTGGGGAGAAGCTGTAGGCTCTGGTTCCAGGTGCACCAGGCAGTGATGGCAGTGGCTTGGTGGACGCTCAGGCCCAGAGCAGAGGACCGGTGGCTGGGACCAGGTCAGGGCCGCAAGCCAGCCGGGGGTTGCAACATCGCTGCATGACTCCAAAAGTCACCACGGGTCTGAGCAGGTAGGGACATGTTTGAAAAGCAGTGCCGCAGGAAGGGCAGGAAAGGGGGCTGGGGCAGGGACAGGCGGGTGGTGGGACTGAGTGCACCTCCCTGAAGCTGAGCTCCCGGCCCAGGAGCCTTGGACTTAGGGCCTGTCTAGCCTCTGAGCCTCCCTGGGGCAGTGCGAGGGAAATGCCTGCTGTGCTGGCTTTCTGTGCTCTGTGCTCCTGGCCCAGAACTGTGCTCCTTGAGCAGCAGAGGCCAGCCATTGATGCCACTTCCCCTGGTGCATGTGCCTGCTCTTCTCTCTGCTCTCTCTCTCTCTGCCCCCACTTCTCTCCCGGGCTGCCCCTCCACCGCCACATAAGTGCACAAGCACCCGGGTGCCCCTGGCTGTAGCAGCTATGTGCCCCCTTGGCTTTGCTCTGTCAGCCCCTCGGTCACACCCCCTCCCCACCCTTGGCCTTTTGCTGCCCTGACTCTGCCCTAAGGCTACCAGGCCATGGCAGAAGCAGCCTCACCTCAGCTCAGGGCTTCCTCTTATACCCAGCAGCTGCTCAGCCCAACCACTGGGGGAGACTCTTCTCCATGCACCCCACACATCAAGAAGGTGCACGGTGAACCTCCGTGTGTGTGTGTGTGTGTGTGTGTGTGTGTGTGTGTGTGTGTGTGTGTGTGATTTGTTGGGGATACCTTCTTCTCAAGGACTCAAAACATAGCAGCCTTTGGGATGACAGTACACAGCACACTTTAAAAAGATAGCACAAAGAACCCTGTGTAATGGACTCAGCACAATAAGCCTTTTGAAGGACTCAGCACATAGCAACCTTTGGGATCCTCATGGTAATCTAATGATCAATAAAATTAGACATGCCATTTAGACATCATTAAACTTAAATATATTAGTATTATGACATCCTATGTCTTAGTGACATTATAGACATATTGTGAATGCCTATTCTGTGATTTCATTGTTTTTCAAATGAGCAATATTGGAGGATATAAGAAATCCATTGTGACCTCAAAGCCATTGTGACATGAAAATTCCCTTTGTGACATCACAGTGCCCTTGTGATATCATTAACCTGTTGTGGCATCACAAACCTGTCCTGTCCATTGTGACCTCATCACCAATGTGACAACACAAAGCCTTTGTGATGTCACATTGCTATTGTGACATTACAATCATCTTGAGACCTCCCAAACCCATTATGACATCTTTACCACCTTTGAAAAAAACATGACCTTTTTGACATCACAGTACATTTGTGTATCCATATCTTCATTGTGAAATGTCAATTGAGATCAGATATGCCATTGTAATATCACAAAGCACTTACAATATAATCTTTGGTGTGACATCACTGTCATTAGGACATAGCTCATTGTGACATCACAAATCTGTAATGACACCATACCACTATGACATCACCTTGTCATTGAGACATCATATATACATTATGCATATCTATTATGTGATTTCATTATATTTCAAATGTGGCATGTGGGTTCATATCAAAAACATATTTTGACTTCATAACCATTGTGACATCACAATCCCTTTGTGACGTAACATTGCCATTGTGATATCTAAACAACTGTGACAACTCAAACATGTCCTGCCCTCATAAGTTTTGTGACATGTTACCACTATGTTATGTTAGGACCACTGAGAGCTCACTCTATTTTTGACTTCATATTTTTTCAGGTATGACAAGAAATATTAGAAAGATACATTTGTGTATGTCGTTGTGATTTCATTCTCATATCCTCACTATAAACTAATGGCAATTAAGATCTGACATGCCACTGTGACATCACAAACCCTTTGTGACATCATCACCAATGTAACATCAGATTGTCATTATGACACCATCAGCTCATGGTGACATCACCAAGCTACAGTAACATCATAGCATTATGACATCGCATTGCCATTTTGCTGTCATAGACACATTGTGAATGTATATCCTATGATTTCATTCTATTTTAAATGTGGCATGTCAGTTGATATCAGAAACACATTGTGACCTCATAACCATTGTAACATTATAAACCCTGTGTGGCATCATAATCAGTATGATATCACATTGTTGTTATGATATCTTTAGCTTATGGTGACATCGCAAAATGACAATGACATTACAGCATTTGCCATTATGTCATTGTGACATCATAGTCACATTATGAATGCCTAATCTGTGATTTCATTGTATTTGAAATGTGGCATGTGGGTTATCAGAAACTCATTGTGATGTCATAACCTTTGTGACATCAAAATCCATTTGTGACATCAATTTGGCAATGTGACATCACAATGGCAATGTGATGCTACTAAGGCATCATGATATCACAATGGTCATGAACCCACAATGGGTTTCTGATATCAACCGACATGCCACATTAGAAATAGAATCAAATAACATAAAGGGCAAACACAACCTGTCTATGATATCAGAATTTCAATGTAATGTTACAGTGCTATGATGTCATTGTAGTTTTACATGTCAAAATGAGCTGATGTTGTCATAATGGCAACATGATATCACAATTATGATGATGTCAGAAAGGATTATTTTTATATTTCAATGGTATGTCTGATGTTAGTTGTCATTAGTTCCCCATGAGGATATGGATACAAAAAATGTTCTGTGATGTCACAGAGGCCATGTGTGTTTTCAAAGGTGGTAAGAGGTCATAATAGCTTTGTAATGGCACAATGTGATTCATAATATCACAATGGAAATGTGATGTCCCATTGGGTTTTTGATGAGGTCACAATGGTTTTGTGATGTCACAGTTTATAATATCAGAATGATATATCCAATTTCAATTATTCATAATTCAATATGAGGATACCAGGTGATAGAAGAAGCTTCATAGTATGAGGTCATACTATGTGAAAACCCAATGGGACACTTATTTCACAATGACAATGTGATGTCTCAACATCATGTTATAATAAGGTTTTGATGTCACAATTGGTGACGCCATACTGATGAGGAGGTCGCAATAGATTTGAGATGTCCCAAGGGGTTGTTGATGTCACAATGGCATGTGGGATCTCAACTGTCATTAACTCACCACAAGTATATGGGTTTGGGAAGGGATTCTGATGTCCCCAAAGTATATGTATCAAAAAGGTGAAGAACTAACAGGTCTGAAATGTCACAAAGTGACACAATGGTTATGATGTCCAGTGGTGTGATATCATGATGGTACACTGGATTTTAGATATCTCATGTCATATCTGAAATATCAAGTCAAACACAGATTTTCAACTCACAAAGGGCCTAAAATATCACAATGACATGTCACAAAAGTTATGAGGACAGGAGAGGTATTTGAGGTCACAGTGGGTTAGTGATATAACAAAGGCAATGTGCTATGACAAAGAGATTTTGATGATACGAAGGTAATGAGTTCACAATGGTTTCCTGATATCAACCCATATGGCACATTTAAATAGAATGAAATCAAAGAATAGGCATTGACAATGGGTCTATGACATCAAAATGACAATGTGATGTCAAGGCAGCAATGTTTGATAGGATATGTACTCATTACCTTACTCATGTAACTGTCATCCCTCTGTACACTATATTTACAATAAAAAACGTACAGAAGAAAAAAAAGAAAAAAATGGTATGATGTAATTGGGATTTGGTGTTATCCCAATGAGATGATGGTGTCATGATGACAATGTGATTTCACAGTCGTAATTATTGCACAAAGTATTTGTGATGATACAATGCTATGTGTGATCACAATTTTCATTAGTTCACTATGAGAATATGGGTACACAAAGGGTCTGTGAGGCCACAGAGGTCATGTGTTTTTTTTAAAGGTGATAAGACTTTACAATTGCTTTGTGATGTCACAATGTGATTGTGAAGGTACAACAATGTGATGTCACAATGAGTTTGTGATGTCACAGTGGTGATGAGATCTCAATGAGTTTGTGATGTCACTATGATTTGTATTATTACAATAACATGTCCAATTTCAATTTCTACTAGTTCACAATGAGGATACAATTTCAAGAAAGAATCTTAAGATCCAAAGACCATGAGTTTGAGTTTTTAGTCATAACTTGTGTGATTTGTTGCCATTAGGATATTTTAGTCCTTTAGTAAGCTTATATTCTGTTTTCAAACTCATAATAATTCAGGTAGGACATATGATATCAGAAATTGACTCTGACATTATGAATATTGTGACATCACATTGATAGACATCAAGACTATGGTGTCACATTGTGAACTCACAAATCTGTTAGGATTTCATCACATTTGTGCCAACACATGACTTTAGAGACAACACAGTCCCTTTGTGAATTCATATCTTCATTGTGAATTACTGATATTTGAGAATTGGCATGCCATTGTGACATTTCCAACCAATTGTGACAGCACAAACTTATTATAGTAGAAATACATTGTGATCTAATAGTCATTGTGGTAGTACAATCCTTTGTGACCCTACATTTCCATAGTAATATCACTAATCCACTGTGAAATTCCAATCCTCTCTTACCCAATCCAGGAATGAAATGTGATACCCGAATCCAGTGTGACATTTAGATCATGGTGACATCACACTGAGAGATGATATGAGCATTTTGTCACATTCTGACAACACAAACCTGTTTGGACTTCATCACTTTTGAGACAACGCATGCCTTTGGAGACATCACAGTCCCTTTGTGAGCTCATATACTCATTGTGAGTTGACAATTGAGATCACATATATCATTTTGATGTCACCAACCCATTGTGACATCACACACCTCTTGTAAACTCATCACTAGTGTGGCATCACCAATTGTCATATCAAAACATTATTAAGTCATCATATTGCAACATTACATTGCCGTAGTGATATCACTGTTCCATTGTGTTTTCAATAACCTAGTACGTCTTCATAGCATTTTAGAAGATTCATGGCCTTTTATGTTTGTCTTCTTCTGTGAACTCATATCCTCATTGTGAAATAGTAGCAACTGAAATTGGTCATGTGATTATGAGATATGACTTCACAAAACTTTGATTTCATCACCAGTGTGACATCACAAACCCATTGTGAGCTTTCATAGATATTTGACATCACTATCACATTGTGACATCCCAAACTTATTAGGACCTCGTAGCACCTTTGAAAAAACACATGGCCTTTGTGACATCACAGTCCCTTTGTGTCACTATACCCTCATTATGAACTGACAATTGATATCAGTCGTGCCATTGTGACATCACGAACTCTTTGTGACAGCACCAGTGTGACAACATTCTCATTATAACAGCATTAACTACTTTTGACATCAGAAAAGTACGACAAGATAGTATTATGAGATCACATTCTCATTGTGATATTATAGACAGATTGTGAATGCCTGTTTTTAATCTGTTATATTGTTGTAGTTGGTCATGGGACTTGAACTCGGGGCTTGGGTACTGTCCCTGCTCTACAGCTCTAGGCGAGCACACTATCACTTGAGCCACAGGACCAGAAGTGGTTTTCTAGTGGCTTTTATTGGGGATAAGAGTTTCATGGACTTTCCAGCCTGAGGTGACTTTGAAATGCAATCCTCAGATCTCAGCCTCCTGAGTAGCTGGGATTACAGGCATGAGCCACCCGAACCAGGCTTTTTCATTCTATTTAAAATTTGACATGTGTGTTGATATCAGAAACATAATGTGACCTCATAACCATTGTAACATCTTAAATCAGCAGTGACATCAAATTGTCATTATGACACCATCAGCTCATTCTGACATCACCACACGACAATGACATCATAGCATGATAAATCACAGTGACATTGTTATGTCATAGACATAAAAGTGTGAAGGCCTATTCTGTGAATTCATTCTATTTCAGAAATCCATCTAACCATGTAACCATTGTGATATCACAATCCTTTTTGACATCACTTTGCCATTGTGACATCATTAACCTGCTGTGCCATCACAAACCAGTCCTGCTTTATAAGTTTTGTGACATTATCATATGTTAGGCCCTTTGTGAGCTCATAATATGTTTTCAATCTCATATTTCTGATATGATATGTGATATCAGAAATCCCCTGTGACATCATACTGCCAGATATCATGCCCATTATGTTACATTGTGACATCACAAACCTGTGAGAACAGCATCACATTTGTGACAACACATGCCTTTGGAGACATTACAGTCCCTTCTTGAACTCATATATTCATTGCCAATTAATGACCATTGAGATCTGCCATGCCACTGACATCATGAACCCATTGTGACATCACAAACTTATCGTGACCTCATCACGAGAATAGCATCAACAACTAATTGTTGTATCAAAGCATTATTTTGACATGGTATTGTGGTATTGCCGTTGTGATATCATTGTCCCATTGTATTTTTACAAACCTATATGGCCACATCACATCTAAGAAAATTCGTGGCCTTTGAGACTTCAAGCTCTTTCTGTGAACTCGTGTACTTCTGACCTCTAAGGCAAAGAGACAAAGCATGTAGTCTCATTTAATATAATAAAACAATTTACACTAGAAAGGGGACTGTGATTACTTCATCCTGGAATGGATACCCAGGTCCAAGAGCAGCCTTGACCACCAAACCTCAGACCTCCAATGGGCAGCTCCACCCTTTATTAATTGGTCTGCAAACCACCAGCCAAAAAATTATGATCTTCGAATCTCCAAACCAAAATAGGCAAGGCTTTTTACTTTTTCATTCCTCCCTCATTCACTACAGACCTGTCCTTCCTTCCTGGTCTTTTTTTTCCCTTCTACCACTTCCTTCTTCTCTTCAGGTCTCTCCACTCTCCACAGGCCTTCCCTACTCTGCCCCAGTGACCACTTGCCAACCTTCTGCTCTCCCTCATCTTCCTCTCTTCTCAGGTTTTTTTCCTTCCTGCTGTCTCATCACTTTCTTCCATCTGGGTAGCTCCCATTTTTATCCCCCCTTCCAATGCTCTGAAAATGCAACCTATATATAGGTTGTAACCTTCCTCACTCCAACGGGTCTCCTGCCTAACAATTTTTAACCATCTCTTCCCAATCTGCCCAGTGCTCAATTACCTCTTGACAGCTCACCATGTGAGGCTTGACACCTCCACCTTTGGCGGCATTCCCCACATTCTCCTGTGGGCCAGGCCAAGAATTTACAATGATTATCGGCTCCCACAGATAATTCTGGCAACACTGGTTATTACAGTATTCTCATAGTGAATTAGAAGAAATTGAAGTTGTATATGTCATTGTTATATTAAAACTTAATGAGACATCACTAACGCATTGTGACCTCATCACTGCAGTGACATCACAAACTCATTGTGATATCACATTGCCATTGTGCCACCATGATCATATTGTGACATTCCCAAACCTATTATGACCTCAGAAGCTTTGAAAGCATGGCCTTTGTGTCATCACAGGCCCTTTGTGTACCCATATCCTCATTTTGAGCTGAGATCCGACATGCCATTTTAACACCGCAATACCTTTGTGACATCATCACCAGTGTAACATCACATTGTCATTATGACACCATCAGCCCATTGTGACATCATAAAACAACAATGACTTCATAGCATTATGACATCACATGGTCATTGTGATGTCACAGATACATTGGAATGTATCTGTGATTTCATTCTATTTCAAATGTGGCACGTGGGTTGATATCAGAAATAGATTGTGACAACATAACCATTATGACATCACAATACCTTGATGACACCACATTGCCATTATGATGTCACTAACCCACTGTGACAACACAAAACCGTCCTATCCTCATAAATGTTTTCATATGCTGCCAGTGTGATCTCTGGCCTCTCTGAGCTCATGAATTGTTTAATTCATAATGCATCAGGTATGACATGTGATATCAGAAATCCACTGTGACATCACGACCACTGTGATATCACATTGCCAGATGTCATGAACATTGACTCACATTGTGACATCACAAACCTGTTAAGACTCATTACACTTGTGCCAACATATGCCTTTGGATACATCATTATCCCTTGTGAAATAATATATTAATTGTCAATTAGAGACCTAGCATGAGATTGTGACATCACCATCCCATTGTGAAATCACAAATCTATATGATCTCATCACCTATATGGCATTACCAACTATTTTTGACTTCAAAACAATACTATCTCATGTAATGGTAACATTATATTGCCAATGGGATGTCTCTGTCCCATCGCATTTCCAACAATCTATTATGTACTCATAATATTTTACAAAATTCATGGCCTTTCTGACTTCTAGCTTCTTATGTGAACTCGTATCTTCATTGTGATTTAGTAATAACAACATTACATGGATACTTGGATAGTGACATCACTATCCAAGTGTGACCTTATTGCCACTGTGACATCACAACTCGTATCTTCATTGTGATCTAGTAATATCACCATTACATGGATTACTTGGATAGTGACATCACTATCCAAGTGTGACCTTATCCCCCTGTGACATCACAAACCCTTGTGACATCATATTTACAGAGTGATATCACGATCACCTTGTGACATACCAAACCTGTTGTGACCACTTAGCACCTTTGAACAAGCACATGGTGTTTGTGACATCACAATCCCTTTGGGTAATTATAACCTCATTGTACCATTGTACCATTACAAATGCTTTGTGACATCATCTCCAGAGTCAGATCACATTATTGTTACGATAACATCAGCCCATTGTGACATCCCAAAATGACAATGACATCATAGCATTATGACATCACATTTTCATTGTGAGGTCATAGAGACAATGTGATTGCCTATTCTCTGATTTCATTCTATCTCAAATGTGGCATATACTTTGATTTCAGAAACTCATTGTGACCACATCACCATTGTGACATTACAATCCCTTTATGACCTCATATTGACGTTGTGATATCATTAATGCAATGTAACATCACAAACCTGTCTTGTCCTCATAAATTTTGTAATAAGTGATTATCTTGACCTGGGCTGGATGCCCAGAGTTAAATTCAGCCTCAACCATGAACCCTCAGAACTCCAAAGAGCAGCCCAGCCATTTGTTAACTGGTCTGCAAAGAACCATCCCCCAAAATAATGATCTCCAAAACTCCACACTTCAAAGGCAAGGCTTTTTCCTTTCCCTTCATCCTCCTTCTCTCCAGACCTGTCCTACATTTCAAGTCTTTTCATTTTTTCCTTCCATCATTCCCTCCTTCTCTTCGGGTTGCTCTACTCTTAACAGTCCTACCCTGCCCTATCCAGGTGGCCAGCTGCCATCCTTCACCTCCTGCTCTCCCTCAATTTCCTTTCCTCTTAGGTCTTTACCTTCCTACAGTCTCATCACTTCTTTCTTTCCAGGCCTTTCCCCTCTTTCTCTTCCCTTCTGTTGCTCTGAACATGCAGCCTATATATAGGCTGTGACCTTCCCCCACTGTGATATGTTTCCTGCATAAGTGTTTTCAATCATCACTTCCAGTTCATGCCCAATCACTTCTTGGCAGCTCACCCTGTCGGGCATGACATCCTATCTCCTTCAGCACCATGTCCTGCCCACTCCAGTGGCATGCAACCCCCCGCTTCGGTGGTCCAGACCAAGAGGCCATGATGACTATCTATTCCTGTGGATTATAGGGGCACTGCTGGTTTTTACAGTGTCCTCATGGTGGTCTAGTAGCAATTGAAATTAGACAAATAATTGTGATATTACAAACTCGTGGCATAACTAATCCATTATGACCTCATCATCAGTGTGACATCACAAACCCATTGTGACATCACATTGCTGTTTTGACACCAGGATCACATTGTGACATCCAAAATTTATTATGACTTCTTATATCCTTTGAAAAAATACATAGATTTGTGACATGACATTCCCTTTGTTTACTCAAATCCCCACTGTGAAATATTGACAATTGAGAATTAGAGAGGACATTTTAATATCAAAAAGAGTTTGTGAGTTCATCACAATTGTGACATCACATTGTCACTTTGACATCTGCTCATTGTGAAATCAAAAAACTAAAATGATATGATAGATTTAGAACTTCACATTGACCTTGTGACATCATAGACACATTATGAATGCCTTTTCTGTGATTTCATTCTATTTAAAATGTGGCCTGTAAGTTGATATCATAAACAAATCGTGAACTCATAACCATTGTGACATTACAATCCCTTTGTACATCACGTTGCCACTGTGATATCACAATAACCCACATATCACAATATCACATAACCCACCGTGACATCACAAACCTATCCTGTCATCATAACTTTTGTGACGTGCTGCAATTCTAATATCAGGCCTTTTTGTCCTCATAATCTCTTGTCGACCTCATTAAATTTCACATATGACATTTGATATTACAAATTCCCAGTGATATCATGACCATGGTGCTATCACACTGCCAGATTTCATAACCACTGTGACAAATTCTGACATCACAAACCTTTTAGGATTTCAATATATTTGTGACAACACATACTTTTGGTGAAACCAAAGTCCCTTTGTAAACTCATATACTCATTGTAAGTTAAAGACAATTGAGAACCATCCTGTCATTTTGACATGCCCAACACACTGTGATATCACCAATCTTTTGTGACTTCCTCACCAATGTAGCATCATCAACTAATTGTGACACCAAAACAATAGTTTGACATGATGTAGTGAGTTGACATTGCCATGGTGATATCACTGTACCATTGTGTATTCACAAACCTAATATAAGCTCATAACATTTTTAAAAATTCATGTCCATTAAGACTTCAAGCTCCTACTGTGAACTTATATGAACATTGTGAAATACTAGCAGTTGAAATTGGACATGTGTTTGAGATACTACAAAATCATTATGACATCAAAGACCTGTTGTGACCTCATCACAACAGTGTATCATAAAGCTATCATGACCCCTAAGTACTTTGAAAACACATATGATACTTGTGACATCACAGTCCCTTTGTGTACCCATATCCTCATTGTGAACACATGATAATTGAATTCATATATGCCATTGTAACATCACAAACCCTTTGTGACCCAATCACCAGTGTGACAACACATATTCATTATGACAACATTACCACCTTGCAACATCACCAATTTTCAATAACCTCATAGCATTATGACATTAAATTGTCATTGTGATGTTATAGACACATTGTAAATGCCTATTCTCTTAGTTCATTCTATTTCAAATGTGGCATTTGGGTTATCAGAAAACCATCGTGATCTCATAAATATATGGCATCACAATTACTTTGTGACATCACAGTGTCATGGTGATATCACTAACACACTGTGACATCACAAACCTGCCCTCTTCTGTCGGGTCTTCATCCATCCCATGAAAGCTGGACAAGGTCCGAGGAAAGCTAATTGCGGCTGCTCACCCGTTCCCCAGCCTCCCTTAGCCCATGAGACAATCAGATGCGGGGAGTCAAGTCAAGAAGGAACGCGTTTATTAACATAGAGCAAGACCTATTTAAAGCAAAACACTGCGTGGGAGGAGAGGAAATGGAACCAATCATTTACTGTAAAGGTCACACCTTATCATGTACCTAAGCTTCCACAAGCTGTTTACACAAATCAAGCTCTGCTCAATCAACTTCCTCTCAGGGCCATCTTTGCTGCCTGGGTGCCCTACAGATTTCCCCTTTTTGTTTAATGGCAGATACACCTCTCAGTTAGTTATCCTGTTCCTCTCCTCTGTAAAGGTTATTTTAACAGGATTACATTGGAGAGAATAGCATTGGCTATGCAAGGAGTTTGAGGCAAGTCTAGGGGGCGAGATTCGCCAGACAGGGATAGGGCTCTTGTGTGTTATACAAGAGCCCGTCCCAGTTACCTTCCATCCCCAACTAGCACAGTAATAAACAGCAGCCCCACTGCAGTTAGAAATGTCTGAAGCAGTTTGATTAATTTCGGGGTATATAGAACAGTCATTATCTCGTCCTCTTCAGAACATGGGAGCAGCTTGGGTATTGGGAATTCCACACATGCAACACGGTACATCCTCGTGGGCCCCCACTCTCAGGCCATTCTACTATAGTCTAGAGAAACAAGGAACATTTAAAACAAGCTCTGCAGACATAGCAAAGCAATTCCGGGTACCTGGTGTCTTTCAAGTAAGCCAGTTCTTTGTTTGTACCTTCAAGCACGTACAGGAGTCAAGATGACCTTTCAGCATTACTGTCGGCCCCTAACACCCCGTCTTTGTTTAAAGAAGGGAACCCCCCTGTCTTAGGTTGGGTGGATCGTCTTGTCTGTCTTACCATTCATCGGGAACTTCTTCAGAGCAAAGCTGAAGGCCCTGTCTTAAGTTGGTCAGACTGGCACCCCCACTTACCCATCTTTGGCTGCAGTTCCTCTTGGGGGAAACTTATAACTGGCTGTCTAAACTCATAAGAGGTTTGCAGTGCACATATAATGCAAGGAAGGCATAGAAAAAGCATCAGCAAAAGCATTCCCAGGCCAAGCAATGTCATTAGCAGTCCTTTAACAGTCAGGGATGGGATAGCAGTCTTTGCCATTTCAGAGTCCAGAGGTGGGGCTTGTAAAAGGAATATTAGAGCAGGTAGCATTAAAATAAATAGTTCCTACAGAAATATTAAATGGTCCATATGTAATGACATAAGGTGGTGATCAAAATGAAGGTCAAGCCACCAGGTCGAAGGGACAGCTTCTCTTGTGGAGCTATGTCTGCATTGCCAGCGCTGATCACTGTCCAGGTCACCCATTGAGGTTGATGGATTCCGTAGCCATTGCCAGGGCTCAGAGGGTCAGAAGAGCCAACAGCTGGAGTATCACCATCTGCAATTGTAAGAGAACACAAGAGCTTCTCAAGGGTTGATTGCCCTTGAGAATGGTTAGTTATCTTTCTTGTTTTCCCTTCTTTAAACACAAGCCTCTGCCACCATAGCCATTTTTCTTTCCTTGTTGGTTAGTTTACACTTAGGCTTCCTCCCATATAGAGGAAATGGGAAAAACTTTAAGGTTCCTGGCAGGGATCCAAATGGAGGCTATCACCTCTGTGGGAAAAATGTATCCAAATCCCCTGTCCATGGTAACTAGCAGGTCAGGTCCTCTCCATTGTTGTGTCAGTGGGTTCTTCCACCTGAATTTCACTTGGGGCTTAGGGTTTAGTTGTCCCCTGTGCTTCTGAAATATGGATTCAGATGCCCTTTTTGGAAAACTTAAAATGTTAATGGCAAACAAAGGTATCTGTAACTGTATATGGGGGCTAACTCCCACTTTTTGTTTTAATAATTGCTCCTTAAGACATTGGTGATTTCTTTCTATAATTGCTTGGCCTTGGGGATTATAGGGAAATCCTGTAGTATGATTAATGTGCCATTTGTTGAAAAACTCTGACATTGCTTTACTAACAAAAGAGGGTCCATTATCTGTTTTAACTTGTGCTGGTAGACGCAAGGTGGCAGAGCATTGAAGAAAATGTTCTTGTGAATGTTTAAGTCTTTCTCCTGTATGTGCTGTGGGCCAGCATGCTCCTGAGTAGGTATCTATACAGACATAGATATATTTAAACTTACCAAAGGCTAGAAAATGAGCAATGTCTGTTTGCTAAGATTAAGGCCTCTGGGATTTACCACTGGTGGTTGTAACGGGGGTACTTTTAAGAAGGGCTGACATGTTTTGCAGGTATGTACTATTCTTTTGAGGTCCTTTACAGGAATCTGAGGAAATCTATGTTCAAGACCTCTCCAGTTAAGTGGGTGAAATCATGCAAACAGGTAGCCTCTTGTAACGTTAATACTTGTGGGCCTGTAGCTAACTGGTCTGCCCAATTATTGCCTAGGGATAAAAACACAGGAAGTTTTGAATGCCTTCTCAAATGTTGAATATGAATAGGGGCTCCTCGCCCTTCTAATAGACCCTTAAGGGTAACCATAACAGGGGAAATAGGGTTTTCACCCAGCTTAATATATGCCTGAGGAATATGGAGGAACGAATTTATAATATATAGGATATCAGAAATACAAATTAAAGGGTTTTTGAATGATCTGAAGGGCCATAATTATAGCCAGCATTTCTTTATATTGTACTAACCCTTGACAAGGTTGAAATCTTTGTTGGCTTGGGGTCTTTTGTTGCTCCTCAAAGGCTGCATAGGCAGAGACTGCTTTACCTCCGTCAGTAAAAACATGGAGGGCACCAGGAAGAGTTGTAGGAGAAAATAGAGAAGGCATTTTGAGAGGAAGTCACCATAACATGACAGTCCATTTGGATGGCCCATAATGGCAATTACTTTGGCCTAGGAATCCCTCCACAAATAGATCAAGATGAGCATTGCCTCGAGTGAGCCAATCAACTTCTACCATCCAAAAAGGAAAAACAATGTAGTGAGGGTCGAGGCCATAATGCCTTTGGGCTTGGGTCCTTCCCTTGACAATAGCATCTGCAAGTTGGCCTGCCTGAGAGTACACCCGAGTTGTGCCCCCCAGTGGAGTATGAACCACTCTAATGGCTCCCCCCTTTGAGTTAAAACTGCAGAAATCAATGTAACACCTGCAAACAACCAAAGGAAAATGGGCTCAAAAATAGAATACCCCTTCCGGTAAACTTCATCCAGGGCTTTTTGGAACTGCAAAAGTATTGCCCGATGACTGTCTGAAATTGTAATAACTTCTTGGGGCATTCTGTCTTTTAGTAGAGCATATAAGGCACAAGACTATCTTTGGGGAGAGGAACCCATGCCAACAGCCAATTGATTTCCCCTAAAAGGCTCTGAAGTTGGGTTAAGGTCAGAGAGGCTAGAATGTCCAGCAAAGGCTTAATGGAGCTGGCCTGAGTTAAGGTAAGGTGGGACACAAGCACCTTAAAAGGAGGTACCTTTTGAATTTTATTGAGGGCTATGGTAAACCCCCATTTTTAATATGGTAAGAACCTGGGCCAGAAGCCCTCCAGGTGGCCCGGGTCTTGGTGCCCCTGAATTATATCATCCATGTAGGCATAGGCAAGGGAGGTATCTGAACCCAGCACAGGCCCTAAAAGTGTGGCCAAGTATTGTTGGCAAAAGTCCGGGCTATTGGCTATTCTCTGTGGTAGCACCGTCCATTCAAACCTCCGATCAGGATGGGAAAAATTAAGAGAAGGGATGGAGAAAGCAAACTTTTCACAGTCATCTGGATGCAGGTGATAGAAAAAAAAACAATCTTTAATATCAATCACAACTAAGGTATATTCTGAAGGTAGAGTGGGAGTCCAGGGCATGCCTCTTAGGGGCGTTCCTACTAACTCCATCCTTTCATTTACCTTACTTATATCTTGGAGTATATGCCAAGCCCCAGAAGGCCTTTTGAATAACAGATACGGGTGTGTTCCAAGGACTAATAGAAGGACATACGTGCCCAAGGTTTATCTGTTCCTTCACCAAAAAGTGGAGGGGTACAAGTTTAGGTTTGGTCAATGGCCCCTTCTCCACCCAGATAGGGCTTCTGGGTTTCCACTTAATGGGGAGGTACTCGAGAGCAGTGGCCTTTATGATTGGGGGTGCACCTGAGCGGATCCCCTATGTTCTTCTCTGTAATTATGAACCTTAAAAATCCTTTTCCTTAACTCTTCTAGAATTTTAACCTTTGTGCTTCTTCTCCATCCAGAATATCATCATAGGATGCTTGATGGTCTGTAGTGACCACGGCATCCATTTATCTTAGCATGTCTTGCCCAAGTAAATTGGCGGTGAGGTTTTTGCCACTAAAGGGTATATCTTTCCCTGTTCTCCATCTGGGCTAGTCCATTTCATAAGGGCAACCATCTCTTTGGATTGGGAGTTGCCCTCTACCCCCAATATTGGGGTTCTGGGTGCAAGCTTCCAGTCCAAGGGCACTTCCTCCTCCCTGAGTATGGTTCGATCTGCCCCCATGACAATTAGGCAGGGAAACTGCTTCCCACCTATGAAAATAGTCATTTTAAGGCGGAGTCCTTCCTCCAGGGGCATGGTTCTATGGACCTGGGTCATCCTGCCAAGAGGCTGCCTGGGCCTCACAGCAGAGGGGGTTCCTCCTTGAGTTAATGGGGCTGGAGGATACCCCTCTCCTAGTTTAAGGGCTTCCTATTTACATCAAATTTGGATCGACAATCCTTTTTCCAATGGTACCCTTCCTGCACTTGGAGCATGGTGTAGGGGTGGTTTGGACCCCTGGGCCATTTGGCAGGGGGATTGTTGTGAACAGTCCCTCTTAAAGTGCCCCTCTTGACCGCATTTAAAACAAGTCCCTCTCCCCGATGGTTTTTGGGTTCTTCAGCCTTAGGCTGCCAGCACCTGGGTAATAGCCTCAGTCATTGCAGATGTCTGAGCCTGTAAAGCTAAAGGTTATGATTGGGACTGGTGCTGTTGCATTCCCACATCCTGCGAGGCCACCACCCATCTGCTCATGGAACTCTCCCTAAATCCTCCGCAGGCCATGCAATGGTCTGCATTCATCCCTTCCCAAACCAGCAACTTTACAAAATGATCTTGGAGGTTCCCTGCCAGCAGCTTGTGGTTAATACTCTGTTGGATTCAGTCTAAACTCAGCTAGAGGCTCCCTAGGTTTTTGTCTCACTCCTGCTATGGGGGATTCAGTGGGCCCATCATCCAGTTTGTACCATGCAACAAGTCTTGCCCGTCTCACCTGGTCACAGTACTGTCCAGGTATTGTGGCCTGTTGGATGCCAGCGGAGTACCTTTTCCCTGTCCCTGTTAACATGGCATAAGTAATAGGTATTGTGGGTTGAGCCTGCCGGTTATTCTCCACCTGCACTCTGCATTCCTCCTTAAAGAAGGCACACCATTTAATAAACTGAGAACTGGTGAGGAGGGCTTTGGCCACATCCCACCAGACACACAGGTGATAAGCAATGTCATGTAATAGGGTCTGGGCCCAAGGGGAGTTCGGGCCATCCTCCATCACTGCCTTGTGGAGCTCTTTCAGATCCTTAGCTTCCCATGGATACCATTCCAAGGGCATATTACTTCCTGGTGCCAGATTGACTGGATAAGCTTGGGGAAGTGAATCCTGTGGCCTAAGGTCCGGACTCCTGTGTGGCACTTCCCTTAAATTTCAGGAGTCCAAGTAGGTTATTTCCTAGCCCTTGGCCCCTCTATAGAAGGTTGGTAGGGGTCCAGGTCTTGCAGGTCTCATAGGGCGCCTTACCTCCCCACCTCCAATCAGGGGAATAGTGTGGGGACCCAGCACCCTCAAGGGCACCCGAGTCATAGGGGGTAACTTTCACGCTCGTTTTGACTTCCACTGTGCATGTTTTGATGCATTCTCAGTGGAATTTGACCCATTCCATTTCCTTCTCACTTCCCAAGTCCTCCTTTATTCCCTCTAGGCCTAATGTTGCCTCCTCCTCCTTCTTCTGTGAAATAGCATTACCCATACTAAGGGTTTCACTTACCCTGAGAGAGCACTTAGTCTCAGCTGGTATCTTTTCTTTTCGAGCCCCATGTGGAGAGCCAGATATCAGGTCTTCCTTTGTCCCACAAAAGATGGACAGGGTCCAAGGAATTGTAAGTGCAGCTGCCTAAGAGACAATCAGACACAGCGGGGATTCAAGTCAAGCAGGGACTCATTTATTAACACAGAGTAAGCCCTTTTTAAAGCAAAAGACTGCGTGGGAGGGGAGGAAATGGAACCAACCAATGACTGTAAAGGTTACACCTTATCATGCACCTAAGCTTCCACAAGCTGTTTACACACTGAAACAAATCAGGCTGTGCCCACTCAACTTCCTCTCAGGGCCATCTTTGATGCCTGTGTGACCACACTGTCCTCATAAGTCTTGTGAGTGCTCCAATTGTGATGTTTTAGGCTCTTTATGAGCTCATAAACTGTTTTTAACCTTACAATTTTTCAGTTATGATATGTGATACCAGAAATCCACTGTGACATCATGACCATTGTGACATCATACTGACAGACATCATGACCATTTTGTCACACTGTGACATCATAATCCTCTTAGGACTTCAACACATTTGCGACAACACATGCTTTTGTAGATACCACAGTCCATACGTGAACTCATATTCTCTGTGATTTCATTACAAATGAGATCCTTTATGCCATTTGGATATCACCAACCAATTGTGACATCATAGACCTACTATGACCCCTTACCTGTATGACATCACCAACTAATTGTGACATCAAAACTTTTGTGATGTCACAATGTGACACGATGATCATGACATCTGTCAGTGTGATGCCACAATGGTCATGATGTCAGTGGATTTCTGATATCTCATGTCATACATGAAATATGAGGTTGGAAAATTATGAGGGCAAAAAGGTCTAAGATATCACAAGGGTAACAGGTCACAAAAGTTAGGACAGGAGATGTTTGGGATATTACATTGTGTTAGTGATATCACAATGGCACTGTGATATCAAAAAGTGATTATTATATCAAAATGGATATGTAGGCACAAAAATGTGTTTCTGATATCAACTCTCATGCCACATTTGAAATACAATGAAATCACAGAATAGGCATTCACAATGTGTCTATGATGTCACAATGAGAATTGTTGTCATAATGTGATTATGGCATTGATTTTGGTGATACCACAATGAGCTGATGCTCTCATAATAAAAATGTGATGTCACATTGTTGAGGATGTCACAAACACTTTTTGATGTTATAATGGCATGTCTGATCTCAATTGTCAGTTAACAACAAGGATATGGGTTCACAAAGGGACTGGGCTGTTGTAAAGGGCATGGATTTTTCAAAGGACCTAAGAGGTCAAAATAGATTTGAGATGTCACAATGGAATCATGATGTCACAATGACAATATTGTCACAATGGGTTTGTGATGTCGTGATGATGATGATGTCAAAATGGGTTTGTGATGTCACAACGAGTTTGTAATATTACAATCAAATTTCCAATTTCAATTGCTACTAGTTCACAAGGAGGATACTGTAATAATCAGCAGGGCCCCAATAATCTATAGGGTTCGATAATCAGCCAGACACCATCTCCTGGCCAGCTGGAGAGGACAAAGTATGCCACCAAAGAAGGTGGGGCATTCTGTGAGAGGGGCTGGTGTATTAATCACCACATATTGAGCTGTTAAGAAGTGATTGGGCTGTGGGCAGTTTGGGATGTGACAGTTGAAAACAGTTAGGCAGTTGGTGTAGAGAAGATTTTATATAGGCTACTTGTTCAGAGCAATAAAAGGAAAGAGAAAAAGGGGAAGGTCCTGGAAGGAAGTGTTGTGATAGCAGAAGGGGAAAGACCTTGGAGGAGAGGAAGTTGAGGGGGGGCAGGAGGTGAAGGATGGCAACTGACGACCCAAGCAAAGCAGTTCAGACCTGTGGAGAGTGGAGAGGCCTGAAGAGAAAAAGGAACTGGTAGAAGGGAAACATGGAAAAACATCGAAGGATGTATAGTTCTGTAGCCAAGGAGAGACAAAGGGAAGGGGGGAAAAGGCTTGCCTTTTGCTGTTTGGAGCTTTGGATATCATAATTTTGGGGGTTGGTGGTTTGGAGAACATTTATTATATTAAATGTGTCTCGAAGGATTCTCTTGAACTACAAAGTTCCTAATTTTCGGAAACCCCATCAAGATAATCAATTTGGATAGCATCAGGCCTTGGCCCCAGGGAAAAATCCCCATAGGTGAAAGTGTCAACTCTCAGGGTCAAGAATCTACCTCGAGTGTTTGTCGCCGGAGGATCAACATTGACAAAAATCATTTAGGTCCCTCTAAGGGTGCATCTGGGAAAGCTTGCCAGCCTGTTTTGGGGACCCGATCTGGAGGTCATTTGTGGCTTGAGAGGTCATGTGGGGCTTCCTGGGAAGCCATCTGGAACCCCATCAAGAGTACATCTGCGACTTCCTTGAGAAGCCATCTGTAACCTACCCTGGAGTTCATCTGGGGCCTTCTCCAGGGGCCATCTTGGACTTTCTCCAGAGGTCATCTGGGGCTTTCGCAGGAGGCAACCTGAGACATCTTCAAAAGTCGTCTTTGGGGCTTCCTTAAGAGGCAATCTAGGACCACCTCCTGAGGTCATCTGGAACTTCTTTGGGAGGTCAGCTTGGGTTACCTTGATGAGAAATGTATGACTGTCTTCAAAAATCATCTGGGACTTCCTTCAGAAACCATATAGGACCCTTTCTGGAGGTCATCTGTTATTTTCTCAAGAGGATTATCTGGACCCTCCTCTGGGGTTCATATATGGCCTCTTTGAGTGGCCATCTGGGAGCTATTTGAGAGGTAATCTCAGCCTCATTGAGAGGACATCTGGGACCTCCTTTGGAGGTCTTCTGACACTTCCTTGGGGAACCATTTGGAACCTCCATGAGAGATTATCTAGGGCCTCCTAGGGAGGACATATGTGACATTTTCCAGGGGTCATCTGTGGCCTCCTCAGGAGGCAATCTGGGACATTCTCTCTGTCATCTGGGACCTCCTGTTGAGGTCAACATTGAGAGGTATGGGACATGTAAGTTAAGTGTCTGTGGCTATTGGTATGTTTGTGTATGCTGATAGTTCTGTTTCCTGAATGCACCTCTGTTTACTCCTTTTCTCAAGATGGGAGAACAAGGCCTAAATTTCCTATATCCAAAAAATATTCCCCCCAAGGGTTATAGAGTCCCTCAGAGGCAGATGCATTGATGTACTCTCTCTCCTATTCTTTACCACCAGCACCTGTAATGTTAAGTCCTCCCATACCAAAATTGGTTACTTTTACCAGCCTGAGGTGGTACAATGTGCTATGTTACCATTATTATCCTTGAGACAGGAGCATGGAAGAGATGGTAGGCAGGCCCCCTTTTTAATATATGTTCCCTTTGCAACTAGTGACCTGTATAACGGAAACAGCACACTCCATCCTTTTCAGAAAAACCAGGGGTTCATTATTTCATTAGAGACAGTAATTTTCACACACAAGCACATCCGCAATGAGTTTCAGCAAATTTTACAGGTGCTTTTCACCTGGTAGAAAAGGGAGTGAATCCTGCTCGGTGACTTGAAAGTAGTCACCAGACAGTAGCTCCACTATTAACTAGACCATTTGGAGCAAGTCTTTCCACAGACTTACCCAAGCTGAGACTAACAGTGATTCAGGTATGGAAGTGCTTACCTATTATTGCTAGGTTTGATTAGCAGGGATACCTCAGTGGTTAGAAAGCCAAGCCATCAACCTAAGGTGGGTGAGATGGTACAGTTCCCCAGTGAGTACCCTAATGCTTTTCTGGAACTTCTCCCAGAAGCCTATAGGACATATAGGCCTATAGATCTTGAAGTTCTGGAGAATCAAAGAGCCCTAAATATGGCCTTTGTTACCCAGTCAGCCCCAGATATTAGAAAAAAAGCTTCAAAATTTAGAAGGTTTTGAGGTTGCCCAGTAGGTGTTTGATAACAGAGATACCCTGGATAAAAAAGACTCTAAGAAAGGGGGTTGAGTTTTGATAGGAGCACCAGAATAGGGATCAAGAAACCCTTGGCAAAGACAGCGCAATTAATTTGCAAATGGCAGTAGGGAACCTCTAGGACTAGATCAGTGTGCTTATTGCAAGCAAAATGGACATTGGGAAAAGGAATATCCAAGGAGGAGAAAGATAGAAAATGACAGTTTATGTAATCACATTAACCACCTGGAAAATGTGTTCATATCTCTGGAGTAACATGCAAAGGAGTTTGGGCTCTGAATTCCAACCGTGTTCAATTTAAAAAACAGCCCACTGAACTTAAGAAGAAATGTGGCAAAGAAAAATTCACACACTTCTATCTCAAAACACAGGCTTATAAAAGACTGAATCTCCATTATGTGCCAGTCAAAACCAACCAAGTAGTTGAAAGCACATAGAAGAGCACATTGGAGAAAACAGAGAGAATTATTTGACGTGAAGAAAAGGTTTGAAGATATAAACTTTTGAGAGTGAAAAATGAGAAGAAAATCCTCAAAGGAACCTAGAAAACACTCAGAATCAAATGAAATTCAAATACATTAGCCTGGATGAGTATGAGGCAAATTAGGGGACCACAGGCCGACAGAAGCACAAGATACTGCCATCCTTGCTAACCACAAGTGAAGCCAAGAAGAGATCCTGATGTTGCATTAAGGAATCGTGGACATGAAAAATGAGTTGGAACTGATATAAAAAATGTATTAGGCTGAAGTACATGTCGAT
Organism: Dipodomys spectabilis; assembly: GCF_019054845.1. Lineage (NCBI taxonomy): Eukaryota > Metazoa > Chordata > Mammalia > Rodentia > Heteromyidae > Dipodomys > Dipodomys spectabilis. The sequence goes on from NW_024870710.1 coordinate 3,070,603, forward strand.
TATAAGCTTTGAAAGTTGTCACCAGAAATTCCAAGCAACAGAGAGAGAAGGGAAGAGTAGTTAGCAGAGAAGATGGGGAAGTGCTGTCATAGATGAGTCCAAGAAAAGTGAAAAGGAAAATATCAGGCTCGAGAAAGAGATTGTTACTCTTCAGAAAGAGTTAAAGGGCCACATGCTCTGATAGAGAATGCTGGGGAAAGAGAAAGAGCATTAGGAAGAAAATCAGTAGAGCTAAACAAACAGTTGAAAGATCTGTCACAAAAATACACTGAAGTGGAAAACTAGAAAGAGAAACTACTAGAGTAAAAGCCCCAAAAGACTGCTGAGATCTTCACCATAAATGTAATGCAGAAGCATCGTGTCCCAATGGAACAGGTGGAGGTGGGAAAAAATACCTCGCAATAGTACCTTTATGAACTTAAGGGAGGAGCTGAAGAGCAAGCAAAGGTGTGGTAAGAAGGAGCAGCAGTTGTCCAGTCAAAGTAACACTCCTGTGACCCAGCCAAATCAGTTACAGTTTAAGGAGCACATTGAGAAGGAGAGTGGGATTTTGAAAGCAAGTTTGAGAGAAAAGTGGGAGAATAAAATAGAAGAAGTCTCCAAGGTTCAGAGTACTGTACAGGAGTTAAAGAAACTAGAGACCCTAAGATACAGGGAAACATCTGAGCTGATCAGGTAGCTTGGGAGATCACTCTAAAACCAGTGGGATCTCTAGAGCTACTAGTCGTTAAAATTAAAGGAAGAAGCAAAAACAGTTGTAATAAGTGTGCAAATGTTGACACTGAACTTGTGAAAAAAGCATACAGGCTCAAGCTTTCTGTCAGTTTACGTGTAGATATTTGTACCCTGGTAATTTCCTGAGACCACTAAACTGCTCTGAAAACCAGTGGTGCCTTAGCGTGACAATACTTTGTAAGGTGTGTAGGTAATTTCCAACAGGTAAATGCTGAAAAGGTGGAAACTATGGAAAGAATTCATATGTGAGGAACCTCAGATGGTGAATTTGGGAAAGTGGATTTCACAGAGGTAAAGCTTGGAAAGTATGGGTGTTGGTATCTGTTAGTAATAGTGGACACTTTTTCAGGCTGAGCTGAGGTGTGTAATAATTCCTTGATTTGGCTTACCCTTAACTGTGGGGTCCAAAGATGACCCTGCATTCAATGCCCAAGTTCTCAATTATTAACTAACACTCTAGGAATAAATTGGAAGTTACAATCCATTTATAGAACTCAGAGTTCAAGGCATTAGAAAGAATGAATATGCCCTCAAAGGAAACTAACTAAATTAAATACAGAGACTGTCCATAGCTAGGTTAGCCTCCTCCACTTTGCTCTCCTTCGAGGAAGATGTAGCCCTTATGTTAAAGGATTTATCCCTTTGAAATACTTTAGGGTAGACCACCCCCTTTGGTTCCTAAATTTGGGAAGGCTATATTAACAGAAATGTCTAACTATAATCTGCATGCTTTACAACATATTCTTTTATGGACCTATCCTTTGCTAACCAAGGCTCACCAGCCACCTAAGAAAATCTCCACACCTTACTTTATTATTGGTGGGAGTGTAAACTTGTTCAACCACTTTGGAAAGCAGTATGGAGGTTCCTCAAAAGACTTCACATAGAGCTCCCCTATGACCCAGCAATCCCACATTTGGGCATTTACCCGAATGATTACAAACAAGACCACACTAAAACTACCAGCACAACTATATTTATTGCAGCATTATTTACCATAGCTAAGATATGGAACCAACCCAGATGCCCCTCAGTAGATGAATGGATCAAGAAAATGTGGTATATATAAACAATGGAATTCTATGCCTCCATCAGAAAGAATGACATTGCCCCATTTGTTAGGAAATGGAAAAACTTGGAAAAAATTATATTAAGTGAAGTAAGCCAGGCCCAAAGAAACATAGGCCCCATGGTTTCCCTTATTTGCAATATCTAGTATATGTATGAGTCAAGTGGAAAAGGTCAGATAATGTGATGTTAGGAAAATGAAACCTTAGATATGTATTTTAATGTTTTTTTCTTTCATGCATGTGTTTCTAACGCATTTATAAGATTATTTCTTTGTTGCTTTGTATGTCCCTCCCCCACACTATAACCCCTGCTTTCACTATATTTGATGTCAGTATAACTTGTGGAGGAGATGGGGAAAAACAAGTCATTTAAGGATACAGGTGGACCTGTTGCAACAATAAGAAGTACAAGTTGTCATGTCCAAAACGAGCTTTACAATGTCGGTGCGGGGGTCGGGGGGGAAGGAGGAGAAGGATTGGGATTGGGGGGGGGAGGTGGGAGGCTGGGAAGGGATGTGAAGGGTAAACAAAGGAGGAGGCTGCAATGCTTGGTAAGAAATGTATGCATTATCCTGCCCATGTAATTGTAACCCCTCTGTACAGTATGTTCACAAATAAAATAAAATAAATAAAAAGAAAAGAAAAACTCCACCTGAAGGGAAGGGGTCAAGATGGCAATGGAACAGCAAGAAAACACCACAGCTCTCCCCAAGGAAATACAGTGTTTGGATTTTAATGCTCCGTTTCTGCAAGTCACCCACAAAAAAAATGCGATTACTCAGAGAGATACAGAAAGTGAAAAAAGAAAAGGGAAAAACCTACACAGACAGTAAAGAGGGAAGACCCTTCCCCTACCCCTTGTTGGTGATGGGGCTCCCCGCTGAGCAGCTTAAGTGGTGGAGCTTTGTGCCAGATTGCTTAAGTGGCCTGGCTCTGGACCCTCCAATGACCACACACTGGCGAGCATCCCAAGGCTCCCAGAAGACTCCCAAGGTCCAGTGCCAACCCAGAGAATACAAACCAAAATCTCAGAAGACAGAGCCTGCATGAAGATTCCCCTCACCCACCCTGGCATGGCACCTCTGCCTGGCTGGTGCAAGCAGCCCAACCCAGGCAGGAGCAGCAACAGCTGTCAGCAGTGGCGAACGACCCTAGACTCGCAGTGTGGCACCTCTGTCCTGCTGGTGTAAACAGCCTAGCCTAACCTGGAGCAGCAGCAGCAGCTGTCAGTAGTGGCAAACCACCCAGACTCTGGGCACAATGCCTGTTGGCACTAGCCCACAGGAACAACCCAGACCAGCCTGGGGCAGCAGTAATAACTGTGGCAGGGACAGCTGCAGTGAACAGCTCCAGACCCATGGCGGTTTGTGCCTCTCCCTACTGGCCCATATAAGCAGCCTAGCCCAGCCTGAGGCAGCAGCACTAGTTAACACCTGACTCGTGGTGGGGTGGAGCACCTCTCCATACCGGCTTGCATAAGCATCCCAGCCCAGCCCATGGTGGCAAAGATGGTGAACAACCTCAGACATGAGGCAGGGTGTGGTGCTGAACAACCCCAGAAAAGCCTCATGAACTTTCCTGCCTGGTCTGGCATTGAACCTGAATACACAGATCTGAGCCTCCTGAGTAGCTACAATTAGAGGCATTCACACCAGCAGGGTCTAACTCTTGCCAACCCCTTCACTTTTTCTACAATAGATCATTTCTTAGTTCATACAAGGAATTTAAGCAAATACAAGAGGATCGACATAATACACTGTACTCTATCTGACCATAGTGGAATCAAACTTGTTCTAAATAACAAGGCATAAAGTAGAAAAAACTTTAACACATGGAAATTAAACTGAACTAAGTTGAACAATACATGGGTCACAGAAGAAGTTAAAGAAGAAATTTAAAAGTTCTTACAATTCAGTGAAAATGAAGAAACATCACAAAGAAACCTATGGGACCCAGCAAAAGCAGTCCTGAGGGGCAAATGTATTGCTCTCAGTGCACATATCAAGAAAACAGACACCAAGTAAACAATCTTATGATACAAATAAAACTGCTAGAGAAACAAGAAAAAAATGAACCTAAAGTTGCTAGACAGAGATAACTTATGTAAGAGCTGAAATAAATGAGATAGAGACTGAGAAAATTATAAATAAAATTAATAAAACAAACAACTGTTTTTAAGAAAAAAATCAATAAGACTGACAGACCACTGGCAAGAGAAACTAACAAAATAAGAGAGGAGACCAAAATCAATATTATCAGAGATACCACAGGAAAAATTACAACAAACATCCACGACATCCAAATAATCATAAAGAAATAATTCCAGACTCTACTTACAAAGCATGGAAAACCTAGCAGACATGGATGAATTTCTACAGAAATACAAATTGCTATCTCCCCTTTCCTTTTTGGACCTGCTACTCCACCATGTAAGGTTGGGGCAGCAGTTCGGTAAATAAACTTCTTTTCCTGCTTTAATAGTGTATAGTATTCTCCTCATAGGCTACCGAATGAAGCCTACCTATTTAATGTTCCTTACATATGATGCTGTAACTCAGATAGGGTTATTGAGTTGAAAATGTTAGAATTTCCTAACTACTCCTTTTCTGTGAACGAAACTGCCTTGAGACACCACGTGAGACTTCTCACCAATACCATTGCTGGACTTCACATTCACGTCCACACCACTTCTCTTCTCTGGTGAGTGAAACTACTCTCTACGGCTCTCTTTTGCTCAATCTCTGTTCAGATGTGGCGACATGCCAGAGAGCTCCTATGGCCGTTAGCAGAAAGGCTGGTCACTTCCGAACCCGAGGATGCTTGGTTATGGGGTCCTGGCCATTTCTCTCTAGAGACATCTCTAGGGACATCACTTCTGCCTGGTCAGCTCTCCTTCACTCACCAGACTGACTCTCCTACACATTTAATGGGGTGCTACGAGTCATGCCCGAGCCATGAAACCCCTCTGAAATGCCTCCTGTGCTCCCTGGATAGCCAGAGCATCTAATTTCATATGCTTTTCTCAGATTTAGACAATTTTTGCCTCTGCAATGGTAAATAGTTAGAAGTCTGTTCACTTTCAGGATATCTTTGCTCTCTGCTAATCATGTCCAACTTTCTATATCTTTCCTTTTCTTTTCTACAACTATTTGTACTGTGCCATGAAGCGTGCGACATGGGCGGGGTCCAAGGGACCCATTCTAGGTTCCCTCTAAAAGGCTAGCCAAACTAGGCTTGATTTTTTGTTCAGGCTTTCTTTGCATTTATTTTTAGAAATTTGCCATCTTGAGTTCGCTATTTTGGCAAAATGGTGGGTTAAGGATTTGGCCCCCTCCAATCCTTACGCTTCCACCAAACTTACTTCTTCTCCATCCATCTATTCAAATGTGCCTTGCTAACAAGTTGCTCTTTTTACAGAATCTGGTAACTGAGGCCCAAACATCTGATGTGCTTTGTTAGCAAAGATGTCTAAACATTGTTCTCTAAAATTTTAGGATTTGAGTTTTGCCTTTTTTGTTTTGTGTTGTTTAGTTTAGTACTGACTACATGATTCTAAGATATTGGGCATATCTGTGCTAAGATTCTCCCATCTAACAAGTTTTGTCATTGCAGAATATTTGGTCAATTCTTGATAAGGACAAGGTAAGCTCTACTTATTCTATTTGATCTCTTTGTTGCTTTAATTGGAAATAACAAAGGGTTTTCGTGACAAAAGTTGCAATTCAAATCCTGTCCCGGCTGAAAAATCCCTAAGACTCCATCTCCCAACTAACCTGCAAAAAGCCAGGCTGGAAGCTTGGCTAGAGCCTCTTAACTCTAACCAGCAAACACTGCAAGTGGTATTATAACTCAAAGTGGTAGAGTGCTAGCTTTGAGCAGAAGTGCTCAGGGCCAGTGCCCAGGCCTTGAGTTCAAACCTCCTTGAATACCAACTGGGACAAACCATCCTAGCAACGACACTTAGACTCAGACAGTTTGTAGAACAAAGGAACATGGAAAGGAGTAAGAGGAGATGATACACGTCATCTACATTGTGCCTGCCATTTCAAATTTAACCAGAGCCGTGAGGTTAATAGAAGTAAGAAGACTGCCCATATAATGTCCATACCCATCTACCTTTCAAATGGACAGGAATTTATATTCTTGCCTTTGTCACTTGACTTGTTCTCTACCCAGTCGCCAGATGTCAGAAGTAGATAGGGATATTTCTACCAACATTTTCAGCCCCAAGTCATTCCTCTTGCTATTTATTTGCTCCAGACTATTTTTTTTTCAGTCCCTCAATGCCTCGTGAGACTTCTCCATACTTCGTCCAAGAGATTTGCCTCCTCCAGACTTCACCTAAGGACTCATTGCCAAAGTGACAGCTGTTGCCTGCTGCCTTCTCTCAGATGGGATCTCATTTCATCCTTTTACCCCTACTGTTGATACCCTTGCAAACAGGAAATAACCAGAAAGAATCTTCACTCTTTTTCATAATTATCAAAAGGCTGGAATGTAAGGTCTGAACAGGAACACCTCCCTCCTTCTTGGCTAAGTTTCCGCCCAATATCTGTTACATAGGTAACTAGCAGACCTAGAAGCAGTCACTTTCCCCTCCTGCTAGGTCACATCCTGAGCCACCTCTGGTCACAAGCCTCCCATCTGATCTTAGGAGGGTCCCAGACCCTGAGGTAACATTGAGATCCAGTGTGGCCACATTTTTCCCCCACCTGACCACACTTCTTCCTTTCCCTAGCCTAGATAAGTCCTGGCCCAGAGGTGGGTCGCCCCCCTTCCTTTTAAGTCATGCTTTTCCACCATACAAATACAAATTGCCCAAACAGAACCAGGAAAAAAGAAATCAATTAAACATGTCAATTACCTACAATGAGATAGTAGAAGTAATCAGAAATCTTCCAATAAGAAAAGCCCAGAAACTGATGGATTCACTACAAAATTCTATAAGGCCATTAATGAGGAACTAATACCCACACTCCTCAAGCTCTTCAGAGAAATAGAAACAGAGGGAGTAAACCTAAACTCATTCTATGAAGCCAATATCACATTCATCCCCAAACCAGGCAAAGACCCAACAAAAGAAGAACTACACACCAATCTGTTTTATTAAGACAGATACAAAGCTCCTCAATAAAACTGCAGCCAACAGAATCCAGAAACATATCCAAAAAAATCATACATTATGACCAAGTGGGCTTCATCCCAGAGATGCACGGACTGGTTTAACATATGTAAGTCAATAAACCTAATCCATCACATCAACAGTTCCAAGGTCAAGAACCATATGAGTATCTCCATTGATGCAGAAAAGGCTTTTGATAAAATTCAGCACTGATTTATGTTAAAAGCTATGGAAAAAATAAGAATAGAAGAAACATTACATAAGATAATAAAAGTCTTACATGGCACATCAAAGGCCAATATTATACTTAATGGGGAAAAACTACAACCAATTCCCCTAAAAACAGGAACAAGGCAAGGATGCCTACTCTATCCACGCTTCTTCAGTATAGTTCTGGAATTTTTAACCAGAGCAATAATGCAAGAGAAAGACATTAAAGAGATCCACATAAGACAGGAAGAAGATAAACTATCACTTTTTGCAGATGGCATTATTTTATAAATTACCAATCCTTAAAGTTCCATCCCCAAACTCTTAGAGCTTATAAACCAATTTGGCAAAGTAGCAGGATACAAAATTGAATGGATCGATAAAATGTGGCAACAATGCTTGATAAGAAATGTACTCATTATCTTGCCCGTGTAATTGTAACTCCTCTGTATGGTATTTTTACAATAAAAAATGTGGTATATATACACAATGAATACTATGCCTCCATCAGAAAAAATAGCATTGACCCATTTGTTAGGAAATGGAAAGCCTTGGAAAATATTATATTAAGTGAAGCAATCCAGGCCCAAAGAAACATAGCTTCCATGGTTTCCCTTATTTGCAATAGCTAGTATATGTCGGAGATATACACAAACTCTCAGACAAGTTGATGTTAGGTGAAATGAACACCAAGATAAGGACTCAAATCATTTTTCTTTCTTGCTGTTGTTTCTAGCATATTTACAAGATGATTTCTTTGTTGCTTTTTATGTCCCTCCCGCACGGTATAACCTCAATTTTCACTGTATTTGATGTTGATATAATTTGGGGAGGGGAAGTTAAAAACAAATTGGAATACATGTGAACCCATTGCAACAATGACATGTACAAGACATTATGTCGAAAATCGAACTTTACGACTTTGGCGCAGCGGGCGGGGGGGGGGGGGGGGCAGAATGCGAGATGGGAAGGGGAAACAATGGAGGAGGCAACAATGCTTGATAAGAAATGTACTCATTACTTTGTTCATGTAATTGTAAACGCTCTGTATGTATTTTCACATTAAAAATCATGAAATAGTAAAGTAAAAATCCATGCCAAATTTTTGCCTGTAGTGGGGCTTGAACACTGGGCCTGGGCACTGTCCCTGAGCCCTTCAACTCAAGGATAACACTGACCACTTGAGCCACAGTGCCATTTCTAGTTTTCAAGAGATATATTGGTGATAAGAGTCTCACAGACTTTTCTGCCCACACTGGCTTTGAACCACTATCCTCAGATCTCAGACTTTTGGGAACTTAGGATTTCAGGCATGAGCCACTGAAGCTCAGATTCAAGACAATTTTTAAAAAGCATGCTTATTGAAAATTCTGGCTTTTTCTAATAAATAATGTTATTTTCAGCTTTAATTTATAATTATGAGTAATTTTTAGATGTAACTGGGAATTTTTTACTAGAATCAAATATGTTTTACTATTGCTCAGTATCTCACAAAACCCACTGTAATTGACTTTCCCCAAAAGAAATTATTACATAATATATTACTCATTATTATTATTACACTCTGTATTACATACAGTGTGAAGTGAAAATAGTTTGGACCATTTCCTAAAAATTAGTAGATGCTACTTTAACATTATATATTCACAACTGTGATTTTAAATGAAGGAAAGGAGATTTTCGAGTTAAAATTAAATATAAATTTATAATGGGTCCCAATTGAATCAAAAATTCTGAGTTCATACAGACGAAAATATTTTCTTTCCACTGAAGTGTTTGAAATAATACCATTGGAAATAGTGAGGCAAGAGGAGGAAGAATTAAAATCATGTCAAACAATGTCTTATTCTGCTATCCCCTCCACTATGAAGACCTGGCCATTCCCAGTTGTCACAAAATTTCAAGTGTCTCTCTTAGAATCTATTTGGAAAAGTTGTAAATCACTGACTATTTTTGTAATTTATGTTATATGAAACAAAATATTGACACAAAACAATTGAAATAAAATTCACACATATGTTGAAGTCACCACAACTGTAAAAACAACCAACAAAGTAGAAATCCCCCAGGAACAAAAACATGTTGTGCCCAGTTTTTTTTAAGCACAAAAACCACAAATACATATTAACTTGAAGTAGAGCCATAAAGTTAACTGTGTCTCAGAAATATGGTTGCATTAATATGTAATTAAATTCATCTAGATGAACCTAATGTTGCAAATACCTTCAATGGATAAAATTTTTTAAAACAAATGTGACTGTATGGGGAGTGGGATCTGCACATATTTAAAAGAATAAAATAACAAAATCATGACATACTCAACAAATTCAGAAAAGCAATGAATAAGTCCAATATTATCCATATTGAGAACTAATTCCTACTGATTTAACAAGAAAAAATATGCAACTAATAGAATCTGAGCACTGTACATGAGTGTATATAAATTTAAACTATTCCAAATTACACTTTGTAGAAGACTGATTGTGGGTAATCTAAAGGAGAACATCAACACATGATATAAATGCAATTAGAAATCTCATGCAAAGAGAGAAGTAGTTTCTGGAAAATAATAGCTTAACAAATGGTGGTCAAAATCTTTCTAGTACTGCCAAAATTGCACACCTATTTATTTAGATCCAAAAAAAGACCCCAATTTCTCAAGCTGATTTGAAACTTTGGCAAAGTAGAAGGATACATCTGTAACATTATTATGGATGTTGACTCTGGCATGGAACTCATTTCCTATTTAATCTGACAAGTGAATATATGAAAGAACATAATTTCTCCAACTAAATATCAAGACTTAACTAAACATATCACCAGAAAAGTCATTATGTAAGCCATATTGCAACTGGGGTAAAAGAAAAATTAGTTATAGTGATTCTCTATTTATTGTAAATGTTGATGTTTTTCATAAATTATTTCCTTTAGTTTGCATTTTTAAAACATTGTGTTACATTATGTATATCTTGGTAACTAATTTTGGATCCCTCCTTAAATTTTGTTCTCAGTATAATGTCTCTCTTCAGTTCCTAACCCATGAAATGATGTTGATTCCAAAACATTCTAAAAACCACTGTTTATAATACACAAAATCTCATAAGCATGACACCAGTAAGCATTGGTTAACATTTTGATACCAGGGTCTCATGAGTGATGAGGCCTATCTGCATGAGTTGCATTGTACCTAGATTCTTCTGCCTAAATTTAGCCACTGTTAAAGAGTATAAAGCCTAAGAAAAACGATAAAGTAAGAATTTAGATTTTCTGGATATAAAGTAAACAAAATGCAGCATAGAGTAACTCACTGGTTTAAAGTCAACCTATTTCATCAAAACATTCTAAGCATTACCTTACAAGGTGTATTATTCTCATGAAGGGCATGGGGAATATGAGAAGAGAACTAACCAAGCACCTGTCTTCAAAATATATATAATTTGGATTTATCTCTATATTTTGCTATAAACATTTCTGATAAAAACTGTTTGAATAATTGATTTATAATATATCCTAGTTTCATATACCAAATTACATTCAGAAAATGGGATATAAATATTAAATAAAGAAAGTCCTGGCAGAAAAATGGCACCTCTATACTATGTGACACCCAGTTCTGAGGTATTTCATTATGCCTCCATTTAATGAATGTGATTGTTTAAATGTTTCATAAAGTACTAATTAAACTGATCAGTGTATTATAATCTAATTTTTACAAATTTATCCGAGAATCATTTAAGAACTTCCCATTCAATCATGACATACATCACATTCCATTGGTATTCATATGGATAAGAATGAGTTTCTTAGGATCTCCTGCCATTTGGAGGTGGCAGGACCAGGATTTGAACTATGGGCTCCAGCTCCCACCACTTCAACCCGAGGATAGGGAACTCACTGGTTCTGTTCAAGAACATCAGCAAGATCAATGACTAGGGAGGAACCAGTGGCTCTCAGAAGTCCTCCTTGATACTTACAAGGCTGTGATAGGAGGATCAAGGTCAAAGTCACCCTAGGCAGAAAAGTCTTTGAGAGCCCTGTCCAACTTCAGGGCCAACAAAGCCAGAAGTATAGCCATATGACTCCAGTGTTAGAGTGCTTGCCTTAAGTAAAGCAGCTCACGGACTGTGCCCAGATCCTGAGTTCAAGGTCCAGGAGTGTCAACAAACAGATATGCACAACAATCTGTGCAGCCATTTGCCTAAAGCAAGCCACCCTCAGCAGCCTTTATTTATATTTTATTATGAGGCCAATGTAGGAAGAGTCACAAACCAGGCAGGGGAAGAGAAAGTCAGGTTTCTTAGAAGTAACCAATATTCAGAAAATTAAAATTGGGGACATACAATGGTAGCATACTTATGTAAAAACTACCATTAAGAAAAAGATGAGGGGGCTGGGAATGTGGATTGGTGAGAGAGTGCTTGTCTAGTATGCAAGAAGCCCTGGGTTTGATTCCTCAGTAGCACATTCAAGGAAAAGCCAGAATTGGTCTTGGATATCAGGAGGAAAGAAGGGAGCACTCCCCAGTCATGAGGCCTTCTGCAGTGTGCCAGGACACCAACATGGTCTTCACACAACCACAGAGCAAGAAGACTGTCTCCCACTTCTCAGGCAGCCAAGGGCCCCAGAGTCAAGAGGGTAGAGGCAGGTTCTAACTCAGGTACTTGTAGCCAGAAGAGAAAGGGCTCTGCCTCTCCTTGGACTGGGGATTTGCATTCATGATGTGGAGAATGAAGGAAGGAGAATGGACTGGCAGAGGTAGAAGAAGGGCCTTCAAATCTGACAGATGGAGAGTCAAAAACCCACTCACTAAGACCAAAGAACAAGGCTCTGTATTGTTAACTTAAAGATAGCCTGAAGTTCCCTTCACCCGGGGGAGGAAGGTTAATTGGTCATCGTTTGAAGAGGCTGAGAAAAGCCTGATCCTTGTGTAACTCTGACAAATGTTTCAGGTTTCCCCTCATTGCTGGCCGTGTCTGGAATGAATGAAGTGGTTTTGCAGCTCACTTCCCTGTTGAGTGTGTACATTCTGCCTACTAATCCTGTAGGCCTAGGTCTCTTCACCTAATCTGGCTTTTGAAACTGTTTTCTGCATTCAAATATTGTTACACTGGAGTTCTTTCTGCTAACAGGACTAAGGCTTGGAATCAGAGAAATTCATTTGAACCCAGGATTGGTCAATGATGTTTATTTCCCGCTTTAATAACTCAAGAACTCTAAGAACATTTAGAGTGCAAGGAAATTCTCATTACCAAGGGAAACACAGGAAGCTCTTGAATATCTGACCTTTCAGCAGTAGAAGTCAGAGTGTCATAGACTATCTAGCCCTGGCTAGCTTCATCCTGTGATCCTCAGACTTCAGCCTCCTGAGCTAGGGTGATGGGCATGAGCTACCGGTGCTCTGCTAGGTTCAGAACTGTAATAACGTTGGCATTACAAGTCAACGATTTATCGCAAAGGGCTTGGGCAGTATATTAGGCCTTTCAACATTGGACCTTTCAGAAACCTGTAGGACACAAGGTTATAATGCTGGAGTCTGAGAGGCTGTGCATATGGATGGGTTACACTTGAACCCTGAGCTCTAACTCCAATTCTGGTGTACGTGAACATCCATTTCTCCAGAGAATGTTCTAATTAGTAAAAAGGAAAAGTATTTTGCTTAACCCTCACTTTATTTTTCCAGTTTTGTGTCTTGAACTCAAGCCTTGGCACTGTCCCTGAGCCCTTCAGATCAAGACGAACACTCTACCACTTGCCCCACAGCACCACATGTGGTCTTTTTTGGTTCATTGGAGATAAGAGTCTAACAGGTTTTCCTTGCATAGGCTGTTTTTGAACTGTGGTCTTCAGATCTCAGCCTTCTGAGAAGCTAAGGTTCCTATTGTGAGCCACAGGCATCTGGCCTGTTGTTTTTGCCATGCTTAGGGCTTGAACTAAGGGCCTGGGTACTGTCTCTGAGCTCCTTTTTCTGCAGTCTAGTGCTGCACCACTTGAGCCATTCCACAGCTTCTGGCTTTTTCTGAGTATGTGGCACTGAGGATTCAAACCTTACCATTCATGCATGCTGAGCTAGCTCTCTACCACTAAGCCACATTTCTAGCCCCACCCTTACAATTTTATCCCTCAACTTGACTATCCCCAAGAAAAGGCTTCTGAGTATAAATCATCTAAAGAAATTTCTATAGTAAGGTTCTAAAGATAAAGAAGACAAACTTCATACTTGGGAGAGACTCTAAATATGTGAAGACTGTGACAAATGCTTCCATTTAATTATGTATCATGTTTCAACACTTAATAAAATATTAATGAAAAACCAGTCCAGTCAATGTCCTAAATTATTGTGTATAAATTGATGATAGAAGTAGTACAACATGTACTAAATATTATGTGTATATTAATACTAAATACAATAAACAATAAGTAAATGAAAAGTAAAAAATAAATAAATACAAAATCAATAATAAAAATTATAATATGTAATAAACATACATATATAAGTATATATCATATATTACACATATATAGAAATTTTTTTCCATTGCAGGGCCTTCATTCAGACGCTGGTAACTCTAGCCTGAATTTCTTTTCCTCCAGGTCAGTGAGCTTTGCCTTCATCCATGGTGCAAAAGAATTACCTGGATGGTGAGATCAAATCCCAGCAATGATGGAAATACCGGCCCCAGTTCCAATACAGTGATTTAATTTTTTTGATGGAAGCAGTTATGTTTATTCAGTTACATATTGAACATTAAAAAAATGCAGTGTAGAATTTTGTACAACTATTCAGACACCTTTCTCTTACCCCCAAAATGCTTGTCTGAGCACTGCTTTTTTCATTTTTTATTGTAAAAATGTTGTACAGAGGGGTTACAGTTAAATGAGCAAGATCATGAGTACATTTCCTATTGAGCATGTTGCCTCCTCCTTTGTTTTCCCCCTACTATCCCTTCCTTCCCATCTCCACAACTACTCCCTCTGCCGAAATCAGTGACTTAATTTTTATTTTTGGATTTGCATGGGGTTTGAACTCAAGCAGTGGCAAATCTGCACTTTCCCTCACATTGATATATATTTACCAACACCCTGAGTTCAAATCCCAGGCTAGGAAAGAAAACTGGTAGAAATTCAAAACAAGGGAGCTTTATTCCTTTTTTAATTTAGTTAAATGATTAATTAATGTTTTTATTTATTCTTTATTTTGCCAATACGCGGCTTGAACTCAGGTCATGGCAACTCTGCCTCAGCTTCAATCGCCCTAGGGTGGGGCACCCTCGAACCCATAGCCAAACTAGGGATCCTAGGCCCAGAGGGCTTTCAGGAAGAAAAAAAAAAGTAGCATAGCACAAAAAGTGGCAAGCAACCGAGGGCTGAGGGTTTTATGTTTTTTTCTTTGCACAGTGACCATTCTGGGTCTGAATAACATGGCTGCAAAGTGGACCTGACCTGCCATACCTGAAGGCTGGCTTGCTATCAGGGAATCCATAGGCCAACCTGTGAACATAGGCCCCGGGTTCAAATCCCAGTACTGACACATACCAATGGCAGGAGATCATAAAAGACTCGTTCCTATGCATAGGAATAACAATTGAAAGAGTAGATCATGGTTCAGTCTAGTCTAAAATTGGATGCAATAATCCTAGGACACTGATTGATCTTAATTAATAGGTTATTATGCATAAAAAGAATAATATTCCTTCAATGGCGATATAACAAATGCTTAAGAGTTGGTAGGAATGTAGTAGTTTTCATTCAATCATAGATAGACTGCTCTAGTGCTCTTTACTAATATATATTTATTTGTATACCATCCTCCGCCTATACATGTATCATTGTTTTAACCAAACCTGGGGCGGGACCTCAGCACCTGGGAACCACCTCACAGCTTCATTGGCTAAATGCTGTCATGCTTACACTCATCCATTCATGAATTGGGCTTGCTAAACCCTGAGTTCACATCCCAGCACTGCCAAAAATTTAATCTTGGAGTAAGAAGCCAAGTGTGACACATGTATTCCTTTTCTGGGAGACTCCTCGGTGTCAGGCATGATGGAGAACAAATCTGGATGCTGTGATAGGATGTAAACAATGTAATAAATGGTAGAGGGGTCATCAGAGTCAATGAAATAAATGGTAAATAAATGAATAAAACAAGAAATAAAATGAATAACCACACCCAACAAAATATGGACTGACTATGTGTATGGAAGTATAAATTCTATCTTTCAAATGGATATAAGGAGTATGTTTTCCAATTCATAGGCTTGAATTCAGGCCTAGGGAACAGGCCTGACCTTCTTGTCTTCAAGCATGTTCAGATTCCCTTCTATCACGGTGCTGCATATATACCCAGGCCTTGAGTTCAAATCCCAGGCCTGGCAGAAAAAATGTCATGAATTGCAAACCAGGGAGCTAAATATTTTTTTTTAATTGAGGGCTATTGGAGAAGCCATAGTCCCGCATGGCAACATAGGCCTAAAGTTCGAATACAGTCATGCCACTTCCAGATGGTGGGAGATCCAAGAAATTTGTTCCAATCCATAGGAATAATGATGGAATGTTATCAATGTCACAGTTGAATGACATGCTCATGAATGATACTTGTACCCAATTAGACTTCATGATTTCAGTCAGCTGATTGATTTTATTATTAAAGAATACTATTTCTCACAGGGACGCAATAATTTCAGGACACTTATTTACTTAATAATTTATTAAAGATAAAAATAATGACATTAATTACATGGAGGCATAATAAATACTCAAGAATTGGTAGGAATGTAGTCTATTTAACTGAACAATGGATAGACATCTCTGGCAATTTGTAAAGATATATATTTCTGTACCATGATCTGCATGTCTATCTGTTCTTATTTTGTCAACCCCTGGTGCTCGATCTCAGATCCTGGGAACTGCCTATCAGCTCAATTTGTTCCAGGATGGCATGCTGAATTTGGCCCTGTAGGCCTTGAGTTCAGATGCCATCACGCCCAAACAATGAATCATGGGGTAAGAAACTGATGGTGACACGTTTTCCTTTTCTGTGAAAGTCTTGGGTGTCAGGTATAAGTGGAATACATATGCAGATCTATATCCTATTTAATCAATATAACCAATGTTCTATGTGCCATATTAGTCAAAAAATAAACAGTCAATACATGTTGTGTCTTTGTTTGTCCCCGAATGATGGATGGGGCCCTGGAATGGTAAGTGTGTCACTCGTCCTTTCCCCAACCTCCCTTATCCCAGGAGACATTCAGACACAGTGGGGAGTCAAGTCAAGCAAGAACTCATTTATTACCACACAGGAAGCACCTTTTAAAGGCAAAAACTGCGAGGCATGGAAGGGGAGGGAAAGGAACCACCCAATCACTGTAAAGGTCACACCCTATCATGCGCCTAAGCTTTATCCAATCAGATTTTTTTAAATTTAATTTAATTTTATTTGTGAACATACTGTACAGAGGGGTTACAATTACATGGGCAGGATAATGAGTACATTTCTTACCAAGCATTGCAGCCTCCTCCTTTGTTTACCCTTCACATCCCTTCCCAGCCTCCACCTCCCCCCAATCCCAATCCTTCTCCTTCCCCCCCGTCCACCTCCCCCCCCCCCCACCGACGTTGTAAAGCTCGTTTTGGACATGACAACTTGTACTTCTCATTGTTGCAACAGGTCCACCTGTATCCTTAAACAACTGGTTTTTCCCCATCTCCTCCACAAGTTATACTGACATCAAATATAGTGAAAGCAGGGGTTATACTGTGGGGGAGGGACATACAAAGCAACAAAGAGATAATCTTATAAATGTGTTAGAAACACATGCATGAAAGAAAAAAACATTAAAATACATATCTAAGGGTTCATTTTCCTGACATCACATTATCCGACCTTTTCCGCTTGACTCATACATATACTAGATATTGCAAATAAGGGAAACCATGGGACCTATGTTTCTTTGGGCCTGGCTTCCTTCACTTAATATAATTTTTTCCAAGTTTTTCCATTTCCTAACAAATGGGGCAATGTCAAGGTAAACAATTGGGCTGTGCCCACTCAACTTCCTCTCAGCACAATCTTTGCTGCCCATGTGCCCCACAATCCCTATGAATAAAACAAAAAGTAAAATGAATATCTACACTGAATACAATATGTATGTAAATGTAAATCATATATTTAAAATGTAAGAAATAGGATGTATTCTAATGCTGGGGATTGATTTCAGACCTAAGGAACAGACATGAATTTCTTGACTTCAAGAAGTCTAGCTTCCCCATTCCACACAGTGCAACAGAGTTACCCAGACCATGAGTTCCAATCCCAGTCCTAGCAGAAAAAATGGCACCTTTATACTATGTGACGCCCAAGACTTAGGTATTTCATTATGCCTCCATTTAATGAACGTGATTGTTTAAATGCTTCATGAAATATTGATTAAAATCGATCAGTGTCTTATAATATAATTGTGTATAATTTTATCCTAGAATTATTTAAGAGCTGCCCATTCAATCATAACATTCATTACGTTCCATTGGTATTCATATAGATAGGAATGAATTCCTAAGGATCTCCTTCCATTTGGAGTTGGCAGGACCAGGATTCCAACTGTGGGCTCCAGCTTCCACCATTTTAACTCAAGGATAGGGAACTCACTGGTCTGTCCAAGAACAGCAAGACCAATGATTAGGCAGGCACCAGTGGCTCTCAGCAGTCCTCCTTGATACTTACAAGGCTGTAATAGGAGGATAATGGTCAAATTCACACTAGGCAGGAAAGTCCTTGAGATCCCTGTCCAACTTTAGTGCCAACAAAGCCAGAAGTTGAGCCATGTAGCTCCAGTGGTAGAGGGCTATCCCTGATCAAAAGCAGCTCACAACACACACACACACACACACACACACACACACACACACACACACACACTGCAGTCTAATCATCTATCTGTTTATGTATTGGCCATTCCTAGGGGTTGATCTCAGGTCCTCAAATTTGCCCGCCAACTTCTCTTGCATCAGACTGGTGTGCTAACATTTACCCACTCACTAAGTGGGCCTGCTAGGCCCTGAGTTGAAGTCACAGAACTGCCAAAAACTTAATCCTGGTGAAAAGCCAATTGTCCCACTTGGTTTCTTTATCCGTGAAATTCCTGGTACTCAGGAATGTTGTAGAATACATAGGCAAATCTATGTCTTATGTAATAGGATGTGTAATTATATTCACTAAAATATATGAGAAACAAAACACAAAATAAAATGAATACACTAATTGTAATATGCAGTAAAAATGTGTAGGTCAATAAAAAGCATGTACTTAAAATATATACGAATATTATTTTTTCGAGTGCTAAGACTTTAATTCAGGCCCTAGAATCAGGCCTGACTTTCTTGTCTTCCAGAACGGTGATCTTCCCCATCCCCCACAGTGTTGCAGATTTACCCAGAACCTGAGTTTAAATCCCAGGCCTGGCAGAAAAAATGGCATGAATTCTTAGCTAAGGAGCCTCATAATTTTTAAAAATATTTTTAATGTATGTATGTATATGTGTATGTATTTTTCTTTTGTCAAGCACAGGGTTTGAACTCTGGTCATGGCAATTCTGCCTCAGCTTTGATCACTCTAGGCTGGGTTGCAGCCACTGGACCCACAGCCGTACCTGGGTTCCTGGGACCCAAAGGCTGACAAGAAAAAAAAAAATTAATGTGATACAGAAAAAAAAAACAAAAAACTGGCAACTTGCAGATGGCTACTGGTTTTACATTTGTCTTCTTTGCAAGGTGACCATCCTGCGTCTGAATGACACGGTTGACGAATGTTGGTAACTTGGCATTGCTGAAGGCTGGCGGACTGCCAGGGAAGCCATAGGCCAACATGGCAATATAGGCCCTGTGTTTGAAGCCAGGTCCTGACCCATACCAATGGAGGAAGATCCTAAGAATCTCCTTCCTATTCATAGGAATACCGATGGAAAATTATGAATGACAAGGTTGAATTAGTTGTTTCTGAATACTACTATATAAACAGAGTGATTTTAGGAGGCAAATGGATTTTAATGAATATTTTTGACACATTCAAAAAATACTATTAATTACATCGACATAATAATTTCAGGACAGTGGTTGATTTAATTAATAATTAAGGATGAAAACAATAATATTAATTACATGGAGGTATACTAAATACCCAAGAATTGATAGGAATGTAGCCTATATAACTGAATAATGTATAGACATCTCTGGCACTCTATAAAAATCAATAATTATTTTTGTACTACCATCTGCATGTCAATCTGTTCTAATTTTGTCAACTCCTAGAGCTGGATCTCAAGTTCTAGAAATGCTTGTCATCTCAATATGCCTCAGGCTGGCATGCTGACACTCATCCATTCATGAATTGGGCCTTGTAGGCTGTGACTTCAGATGCCAGCACTCAAAAAAATTGAATCGTGCAGTAAGAAGCCCATGGTGACACATGTTTTCCTTTTCTGTGAAAGTCCTTGGAATCAAGTGTGAAGTTTCATACATAGGCAAATCTATATCCTATGCAATAAATGTAATAAATATTTCATGTGTAATAACAGTCAATAAAATAAATGGTAAATAAATGAATAAAACAAAAAATAAAATGAATAAGTACACTAAGCACAATATGGGGTCAACATACGGGGTTTGATTTCAAGGCCTGGGAAGTGCCTGGCAGCTGAATTGGCTAGAGGCTGCTGTGCTGACAGTCAGCCATTCATGAATCGAGCCTTCTAGGACCTGAGTTGGATCCTATCACTGCCAAAAAATGTAATCTTAGAGTGAGAAGCCGAGCGTGACACATGTTTTCTTTTCCTTTGAAAGTGCTCGGTGACAGGTAGGATGTTTAATTCAGATGCAAATCTATATGTTATGTAATAGGATGTCATAAATGTAAAAAATGTCATAGGAGGAAGAGTTGTCACTACAATAAATGAAAAACAGATTGAATTAGTAGTGAATCATTCTAGGATAAAATTAGAAACAAAAACTATAGGATGTGGATTAAGTTTAATATTTTATTAAGTATTACCAGAATTAAAATGTCATGGAAATATAAATACCTAATAATTGGTAGTAACACATGATGCATAATTTAATAATGTATAGACATCTGTCTCATTCTATAAAATATGAAGTTATGTGTATGGATGTATGTACATATGTGATAAACAATAATAGGATATTGAGCAATTTAGTTAATGCTTTATTAATTGTTAACTGGGACACATCATTAAATGGAGACACAATTTAATAAGTAATAATTGGTAGTAATATCTATAAAATAATAATATACAGACATCTTTCTGTGTATATAATGCTTATATATATATCAATCTCTGTCTATTTATACCTCGTTCACTCCTGGGGCTCATTGGTTAAGTGCTCACCTTGTGAGTATGATGCCCTGGGTTCGATTCTTCAGTGCCACATAAACAGAAAACCCGGAAGTTCTGCTGTCTTTCAATCAATTGCGTTCTACCCTTGAGCACAAATGCTTAGGGACAGTGTCAAAGCCCTTAATCGAGCCCCAGTACTGCCGCCAAAAAGAGGTACTATGTTCTAACTTATGTTCTAACTACAACTATATAAGGACAGTACTTCAAATACCACATGACAGAGCAAGCTAGGAGCCTGGTGCTGACAGTTGCCACCTAACCTGACTTAGCCAGATATAAACTGCTGCAACCCAGCTCCATAGGTACCCCCATCATCCTGGCTTACCCTGGCATATCCCCAATATCCTGGCCGCTCTGGGGCTTTAAAACCTGGCGGGAAGTCTGCTAGACTCTTTGAAATATGGCTCGAAGTGGTAGAGTTCTAGCCTTGTGCAAATGTTATTAGAACAGTAATATCCCCAAGCTTTAAGCTCAAGCTCCATGACTACCCCCCCCCCCAAAATAAAACATCCCACTTAACACTTAGGTGTAAACTTTTGTGGTTTGTGAAATGTTCCTCAAAGAATGGTGATATTGATTAGAGCGCCCTAAGTCTAATGACAGCTTGTGGAACAGAGCTGTGTGCTGAGTCCTTCATAGGGTACTCTGTGCTGAGTCCTGCACATGGTGCTATGGGCCGAGTCCTTCACAGGGTGCAGTGTGTTGAGTCTTGCATTGGTGCTGGGTTCTGAGTCTTTCACAGGATGCTGTGTGCTGAGTCATGCAAAGAGTGCAATGTGCTGTGTCCTTCACCAAGTGCATTCTTTCATTGGGTCCTTGTAAGATCTCCCCACTGAGGTGATTATGCAGACAAGAATACTGAGGCTCAGATATGTCTCCATTGAGGGACAAAATTATGTATTACTGAAGATTAGTGAGTTGTCTACTACAGACAATTGTTTGTTTTGTTTTTTTCTCAGTCATGAACCTTGAACTAAGGGCCTAAGCTCTCACCCTTACCTCTTGGGCTCATGACTAGCACTCCACCACGTGGAGCCATGGACCCCCTCGCTGCAAAGGCCACAGCCTGGGGGTCTATGGCTGAGGTATCTCATCCTGCCTTCTCAGGAAGCTGAGATCTGAGGATCTGTGTTCCAAATTATCCCAGACACAAAAGGTCCCCTTAGCCTATTATCTCCAATTCACTACTAAGAAACCTGAAGTGGAAGCTAGGTACTTGTCACTCATGCCTGTCATCCTAGCTACTCAGGAGGATGAGATCTGAGGATCATAGTTCAAAGCCAGCCTGGACAGGAAAGTCCTTGAGACACTTAGCTCCAACGGACCACCAGAAAAGCTGAATTGGCTTTTGGCTCAAGTGGTGGAGCACAAGACTTGAGCTAAAGAGCTCAAGAACAGCACCCAGGCCCAGACATCATCTCCTACAATAATAAAAAAAGGAAGAAACAAACTAAGAAACCTGAAGTACAGGGCTGAAGAAATCTGAAGTATGGGTCAATAATGTTTCTTTCTCGCTTCTATAGCTCAAGAACTCTAAGAACATTTAGAATGCAAGTACTTCTCATCACCAAGGAAAACACAGAAAGCTCGTGAACATCTGACCTTTCAGAAGTGGAAGTCAGAGTGTCATAGACATTTCTGCCCTGGCTGGCTTCACCCTGTGATCCTTAGACCTCAGCCTCCTGAGCTAGGATGACGGGCCTGAACTGCTGGTGTTCTGCTAGGTTCAGAACTGTGATGACCTTGGCAATACAAGTCAAATGCTTATCACAAAGGGCTTGGGCAGCATATTAAGCCTTTCAACATTGGACCTTTAAGAACCCTGTAGGACACAAGATTACAATGATATAGTCTGAGAGGCTGGGCATATGGATGTGTTACACTTGAACCTTAAGCTCTGACTCCAATTCTGGTATACATTAGTGTTCATTTTCCAAAGGATGCTTTCATAATTAGCAAATAGGAAAAGTACCTTGATTAACCCTCACTTTTTTTCCCAATTGTGTGTTTTGAACTCAAGCCTGGGCAATGTCCTTTAGACCCTCAAGTCAAGGCTAACACTCAACCACTTGAGCCGCAGTGCCACATGGGGTCTATTAGTGGTTCACAGGAGATAAGTGTCTAACAGGCTTTCCCTGATTGGCTGTCTTTGAACTGTGGTCTTCAGGTCTCAGCCTCCTGAGAAGCTAGAGTTCCATGTGTGAGACACTGACATTTCGTCTATTGTTTTTGGCAGTCCTTGGGATTGATCTTAGGGCCTGAGTACTGTCTCTGAGCTCCTTTTTCTCAAGGTTAGCCACTTGGGCGACTCCACAGCTTCTACCTTTTTCTGAGTATGTGGCACTGAGGATTAAACCCTGGCATTCATGCATGCTGAGCGAGTTCTTTACCACTAAGCCATGTTTCTAGCCCCACTCTTACAATTTATCCCTCACTTGCCTATCCTCAGGAAAAGGCTTCTGACTATAAATCATTTAAAGAAATCCCAATAGGAAGATGTCCAAAGATTGTATAAAGCTCATACTTGGGAGAGACTCTAAACATGTGAAGACTGTGACAAATGCTTCCATTTAATTATGTATTATGTTTCAACACTTAATAAAATATTAATAAAAATGAGTCAAAATCCTAAATTATAGTATAGAATTTTATTATAGATTTGCAAATTGTAATAAATATTATGTGTATAATAATACTAAATACAATAATCAATCAATAAATGAATAAAAGAAAAACAAAATACAAAATCAATAATAAAAATCATAATATGAAATTAACATACATATGTAAGTGTATATCATATATTAATCATGTATAGACACATTTTTTTCCATTGCAGAGCCTTCATTCAGGCCCTGGGAACTCTAGCCTGAATTTCATTTCCTCAAGGACAGTGAGCTTCGCCTTCACCCATGGCATAAAAGAGTTACCTGGACAGTGATCTCAAATCCTAGCAATGGCAGAAATACTGGCCGCAGTTCCAAGACAGTGACTACTTTTTTTTAATGGAAGCAGTTATGTTTACTCAGTTCCATACTGAACATTAAAAAAAGCAGTGTGGAATTTGTACAGCTATTCAGACATCCTTTCCTTACCTCTAATGTGCTTCTCTGAGAACGACATTGTTTCTCATTTTTTGTACTTTTTTATTGCAAAAGTGTTTTACAGAGGGGTTACAGTTACAGGAGCAAGGTAATGAGTACATTTCCTATTGAGTATTGTTGACTCCTTCTTTGTTTTCCCCCTACCATCCCTTCCCTCCCATCTCCACAACTACTTCACCCTGCTGAGGTCAGTGACTTAGTTTTTCTTTTGTGGTTGGCATGGGGTTTGAACTCAAGTAGTGGCAACTCTTCCCTCACATTGCTACAAATTTACCAACACCCTGAGTTCAAATCCCAGGATAGGAAAGAAAACTGGCAGAAATTCCAAAACAAGGAGCTTTATTTTTTTATTTAGTTAAATAATTAATATTTTTATTTATTTATTTATTTTTTAGCCATCCATGAAACTTGAACTCAGGTCGTGGAAACACTTCCTCAGCTTGCATCTCCCTATGCTGGGGTGCAGTCTCCAGACCCATAGCCAATCCTGAGATCCTAGGCCAGAGGGCTTGAAGGAAGAATAAAAAAGCTGGAAAGCACAAAAAGTGGTGAGCGGCAGAGAGCTGGCATTTTATGATATTTTGGGGCATGGTGACCATCCTGGGTCTGAATGACATGGCTGCAAAGTGGACCTGACCTGCTATTGCTGATTCTGGTGAGCTATCAGTGAAGCCATAGGCCAACCTGTCAACATAAGCCCTGGGTTCAAATCCCAGTCCTGACACCAATGGCAGGAGATCACAAAGACTCATTCCTATGCATGGGAATACCAATTGAATGAGTAGTTCATGGTTCAGTCTAGTCTAAAATTGGATGCAATAGTCCTAGAATGCTGATTGATCTTAACGTATAGTTTATTAAGCATGAAAAGAATAATATTCCTTCAATGGTGGTATAATAAATACCTAAGAGTTGGTAGGAATGTAGTAGGTGTCATTCAATCATAGATAGACGGCTCTGGCACTCTTTAACAACATATATTTATTTGTATACCACCGTCTTCCTATCCATGTATCGCTGTTTTGTCCAAACATGAGGGTCTATCTCAGTGCCTGGGAACCACTTGACAGCTTCATTGGCTAGAGGCTGCCATGCTCAAACTCACCCATTCATGAATTGGGCCTGCTAGGCACTGAGTTCAGATCCTCACATTGCCAGGCATGATGGAGAACACATTTAAAATCTAGATTCTATGTGATAGAATGTAAACAATGTAATAAATGGTAGAAGTGTCATCAGAGTCAATAACATAAATGGTAAATAAATGAATAAAATGAGAAATAAAATGAATAACCACACCAAACACAATATGGACTGAACATCTGAACAGAAGTATAAATCCTATCTTTAAAATATATATAAGAAGTATCTTTTCCAGGACTAAGGCTTGAATTCAGTCCCCCTAGGAGAAGGGAATGGCGGGAGATCCTGAGATACTCGTTTCTGGACCTAGGAAGAGCCATGGCATGCGATTGATCTCATCCTTGAATGAGTAGTTCGTGCAGGATGTGAGTAGGAAATGATACATAAGACTCATGGAGTATAGATTATTTGTAAAGAAGAGTTGATGAAACAGTGCAATAATCATCATATACATGAAATGGATGCATCAGAAAAGATCCAAATATAGGTCACCACAAACCTACTTTATACAAATATGTACTTATTTGCATTCTACCTTCAGCTTATGAAAGGATGACTATTGTGCTCCCCACTCTCCCCCAAGGGGGGCTCAAACTCAGGTAGTGGGAACTCCTAGCTCCTTTGTTGTTCACAGGCTGGTGTGCTCATGTGGACCCATTCAACAATTGTGCCTGCTAGGCCCCGAGTTCAGATCCCAGCCCTGCCAAAAGATTCATCTTGATGTCAGAAGCCAATTGTTGCATCTATTTTCCTTTCCTGTGCAAGTCTTTGGTCTCAGCTAGGATGCAGAATGCATGGGCCACCGTGTGGTCATGGGAATAAGTTGTTATCCATGTCAGCCCAGTTATATCTGTCATCATATACATAAGAAAATACACAATACATCCATGAATATCATAAAATATAAACATAATAAATACACACAATGCACGATGCAGTCCACACACGGATGTGAATGTACATCCCATGTTTCAATGATGCATTGAGCACTATTTTGGCCTCCCTGTGGCTTTATCTCAGTTCCTGGGAAGAGCCCATCTCCTTAGTGGCTCACAGTCTGGTGTGATCACGTGGACCGATTGGGCAGTTGGGCCTCCTAGGCCCCGAGTTCGAATCCCAGCATTGCCAAAAATTCACCCTGATGTGAGAATCCAGTCGTTGCACCTGTTTTCCTTTGCTGTGCAAATTCTAGGTCTCAGCCAGGATGACTACCCCAAATGCAAGATGCAGCCCACCAATGTTTGGAAATATAGATCCTTTGTTTAATTATGAATTTATGACTATATTGGACTCCCACCAGGGCTCAATCTCAGGTCTTAGGAATGGCCTGGCTCCTTAGAAGCTCACAGTCTGCTGTGCTTAACATGACCCTTTCAACAATTGGGACTGATAGGCCTTGAGTTCAAATTCCAGCACTGCCAAAAGATTCATTCTGATGTAAGAAAACCAAGGTTGCATATGTTTTCCTGTTCTGTGAATATCCTGGGTCTCATCGAGGATGGAGAATGCTATATACGCAAATCTATAGCCATGGGAATAGGTTGTCATCCATGTCAGCACAGTTATATCTGTCACCATATTCAATAAAATGCACAATACATCAATGAATAAGACACAAAATAAAAAGAATAACTACACTGAATGCAAGATGCATACCACTCCTGTAGGTAAAGAGAGATCCTATGTTTAAAAAAGGTGGGCTTGATATTTTGTCCAGTGCTGGGGCTTCAAATCAGGCCCTACACCAGGCCTGAAATTCTAGTCTTCAAGGATGGTGAGCTTCCCCATCCCTCACAGTGCAACAGAGATACCCAGACCTGTGTTCAAATCCCAGCACTGACAAAAAATTCATCCTGATGTCAGAAGCCAGTTTTACAATATATATAAATAGTATGTTTCCAGGGCTGGGGCTTCATTTCAGGACTAGTGAACAGGTCTGACTTTCTTATCTTCAAGTACAATGATCTTCCCCTTCATCCACATTGCTGCAGATTTACCCAGATCCTGAGTTCAAATCCAAAGCCTGTAAGAATAAATTGTGTGAATTGAAAGCCTGGGAGCTAAATTTTTAATTTTACTTTTCTCAGTACGGGGCTTGAAGTCAGATTGTGGCAACTCTGCCTCAGCTTCAATCACCCTAGGCAGAGTGCAGCCACTAGATCTACAGGTGCTTCTGGGATCCTAGACCCCCAGGTCTTGCAGGGAAAGCAGTTCACAGAAAAAATGTGGCCTATTTATGTTTTCTTCCTTTGCTCGGTGACCCTAATTGGTCTGAATGACACTGTTGGAAGGGTACTTCATCTTGCAATTCTGAAGTCTGGAAGACTATCTGGGAAGCCATAGGCCTACATGGCAACATAGGCCCTGATTTCGAATCCCCCTCTTAACACCAACCAATGGCACGAGATACTAAAAAATGGTTCCCATCCATAGGAAGAAAAATGGAATATTATCAATGTCAAGGTTCAATGAGTTGATCATGAATGATGCTCTTATAAAATTAGACAGCAGCATTTCAGGAAGCTAATTGATTTTATTTGATATTTATGTAGCCTAAAAAGAATATTATTACTTACAGGAACGCAAAAATTTCAGGACACCGATTGATTTCATTAATAGTATAAGGTTGAAAACAATAACATTAATTACATGGAAGCATGATTATTACCCTGGAATTGGCAGGAATGTAGTCTACATAACTGAATAATGTATAGACAACTCTGATACTCTGTAAAAACACATATTAATTAGCATACTTCCATCTGCATGTCAATCTGCTCTTATTTTGTTAACTCCTGGAGCTTGAGCTCAGGTCTTGGGAACAGCCTGTCAGCTCAATTTGCCCCAGGATGGCATGCTGACCCTCACAATTCATGAATTGGGCCTTGTAGGCTTGTAGGCTGTGAGTTCAGATGCCAGCACTCCCCAACAATGAATTGTGGAGTAAGAAGTTAATGGTGACAGATGTTTTCCTTTTCTATGAAAGTCCTGGGTGTCAGGTATGGAATGGAATACATATGCAGACCTCTATTTTATGTAATCAATGTAATCAATGTTTTATGTGCCATAATAGTCAAAATAAATGGTCAATACATGACTAAAACAAAAAATAAAATAACTGCACTGAATGCAATATGGAGTCAACATATGTATATAAATATAAATCATATATGTAAATTGTACATGAATAAGATGTTTTCTATTTCAGGCCTAAGGAACAGACATGACTTCTAGGAGGCCAGTTTCCCCTTCCCATACAATGCAACAGAGTTACCAAGACCACGGGTTCCAATCCCAGTCTTGGCAAAAAAAATGGTACCTTTATAGTATATAATAGTACAGTAATTCTAAGGTATTTCATTATACCTCCATTGTATTAATGTGATTGTTTAAATGCCTCATAAAATATTAACTAACATTGATCAGTGTCCTATAACATAATTGTGTATAATTTTATCCTAGAATCATTCAAGAACTGTTCTTTCAATCATGACATACATCATATTCCATCAGTAATCATTTGGACAGGAATACGTTTCTTAGGATCTCCTTCCATTTGGAGGTGGCAGGACCGAGATTCCAACTGTGGACTACAGCTCCCACCACTTAAACCGGAGGATAGGGAAGTCACCAGTCTGTCAAAGAACATCAACAAGACCAATGATTAGGCAGGCACCAGTGGCTCTCATCAGTCCTCCTTGATACTTACAAGGCTGTGATGAGAGGATCCTTGTCAAAGTCACCCTAGGCAAGAAAGTCCAACTTCAGTGCCAACAAAGCCAGAATCCCTGTGGCTCTAGTGTGGAAGGCCAGCCTTGATCAAAAGCAGCTCACAGACTGTGCTCATATCCTGAGTACAAGGTCTGGGACTGGGAGCAAACAGACATACACAACAATCTGTGAAGCCATCCAGCTAAATGAGGTCATTCTCTTGTCTCCAACTGAATTGGACATTGTTCCCTGGGAAAAGGGCTGGGGGAGCTGCTATCTTCTTAACTCCTCCCATGCTGGTTGCATCACAGGATTCTGGCCACACCCCCATTCTTTCATAGTTCTTTCTGACCAATGAGATGCAAGAATGGTGGCCATGCCCACATTCCATGCTCCCTGGTAGCACCAGGATTCCCTCTGTTAGTTTATACTACTACCAGCAATTGAGGAAGGTAGAGATGGCTGAGTGGTGAGGAAGAGACTCCAGGCAACTTTGGAATATAGAAGGAAATTGAGATTCCTGCCCACACCCAGGCTTCCTTCCCTCCTTCACAAGGTGGAATTTCAAACATCAGGCAATGGCACCCTGCCAGGCCTCGTAAAGCCCCAACTTGATCCCTGGCCCTGGTTCTTTGCTCTGAGGCCATGTGTCTGCAATGCCACTGCCATCGCTGCTTGCCCCACCTGGAGCAGCCTAAAGCAAGTTCTCCCAGCAGCACAGGTGAGTGGCTGCCCCGAAACCACCCCTACCCCGGGTCAGACACCCCTCTGGGGGCACCATGACCCCCTACTTGTGTCCTCTCCCTGGCTCCGAGGAGCCACCTTTCTGTCTTGGACATTTCTGATACAGAGACTCAAGATATGCTCTGGCTGGGCTGGATCAAGGTCCTCCTATCTATAACAGGTATGCTTCACCAGACCTGGTCCTCTGGAGTTGGGATGGTAGACATGTAACAACATGCGCAGTCATCCATTTAGATGGATTATGGCAAACGTTTAGTCCACAGCAGATGATTCTTTTTTTCTTCATATTTTTATAGTGAAAATATTGTACAGAGGGGTTAAAATTACATGGGCAAGATAATGAGGACATATCTTATCAAGCATTGTAGCCTCCTCCTTTGATTCCCCTTCCCATCCCATCCTCTCCCCATCTCCCTACCCGACTCTCCACCTCCCCCTAACAAAGTTGTAAAGTTCCTTTTCGACATAGGACTTGTATGTCTCATTGTTGCAATGGGTCCACCTGTAATCCCTTTTTAAATGATTTTTTTTTCCTTGCCCTCCACAAATTATAACAACATAAAATACAGTGAAAGCAGGGATTATACTGTGGGGGAGGGACATAAAAAGCAACAAAGAAATAAACTTATTAATGTACCAGAAAAAATGGAATGAAAGTAAAAATTTTTGAATACATATCTTAGGGTTCATTTCCCTAACACCAACTTATCTGATCTTTTCTGCTTCAGTCAGACATATACTAGTTATTGCAAATAAGGTAAACCATGGGGCCTATGTTTCTTTGGGCCTGGCTTACTTAACTTAATATAATTTTTCCCAAGTCTTTCCATTTCCTAACAAATGAGGCAATATCATTCTTTCTGATGGAGGCATAGAATTCCATTGTGTATATATACCACATTTTCTTGATCCATTCATCTACTGAGGGGCATCTGGGTTGGTTCAATATCTTAGTTATGGTAAATAAGGCTACAATGAACATAGTTGTGCTGGTAGCTTTAGTGTGGTCTTGTTTGTGAACATTTGGGTAAATGTCCAAGAGTGGGATTGGTAGATCAAAGGGGAGTTCTATGTGGAGTCTTTTGAGAAACCTCCATACTACTTTCCAAAGTGTTTGAACAAGTTTACACTCCCACAAACAATGCAGTAAGGTTCCCTTCTGTCCTCATCCCCTCCAGAATCTGCTGTTATTAGAGTTCTTGATTATAGCCATTCTAACTGGGGTGAGGTGGTATCTCAATGTTGTTTTAATTTACATTTCTTTTATGGCTGGAGAGGTTGAGCATTTCTTCATGTGTCTATTGGTCATCTTTCTTTACTCTTTAGAGAAGTTTCTCTTTAAGCTTTTAGCAGTTGTTTCTTTGAAGATTTGTTGTTAGGGGATTTAATTTTTTTGAGTTCCAGGTATATTGTAGATGTGAGACCCTTGTCTATTGTATGGCTCATGAAGATTTTCACCCAATCCGTAGGCTTTCTATTGATCTGGCTAGCTATGTCCTGTGCCATACAGAAGATCTGCAATTTAATGCAATGACATTTGTCCAAACTTTCTTTGATTTGTTGTGTTTCTGAGCCTCTATTAAGAAAATTTCAGCCTGTGCCAAAGAGACCTAGGATTTCTCCTATTCCATTCTGTAATATTTTCAATATATCTGCTTTGTTATCGAGGTCTTTGATACATTTGTAGTTGATTCAGGTTCAGTGTGATATATAAGAATCTAGCTTTAGTTTTCTAAAATAGTTAACCAATTTTGGCAGCACCATTTAATGAAGAAGTTATCTTTCTTCCATTGTATTTTGTTAGCTCCCTTATCGAATATTAGAAGGTTATAGGTCTGTAGGTTCATTTCTGGGTTTTCAATTTTGTTCCATTAGTCCTGAGGTCTGTTCTTGTGCCAGTACCAAGCCATTTTGATTACTATTGCTTTGTAGTAGAGTTTGAAATTTGGTCCTGATATTCCTCCAGCACTGTTCTTTCTGTTGAGGATTGTTTTTGCTATTTGGGGTATTTTATTCTTCCCTATGAATTATTGGATTCCCTCTTCTATTTCCTTGAAGAATGAAGCTGGAATATCGATTGGTATTGCATTGAATTTGTAGATAGCCTTGGGAAATATTGCCATTTTCACGATGTTGATTTTTCCATTCCAGGAACATGGCAGCTTTTGCTATTTTCTAAGATCTGTTTTGATTTCATTTTTCAGGTTTTTAAAGTTTTCATCATAGAGGTCCTTCAGTTCTTTGGTTAAGTTAATTCCTAGGTATTTTAGTTTTTGTAGGGCTATTACGAATGGAGTTGCTTTCCTAATTTCAGCCACACTTTCCTCAATGTTGGTATACGGAAAAGCCATTGATTTTTGAGGGTTAATTTTATACCCTGCTACTTTGCCAAAGTTTTGAATCAGCTTGAGTAATTTGGGAGTGGACTCTATGGGATTCTCTAACTACAAGATCATGGCATCTGCAAAGAGGGAGAGTTTTACTTCTTCTTTCCCTATTTGTACCCCCTTTAGGTTTGCATCTTGTCTTATTCCTGTAGCTAGGCATTCTAATACTAGATTGAAGAGAAGTAAAGAGCTTCTACATTCATGTATCGTTCCTGAGTTAAGAGGAAATGGCTTTAGTTTTTCACCATTAAGTATAGTGTGGCTGTAGGTTCATCATATACAGCCTTTATTGTATTAAGGAAAGTTCCATGGATTCCTAATTTTTCCAGAACCTTCATCATAAAGGGGCATTGGATCTTGTCACATGCCTTTTCAGCATCTATTGAGATAACCATGTGGTTCTTACCCTTGCTCCTGTTGATGTGATGAATTATATGAATTGATTTGGGTATATTGAACCAGCTTTGCATCCCTGAAATGAATCCTGTTAGATGATGAATTGTTTGAATGAATTGTTGAAGTCAATTGGCCAAAATATTGTTGAGAAATTTTGCATCAATGTTCATCAAAGAAATGGGTCTATAGTTCCCTGTCTGGTTTGGGGATGAGGGTTATTATGGCTTCATAGAATGAATTCGGTAGTGAACTTTCTCTTTTAATTTCTTTGAAGAGTTGAAGTAGTATTGGTCTGAGCTGTGTTTTGAAGGCCTTATAGAATTCTGCTGTAAAGCCATCTGGTCCAGGGCTTTTCTTAGATGGGAAGAGTGTTATTGCTGTTTCTATTTCAACGCTAGATATGGGCCTGTTAAGATGTTTTAACTCATCCTGGTTTAGTTTCAGCATCTCAATATTTGCTAGGAAAAGGTCTATTTCTGCCAAGTTCTCAAACTTATTAGCATAAAGTTTTGAGAAGTATTCCCTTATAATGTTCTGAATCTTGGCTGTTTCTGTGGTGATGTTTCCATTCTCATCTCTCAGTTTATTTATTTGGGTGTGTTCTCTTCTTTTTCTGATAAGATTTGCTAAGATTGTCAATTTTGTTAATTTTTTCAAAGTAACAACTCTCTGTTTTGTTGATTCTTTCTATTTTTTTTTGGATTCTAATTCATTTAATTCTGATATAATTTTAATTATTTCTTACTGTCTACTGGATTGGAGATTATCTTGATGCATTTTTCAAGGAGGTTCAGATGTCTTATCAAATGGTTGGTTTCAGATCTCTCCAATTTGTTGATGTACGAACTCTGAGCGATAAACTTGCCCCTGAGTTCTGGCTTTGCTGTGTCCCAGAGGAGTGAGTAATTTCTGTGTTCATTTTTGTTGAATATCATGAATATTTGAATTTCCTCCATGAGTTACAGGACTTTCTTTGGTGGCTTTTGGTGTTGAGATCTAATTTTATTCCCTTCTGGTATGAGAGAATGGAAGGTATAACTTCAATGATTCTGAATTTGGACAAGTTTGCTATGTGGCCTATAATGTGGTCTATTTCAGAAAACATTCCATGTGCTGCTGACAAGAACATGTATTCTGATGCTAATGGCTGAAATATTCGGTAGATGTCTGTGAAATCTAGTTGATCTATGCAGTTGTTTAGATCTGCGCTTTCTATGTTGAGTTTTTGTCTAGTTGATATATCTAGTGTGGAAGATGGTGTGTTAAATGCCCCAACTAAATTAATGTCTTTGGACCTCTGTGGGATTTGAGGGAAAATAGTGTTTCTTGGATAAATTTGGGTCCTCCGTTATTTGGCGAATAGATATTTAGAATTGTAATATACTCCTGAAGGAGAGATCCCTTAATTAGTATGGAGAGACCTTCTTTACCTCTTCTCACGAATTTTAATTTGAAGTCTATTTTATCTAATATTAGGATTGCAACTCCCACCTGTTTACGGGGGCAGTTTGCTTGGTAGATTTTTTTCTAGCCTTTCACATTGAAAATGTGTTTGTGTTTATGGGCAGGATGTGACTCATGAGGCAACAGATAGAAGAATCTTGCTTTTTAATCCAACTAGATAGTCTATTCCACTTAATTGGAGAGTTAAGTCCATTAATGTTGAGAGATAGGACTGAGAGGTATTTGGGAGTACCTGCCATTTTATCCACCTTCTTGGGGGCTGAGGCAACTGGGTTCTTCCTGAGGTTATTTGATTCTCAGTTTGGGTGCAATTTCTTGGCCTTTATTGTTGTCTTGTTGATTTTCTATGTGTAGGACATCTTTAAGGATGTTTTGTAGGGCTGGTTTGGTGGAGATATATTGTTTCAATTTTTCTTTGCTATGGAACGTTTTTATTTGACCTTCAGTTATGGAGAGTTTATCTGGGTACATAATTCTTGGTCGATAGTTGTTTGTCTTTAGGGCATGGCATACATGATTCTATGCTCTTTTTTGCTATGATTGTCTCTGCTGAGAAATCTGAGGTGATTCTAATTGGTTTCCCTTTATAGGTGATTGATCTTTTCTCCTTGACAGCTTTAAGGATCTTTTCCTTGGTCTGAATTGATCCTGCGTGGATTATAATGTGACAGTGGATGTCCTATTCTGGACAAGTCTATTTGCAGTTCATATAGCTTCTTGTATCTGAATAGGCCTATCTTTTTGCATGTTTGGGAAGTTCTCTGCGAGGATCCTGTTAAACAAATTTCCTAGACCATTAACTTCTGTTTTTAGGTGCTCCTCTACACCCATTATCCTTAGATTAGGCCTTCTGATGGTGTCTTCCAAGTGTTGGATAGATCTCTCATATATCTTGTATTTGTCTTTGATGGTTGTATGTTCTTTCTCTATAATGTCTAGGGTGACTTCAATCCCCAAAATTCAATCTTCTGCATGGTCTAACCTGCTGTCGAGACTTCATACTTTGTTTTTTATTTCTTTTTCTTCTAGTTGGTCGGCTTTGATGGCTTCAAATTCTTTGTTGGAGCATTGTTTTAGATCTTGTATGAAATTCTTTACTTCCTTAATTTGGTTTTCAGTGTTTATTCTCAAATCACTTTGTTGATTGGTTATTCCCATTCCTTCTGTTGGGGTTCCATTCAGCATTCCCTGTGTGGTCTCCCTGATTTCTTTCAGTTTTCTGTTTATGGGTTCCATGAATGCTTTTAGTGATCTTTCTGCATTCTAATCCAGCTCTCTCAATTCCTGTTTTACTCTTTGCCTAGCTTCTTCACGTTCGTGTAGTTCCTGTAGTTCTCATTGATTGATCTCAGTCTTCTCATGCCATTCCTTTATTTCTCTTTGAGTGTTCTCAAGCTGCTCATGCAATTCCTGTATCAATCGTTGAGTAGCTTCCTCACGCTCATGATATTCTTGTATTAACCTTTGTTTTGCCTCCTCTCTCTCCCTATCACGCTCATTCAGAGTCCTTTGCAGTTTTTCAATATTTTCATTTAACATGTTTACCAGTAGTGTTTGTAGAGCTTTTTGGGAACTCTCCTCTGGATTATTCATTATCTTTTTGTCTCCTGATTATCATGAGTGGGAGTTGAGATACCCAGACTTGCCGTTTTTCTTGTGTTTTTCCCGGTTGCTCTGCCCATTTGAGATGAAAGTTACGCCAGTTTTGTGCTAGCACACTATTTTAAGTCAAGCATCAACCAAAGTCTGAAGTTCCAAAGTCAAAAATCTGCAAAAGTCTAGTTCAAGAGATATACCTATTCAACATCAAACAACTATGTATTAATGTGCTACGAACCACAAAGAAGAATTTGGCAAACAGAAATTATTAAGTTTAGGGAGAGATATGGGTAAAAATAGCATATAGGGATGTGGAAAGGCTGTGGGAGAGTTAACTAAATACAATCCTAATCTCAAAGCGGGAAATAGGTTGGATAGAATGATAGTGGAGAGACAGTAAATAAGAAGAAAGAGAAAGAAATAAGACAAGAAAAAATAGAAAAACAAAAATTAAAAATTAAGAAGTGCAACACAAAATTATGCAAATTGAAAATGTAATATTCAGAGAAGAACGTGGATAGAAGAAGAGAAGGGGTGGATAAACAGATGTGAAAAATTTTAAAATAAAATTGCTTAAAATATTATATAGGTATAAAGAGGTAGTACAGCTATTAAGGAATTTAAGTCTAATAGGTTTTAAATTGAGTAATAAATTTCTGGATTAAGCATTACACAATGGGGCTAAGGTCTAATAATTAAATATTGGCATATCTGAGGATGAGCAGAACAGCAATTATGTCAAAGAGGAATGAAAAAGAAGAAATAGTGAAAAGAATGAGAAGGAAAGAAAAAAATGATCAAATGGTCAGTAGAGCTAAACAAAAATTTTTTTAAAAGAAAAAAAGTACACACACTTATACCCCTAAAATAAAAATTATAATAGGAAGAAAACAGTTAATAGAAAACAAAATTTAAAAGTTAAAAATTAAAAATTAAAAAAAAACTTTTAGAAAAAAAATTTTTATAAAAGATACAAAAAAGAGTTCTTAGATTTTTTATGGGGGGGGGGGGATAGGAAGATCCTGTATCTCCCTGTGTCCTTAACCTGTCTCTTGTTGGAGTCTCTGGTTTGCTTGTGGTTTTTGATTTTCCTGTGGCTTGAATGGTTTCTTGTCAGTTTGAGCAGGCAGAAAAATCACAGCAGACAATTCTTGACCACAGGTGTAGCTCTAGGTAGGGTTGAAACCATGGAACCTCATTCTCCTCACAGGATAGTTGTGAGGAAAAAAGGGATTTATACATAGGGATCTCTGGAGCATGGGTAGGCACAGAGGGAGTGGCCTTCAGAGAAGGTTCTCTGCAATTCTGTGAGCAAATGACAGGAAGATACCCGGAAAGGGCTCAGGTGGACCCTGTTATTAATCGTGCAACAGATGTGGGATTATCAAACAAAACATGGCTCTCTTTCATCATTACCCAATCCCCATGAGGAAGAGGATCCTTCACTGTGTTGAGTTTTACAGCTGGTGAAACCAAGGCACAGAGAAGCCAGGTGACCTACTTATGACGTCAACTTCACCAGAAGCTCTGTCTGACTTCGCTACCATGCTCCCTAGGATAATGGGTGTTATTCAGTCCACTTCTTGTGTTAGGAAGTTCACTTCTTGTCAGTCGTGGGGCTGGAACTCTAGGCCTGGGCGCTGTTCCCGAGAGCCTCAGCAAATGGCTAGTGCTCTACCACTTGAACCCACAGCACTACTTCTGATTTTCTGGTGGTTCTTTGGAGATAAAAGTCTCACAGACGTTCCTGCTTGGGCTGGTTATGAACCATGATCCTCATATCTCAGCCTCCTGTGTAGTTAGGATTAGAATTATGAGTTACCGGCACTAGACTTAATTGTAATTCTGACTTTTTTCTCTCTCTTTCCCAAGACCTGGTTGAATGGGTGCTGGAAGAAGGGGCCCAGCATCCCCATGTGGATGGAACCCAAGGTGGCCCTCTCATTCTGGAGGTGGGCTGTGGGTCAGTAGCTGTCTCCCTAGCTTGTTGAAACAGGTTCATGAGATAAGCCCTCGTGCTCCCTGGCTAGACCATGACAGTTATTCATTGTCCATCCAGCTTTACTAGACTTTTTGTATTGTATTGCTTTCTACATCATTTTCTAGCACCTGGCTAAAATTATGATATATACCTACGGATTGAAAACGTAAGGCCATCTTAAGAAAGTTATTTAGGGCTCTGTGAATTTGGCTTCATGGTTCGGTGATTGTCTAGCAGCCATGAAACCCTGGGTTCATTCCTTAGTAACACATTAAAAAAAAACAACAACACTGGAAGTGGTGCTGTGCCTCAAGTGGTAGAGTGCTACCCTTGAGCTACAAAGAAAACCTCAGGAAAATTCCCTACCCCTGAGTTTAAGCCCTTCGACTGGCAAAAAGAACAAAAACAAAACAAAAACAAAAACATTTAGTTAGTAAATAAAAAATAAAGAACCCACACTTGGAATATATAATTGCTTCTTCCATACTGACACCTGACAACAGTCCCTAATTTATGTACTTTACTTGTGTTAGGATACTGTGTTGAAAAAAGTTTTGTTCATTATGTCACAGCAATTAATGCCAGGAATGTGCTTAGATGTCAGGTAAAGTTTAATTCTGAAAATTCAATGATTCCAGGATTTGTGTCGTCACTGCTAATCACAAAGAGAAGGGTAGGCTAAGTGTGATTTTGAAACCTTTTTGGTGAGTTATAGCACCAAAAAGGCAGAGGCTAATTAATAGTTGTGAAAGAAAATAAGGAATAACTCCAGATAGTAGGAATAAATGATAGTAATTAAGGTATACCAGAAACTGTTCTAGAGAATCATTTTTGATTATTGTAGAACTTGTTGTCAACTAGGCTTTTCCTCATTGCTTTTAGCATTCTAAATCTCTTAGGCTAGCTCTTAGTCTCTGTGTGATAAATGTATCTCCTTCTATGCTATTCTTTCATACCTTATCTCTTTTGTTTTCTAAAAATCTCATTCTTTCCATATTTCTCTATGAATATTTCCTGATACTAAATACACCTGTACTGATGGCAGAGGATGCTAATGTAAGGGTCCCAAAGCTCATCATTCATTGATGTAACAAAATGGAAAAGGAGGACATATTTATTGCTACTTCAATTTTTTTGAAATGCTGCAATGTCATCATTTGGTTAAAATTTCCGTTCTTTGTCTACACAGTGTCATTCAGTGCACATAAATGCAAATATGAGCCAGGTGCTGGTGGTCTACACCTGTAATCCAAGTTACTAAGGAGGTTGTGACCAGAGGATTGTGGTTCAAAGTCAGCCTGCTCAGGAAAGTCCATGAGACCCTAACCTTTAATTAACCACCAGAAACCAGGAGGTGGTGCTGTAGCTAATCACCCAGGATCAGAGTTCAAGCCCCACAAGAACGAAAGTGGTTAAATATGACTTTAAGTTTCCCCAAAAGGAACGACAAGATCAATAATCTTCCCAATCAAAAAATAATAATTCCAAAATGATTCAGTGCACCTACTTTTGCTGAGTTATGTTATGGAATGTTTGCTGGACATATTCTCTAAAAACAAATCGTTTAACTAGGGATACAGGTGGACCTATTGCAACAATGAGATGTACAAGTCGTTATGTCGAAAAACGAACTTTACAACTTTGGTGTACGGGGAGGATCGGATGGGGGAGGAGGGTATATGGGAAGAGATGGGAAGGGGAAACAAAGAGGAGGCAACAATGATTGATAAGAAATGTACTCGTTATCTTGTCCATGTAATTGTAACTCACAAAAAAGAAAGAAAAAAATGTTCAAATATTAGCTTTACAATAAACTTCATCTAATATTTCTCATTTGAAAAGAGAAGACTGTATAGTTGATGTCTCTTGGCTTTCTTACTATCTTAGTTCAAAGCCAAACCAGGCAGGAGAATCTGTCAAACTCCTATCTGTAATTACACAGCAAAAAATCGACAAGTGGAGTTTTGGTTCAAGCAGTAGAGTACTAGCTTTGGGGGCTGGTGGGCAGGAACAAAAACTGTTAAGGGACAGGGTCCAGCCTCTGGATTCAAGCCATAGAACCAACATAAACTGAACAGAAAAGCAAACAAAAAAACAGATTATTTCATTGGGATCCTCCTTAAAGGAGTACTGGTCTGAGAAGTGGCTCCTTTTGCTGATCATATGCACTGGATGCTCTTTTGGAATCCTTATTGCTCTGGAGAACTCATGACCAAACTAAAGGAATTGATAACTGACTCCTGCAGTAAGAGAATCATGTCAGGAGTGAAATATCCATCCATAAAACACTTTAAAACCTCCATGTCTTTGTTTCTTTGCAGTAGAATTTTTTTGGGGGGCCAGTCGTGGGCCTGAACTCTGGGCCTTGGCGCATTACCTCAGGTCTTCAACTCAAGGCTAGCGCTCTACCACTTGAGCCACAGCACCACTTCTGGCTTATTTTTGCTCATGTGGTGCTGATGAATCGAACCAAGGGCCTCAGGCATGCAAGGTAAGTTCTTTACCACTGATCCACCTTCCCAGCCCCTGCAGTAGAAAATATTTAAAACAATGTTATTTCCTTTTGTTCTATGCTTGCCATCAAATGGCACATTATTTCTTTTTGTAATTCTCTCAACTAGAAGTTTACAAAAAAATTATATATGAGTAAAAACACACTAGAAAAAGTTAAGGACAGAGTTTTCTTCAAGCCTTCGGATTCTCTTCTTTTACAGTAAAAAGGAGAGCACAAGTTAACTTGAGCTTTGTCAATCCTCTATGTTCCATTCCTCTCCTGGGATCAGTTTCCATATTCAGTAACAGTTACTTCCAGGAACAATCTATGGTGCTGCTTGAGGTATAGTGAATGATTTCTGGCTTCACCGAAAT
This sequence comes from Dipodomys spectabilis, assembly GCF_019054845.1. Lineage (NCBI taxonomy): Eukaryota > Metazoa > Chordata > Mammalia > Rodentia > Heteromyidae > Dipodomys > Dipodomys spectabilis. The sequence continues at coordinate 3,110,549 of NW_024870710.1, forward strand.
AACACAAGGACACCTTTGGACCTGAAGTAACACGAGTTTTAGAGAAAACTTAATGAAGAGAAAATATGAAATTTATATTGCTTATAAATACATTATCCATGAGTATATTGAGTTCAAACTTTGTAAATTCTCTGTAAATTAAGGCGAATTTTAAAGGGGAAGAAGTTTCTCAGATCATTTTTTTTGGTGAGTGTATGTGCTGCGCATTATTTCCCAAGTGTACATGAATTTGTTAACTATAGCAATAATAAGAGAAAGAGAAATTCTGTGTTTAAGTATAAGGGTTCAATACACTATAGAAGACTCTACGAATAAGACCACATTGAAACAATAAAGCCAAGTCCAGTATGTAGATTTATGAGAGTGATATAGAGAAACCATTACTCCTACGTGGAACAGGAAGTATAAGGCTACCCCCTTTCTAAATCACGCTTGCTAATGACACAACTTTGTAGAAAGTACAATGATAGAATAATTCTGTTTTCAATGCAAGTTAGATATAAAAGCATGGACTTAATTGAAGAAAAAAAGTCCATCGTGAGAGAGCAGGGATTATACTAGCTATGAACTGGTGGATAAGATCACATTTTTTCTTTCCTTTACTTATATATTGTTTGTTGGTTGTGGTCTTGGAACTTGAACTCGGGGCCTTGCCCCTGTCCCTCTGATATTCAGCTCAAGGCTAGCGCTCTACCACTTGAGCCACAGTGCCGTTTGCCTCCTCCTTTGTTTCACCTTCCCATCCCTTCCCATCTCCACCCCCCCAGCCAAAGTTTTAAAGCTCACTTTTCGACATAATGTCTTGTACATCTCATTGTTGCAATGGGGCCACCTCTATCCTTAAAATTGTGCAGCAAAATATGTCTAAGAAATATATTTTTCAATAAGATGTTTCAATCATTAGATAAAGTTCATTTTACTTTAATATAAAGTTATCTCCAAAAATAAATTCTGCAACTAACCTAATGTATGTTTTCTTGCACAAAATGCTGTGACTTCTAGTCTTGTTATGTGATTTTAATTATATTTTTATTTGTGACATAATCCCTACTTACATTTATTACAAATTCCTGTAATTATACAAATCATGCCTGTACACACTATTTTGAATACTCTAATATTCAAACAAAATTATCTTTTTTCCTGTCTCCCACAGGGAAGGATGAGGTGCTAAAGTACATGGAATGGAAATTTGCAAAGTGAGGATGGGATCATGAGAAATTTCTACTTGGCTGAACAGGAATTCTTGTTTCTACAATACATTCTTACCACTTAATCACACAGGGAAAGCCACAAAATTTGAAGTTCATATGAAGGAATTACATTCCTAAAAGTTGTCGCAACCCGTCTCAAAAGTTCAATCTTATCACCAGTTCTTTGTGCTTGCTGGCTGATCTATTTCTCTACCATGTGTTTCATGTTGTTAAGTATATTAGTAATTCAGCTGTCAGTACATGGCAGGAGACTCTTAAAGTCACAGCTATTGCTGTGTAATATTCCGAAGATAGGAAAAAGATTATATTGTTCTCCAATTCCTCTCTTTGGCCTTTTATATACTAATTAATTGTCAAAACAATCTCGTAAGATGTTAGTTTATTTTCCCTTTTTAATTAGAGATTAAGCAAGTGTTTATCACAGCAAAAAGTGTTTGTGCTATCAGAGGTCTGATATGAACACCTTCTCAAGTAATGCTCTATGTACTGTAAATATGGAAGCCACAATAAAATTCTCTCTCTTTCTCTCTCTCTCTCTCTCTCTCTCTCTCTCTCTGCCTCTCCCTCTCTCTGTCTCTACACACACACACACACACACACACACACACACACAAAGCTGGCACCCAGACAAATGAGACATCAGTTCCATTCTTTTGTAATTATAGTTGATTGGTGTTTCCTCCATAAGTTTTTCTTTACTTAAGGATCTTGCCTGGACCTGTTTCTTTCCCTGAAATCAAGTACATTCAAGTCAAACTCCATGAATTCATACTACTACTCCAAAATACTAAAGTGTATTGGATCTAGAGACCAATAAAACACCCAGCTTGTTATTTTAGTAGAAATTGACATCAAGAAAGTAGAGGAATATTGATCAGGAACTGAGGTAAGAGAACAGGAGTATGTAGGAAAATGTAGAATACTGTGTGTGTGTTAGAGATACAGAATCAAATTCTGTAAACTCATGTATGGAAAACTTGTCATCCTATATTGAAAGCTCAATTTACATATACAGTTTTCCAGTTACTTTGCTTACCTATCACTTCTGATCACAAATCCTCTTATGAATGTTCATAGTATCTTTGAATATATCACAAGATTTGCATGTACTTATAATCTTAAGCATACAGTCTGCTACTACATCTCTCATTCTATGTGATGAACCCTTATTTTTTGTTTCTCTATTTGCTGAACGGATTCCTGGAAACAGGATATTGACAGCAAATCTGGGTGTAATTTACATTTTGTAAATTTAAAAAATAATATAAACTTTCTATTGACTAATCATTTTCTAAAAATGACTGATATTCATGAATACAATATTTTGGTGCCTTTAAGTAAATTGAGAATTGATGTGGTAGTTCTTGTGTCTAATTTACTTAACCACTAGATTGTTCATGTATGAACATGTATATTGGACTTTTTTATTTTTACATATAAAGTAGTCCTCAAGGGTTTGCTTTAAACTGATAATAGGGTGGTATCTTCCTATTCCAAACTTTATATATACTTCAGTAAAAGTACTAGAAACACATGATGTTTACAGGAGCAATATAAAAGATGAGAACATATTTCTAAAGAGATTTGATTTGATGATTAAAACACAGAAAAGAGTAAAATAGGTTCCTCGCTTGATACTGAATAAATTTCATATGAATGTAGCTCAAGATGAGACTCAGATAAATTCATATTAATAATACTGAGATTTACATCACAATATAAGCAATATAGGTATTTTTAAGGAATTGGTCATTCAAAGCCCTAGATACCTCATGGATGAAGAATGGAATTGAAAATAGCAGAGAAAAACAATTCAACATGCAGCTATTATGATTTTATACTGCTAATATGAAAGAAATGGAGCTTTTGCTTTTCTGAAGAAGAAAGTTTAGACAGCAATTTCAATGTAAAGCATCAGTTATAATGAGTCTAACGTCTTTTCCTCCAAGATATCCAAGAGTACTATACTCATCCTGTGAAATGTAAATAAGTAATAGTTTTAATTAGCCTTGGTTAATATTAATTTAATTGTGTAGCAAAAAGTTAAAATGTTTTCTATCATTCCTTCAATATAGTAGCATAACTTTATACTTTACTGTCTCTTCATACAAGCCTGAAATCACTACTTCAAAGTATCAAAAACAGAAAAGCAAAAATAACCTAATACAACAATCACAAATCCTAAATTATGTGAAGAAGACCACAATAAAAATAAATAAATCTGGGCTGGGAAGGTGGCTCAGTGGTAGAGCGCTTGCCTTGCATGCCTGAGGCCCTGGGTTCAATTCCTCAGCACCACATAAGCAAAAAGAAAAAAAGGAAGTGGCACTGTGGCTCAAGTGGTAGAGTGCTAGCCTTGAGCTGAAGGGCTGAGGGACAGCACCCTGGTCCATAGTTCAGGCCCCACGTCTGGCCCCCCCCCCCCAAAAATAAGATAAATAAATCTGAGGAAGAAGAAAAACAATGACAGAAGAAAAACAGCAGATTACTCTAGCTCTCTCTAATGAAACAGATTTAGAGTTCTAGCAGGTAATTCAGGTCTAGAGGGTCACACCAATTCAGCTATAATTATATATAGATATCCAATTTGAAAGAAGAGTTAATACTGTCTTCAGAAAAAAACAGAAATCTATGAAAAGTTACCCAGACAGGTAGGTGACTGCCATGACTGTGTTGGCCAACATATTCAAAAGCACATCTGCAGTGTGGAAATAGGGCAACATGGAAAAAAGCAGGAACATAAATGTACATCAAAGAAAGCCACATCCATCTACAGAGACAATTCACCATACCACTGGACAGTGTGAATTGTGGCTGAAACCACAAGTATTAACATCACAACATCTCACCTCAATTTGTTTCTACTCCTACACTTAATGGTCTAGACAAAAACCAAATTCCAGAAAAGCAAATCACAACAGAAAACCAACACCTGGCAAATCAACCAAGAATACAGAGAGTCATGTATGAAGATCATAGATTCCCCCAAAATAAAACCTCCAAATGACAGAACAAATAAGAAGAATACAATAAAAATTATGTCAAGGTAGTATAATTCACATAGTAAATAACCAGGCATTGGAACAGACAAGGACCTTGAAGTTAGTGATCAAAATACATTAAAAATCCTGCTGAAAAATGTGATTAATGGAAAGATAGAACACCTCTACAAGGAAATGTGTGAACAAGATGAGACCAACCAAAGATTAGCAAAATAATTCATGGAGACTACAAACAGAAAGATAAAAAATTCTGAGAAGGCAAGAGAGTACAAGAAAAAACAGATGCCTAGTTAAAAGATATGAGAGAAGACACAGAAAACAAGCCTTAATTCTCCCCCACCCAAAGAAAATACATACAGAAAGTCCATACAGGACCTAAAACAAAGCTTTAATAAACAGATAGACCTCCTAAAAATGACCAATTAGAAGATGGGGAAATCAAAAACAAAGTAGAAATTCTCCATAGCAAATAGATGACATAGAAGGTAATCTCAGGGTCAAAGACAGAATAGGTCTAATAGGAAAGAGGAGATAATCATTTAGAACAAATCCAAGAAATAAGAAATGATCTTGCAGAACTTCAAGATTCAGAAGATCAAATTTCGGGGAGATAGGTATGAAGAAAGAGAAGAGCAGGAAGCTAAATTGATGAGAAACAAATTACAGAATTCTAGCAGAGAACATGCCAAACATCCAAAGAGATAGGCTCATTCAGTGAAGAGAAGCCTTTAGAACACCAAACAGAGAATTCTAGAACTGAAAAATAAACCACCACATCATAACCCATTAGAGGATCATGAAAGATCAAGGAAAGGATTCTTACAGCTGCCAGAGTGAAAAGAATGATTATTTATAAAGAATATATAGTCACAATAAATACAGATTTCTTAGTTGATATGATAAAACGGAGAGCCTGACATGATATATGACAAACATTAAGGGTAAACATCTACCAATTCATCCCAAGCCAAACACCCCTTTACATTTAAAGGATATATAAACATATTTCATGACAAAGAAAACTTGAAACAACGTATATCCAGCAAATCAGCTGGATAGAAGTTAATCAAATATATCCTACATAGAGAAGATCAAGAAGAACAGGAAATGGTTATATAAAATGCTCCCTACTAGAGAACAAGGTAAATATGTTAACAGTAGATGAAGAACAGCTCCTAACAGAAGGGGTATAACATAGCAGGGCTTATCAGATATTTCTCAGTCTTAACTCTCAATATGAATGGATTTAAATTTCCAAATAGAAGATATAGATTAGATAGTAGTATCAAAAAAACAAGAGACACATTTTATTGACAAAAACAAACACATACTCAAACTAAAAGGCTGGAAGGAAAATTTTCACGTTTTCTTTTTCTGTGAAAGTCCTGGCTATCAGGTATGGAGTGGAATACATATGCAGACATATATCCTATGTAATTAATGTAATAAATGCTTTTTTGGGGGGGTCTGGTCGTGGGGCCTGAACTCTGGGCCTGGGCGCTGTCCCTCAGCTCTTCAGCACAAGGATAGCACTCTAACACTTGAGCCAGTGTGCCACTTCTGCCTTTTTTCTTTTTGCTTATGAGTAATCGAACCCAGGGCATCGTGCATGCAAGGCAAAAGTTCTACCACTAAGCTACCTTCCCAGGCCCATGTAATCAATGTTTTATGTGACATAATAGTCAATAAAATAAATGTTCAATGCATGAATAAAACAAAAAATAACTGCACTGAATGAAAAATAGTCAACATATGTTTATAAATATAAATCATATATGTAAATTGTACATGAATAGGATGTTTTCTAGTGGTGGGGATCTATTTCAGGCCTAAGGAACAGACTTGAATTTCTTGACTTCAAGGAAACCAGCTTTCCCTTCCCACATAGTGCATCATAGTTACCAAGACCATGAGTTCCAAAACCAGTCCTGGCAGAAAAACGGCACCTTTATAGTATGTGAGACCCAATTCTTAGTTATTTCATTATGCCTCCATTTTATTAATGTGATTGTTTAAATGCTCAATGAACTATTAACTAACATCGATCAGTGTCCTATAATATAATTGTTTATAATTTTATACTGGAATCATTCAAGAACTGGTCATTCAATCATGACACTCTTCACATTCCGTTGGTAATCATATGGATAGAAGTAAGTTTCTTAGGATCTCCTGCCATTTGGAGGTGGCAGGACCAGGATTCGAACTGTGGGCTACAGCTCCCACCACTTAAACCCAAGGATAGGGAACTCACGTGTTTGTCCAAGAACGTCAGCAAGACCAATGATTAAGCTGGCACCAGTGTCTCTCAGCAGTCCTCCTTGATACTTACAAGGGTGTGATTGGAGGATCATGGTTGAAGTCACCCTGGGAAGGAAAGTCCTTGAGACCCCTTTCCAGCTTCAGTGACAACAAAGCCAGAAGCGCTGTGGCTCCAGTTTGGAGGTCCAGCCTTGAGCAAAAGTAGCTCACAGACTGTGCCCAGATCCTGAGTTCAAGGTCCAAGAATGGCAACGAACAGACATACACAATAATCTGTGCAGCAATCCGGTTAAAGCTAGTCACCCTCTTGTCTCCAACTGAATTGACATTCTTCCCTGGGAAAAGGGCTGTGGATATGCTAACTTCTTGACTCTGCCCACGCTGATTGCATCACAGGATTCCGGCCACACCCCCTTTCTTTCATGGTTCTTTCTGACCAATGGGATACAAGAATGGTGGCCACGCCCACATTCCATGCTGCCTGGTAGCACCTGGATTCCCACTGTTAGTTTACACCACTACCAGCAGTTGAGGAAGGTGAGGTCTTTGAGTGCTGAGGAAGAGACTCAAGGTGACTTCGCGGAGTACAGTAGGAAATTGAGAAGCCTGCCCTTGCCCCAGCCGCTTTCCCCATTTCCCAAGTTTCGAGATTTCAAATATCAGGCAACGGCACGCTGCCAGCCCGATTAAAGCCCCAACCTGATCCCTGGACATGGTTCTCTACTTTGGGCCCATTTGTCCACAATACCGTTGCCATCACTGCTCGCCCCACCTGAAGCAGCCTCCAGCAGCTTCTCCCAGCAGCACAGGTGAGTGGCCGCCCCCAACCCACCCCTACCGAGGTCAGACACTCCCCTGTGGGCACCATGACCCCTGCTTGTTTCCTCTCCCTGGTTCTGAGGAGCCAACTTTCTGTCTTGGGCATATCTGAAACAGAGACTCAATATATGCTCTGGCTGGGCTGGATAGAGGTCCTCCTATCTGTGACAGGTATGCTCCTCCAGACGTGGTCCTCTGTAGTTGAGATGGTAGACATGTAGCAACATGAGCAGTCATAAATTTAGATGGATTATCCCCAACTTTTAGACCACAGCAGCCGATTCTTGACACTCTGGGTAGGACCGCAACCATCAGACCTCATTTTCCACACAGGACAGTTGTTAGGAAACAAGGGAATTATGCAGAGGGATCTCTGAAACATGGGTAGGCACAGAGGGAGCAGCCTTCAGATAAGGTTCTCTGCAGTTCTGTGAGCAAATGACAAGAAGATACCCGGAAAGGGCTCAGCTAGGGCTTTTTATTAATCGTGCAACAGATGTGGGATTACGAAACAAAACATGGCTCTCTTTCATCATTACCCTATCCCCATATGAAAGGGGATCCTACATTCTATGGAGTTTTGCAGCTGGGGAACCAAGGCACAGAGAAGCCAGGTGACCTACTTGACTTCAACTTCACAGGAAGCTCTCCCTGACTTTGCTACCATGCTCCCTAAGACAATGGTTGTTATTCAGTAGACTTCTGGTGCTAGGAATTCCACTTCTTGTCAGTCGTGGGGCTTGAACTCTGGGTCCAGGCACTGTTCCCGAACTCCTCAACAAAAGCCTAGCACTCTACCACTTGATCCCACAGAACCATTTCCGGTTTTCTGGTGGTTCTTTGGATATACGAGTCTCACAGACGTTCCTGCCGGGGTTGGCTATGAACCATGATCCTCTATCTCAGCCTCCTGTATAGTTAGGATTAGAGTTCTAAGCCACTAGCAAACTACTTAATTGTAATTGTGACTTTTTTTCTCTCCCACTTTGACAAGAACTGGTTAAATGGGTGCTGGAGGAGGGGGTTCGGCATCCCCATGTGGCTAGAACCCTAGGTGGCTCTCTCATTCTGGAGGTGGGCTGTAGCACCGTTTACTGAAGAGGCTGTCTTTCTTCCATTCTATTTTTTTAGATCCCTTATCAAAGATTAGATGGCTATAGGTCTGTAAGTTCATTTCTGGGTTTTCAATTCTATTCCATTGGTCCTGAGGTCTGTTCTTGTACCAGTACCAAGCTCTTTTGATTATTATGGCTTTATAGTAGAGTTTGAAATTTGGTATTGATATTCCTTCAGTAGCGTTCTTTCCGTTGATGAGCGTTTTTGCTATTTGGGGTCTTTTATTGTTCCATATGAATTTTTGGATTGCCTGTTCTATTTCCTTGAAGAATGAGGTAGGACTTTTGATAGGAATCGCGTTGAATTTGTAGATAGCCTTGGGAAGTATTGCCATTTTCACGATGTTATAAGTTTACAGAAAAGTTATGTATGAGTAAAAACACACTCGAAAAAGTCAGGGACCATTTCCTTCAAGCCTTTGGATTCTTTTCTTTTTCTTATTTTTTATTGTAAGATACTATACAGAGGGTTACAGTTACATGAGCAAGGTAATGAGTTCACTTCCTATTGAGTATTGTTATCCCCTCCATTGTTTTCCCCCTATCATCCCTTCACTCCCTACCTTCTCTGAGGTTTTTTTTTTTTTTTTTAATTGTGGTTAAGTGATTACATAAATTCCCAAATTTCACAGTATGGTGGAATAATGATCTCATTTAAAGTCACAAGTTCATTCTAACTTTCCTGGAGCAAATTGTCTATCACAGTCTATAACATATAACAGTGTACACTATAAACCATACATCTGATCAGCAGCATCGGGATATTTATTTGTGGTTTGACCAGATGAGTGGGAGTTCTTTGCTTCTTAAGTCCTGTTAATTTTGTCGTATCACCTAACATTTTGGATTTAGCATCCACTTATCAGGGAGATCATATACCATTTGTCTCTTTGCTCTTGGCTTACCTCGCTCATCATGATTCCTTCTAGCTCAATCCATTTCCCTGCAAATGCCATTATTTTCTCATTTCTAATGGCTGCATAATTTTCCATTGTTTATAGATACCACAATTTTTGGATCCATTCATCTGTGGTGGGGCATCTGGGTTGTTTCCATATCCTACCTATTGAGAACAGTGCTGCAATGAACATGGAGGTGCACGTGTCCTTGTATATTGGTTCCTGATGTTCAGGGTACATGCCTAGAAGTGGTATGACTGGGTCGTAAGGGAGGTCCAATTTTAGTTTTCTAAGGATCCTCCAGACTGCTTTCCAAAGTCGTTGTATAAGTGTACATTCCCTCCAGCAGTGTAATAGGGTTTCTCTTTCTCCACATCTCCTCCAGCATTTGTCGTTGGCTGATTTGTGGATGTGAGACATTTTGACTGGGGTAAGGTGGTATCTCAGGGTTGTCTTTATTTGCATTTCCTTCACCACCAGGGATGATGAACATTTCCTCATGTGTTTCGTTGCCATTTTTATTTCTTCATCTGAGAAGTCTCTCTTTAGTTCCGTTGCCCATTTAGTAATTGGTTTGTTAGGTTTGGGAGGGATTAGTTTCTTGAGTTCCCTGTATATACTGGATGTTAACCCCTTGTCTGATATATTGCTGATAAATATTTTTTCCCAATTAGTTGGTTGTCTTTCTAGCTTGGTTGCGATAGATTTAGCTGTGCAGAAGCTTTTTATTTTAAGGTAGTCCCATTTTTCGAGTCTCTCACCAATTTGTTGTATCCCTGGGACTCTGTTCAGGAAGTTCCTTTCTGTGCCTATTCGTTCAAGTGTCTCTCCTACTCTGTCCTTCAGTGGTTTCAGAGATTCAGGTTTAATGTTAAGGTCTTTAATCCATTTTGAGTTGATGTTGGTGCATGGTGATAGGCTGGGTCCACTTTTAGTTTTCCTCATGTGGCCGCCCAGTTTTCCCATCACCAATGTTTGAAGAGGCTGTGTTTCTTCCATTGTATGTCTTTGGTTCCTTTGCCAAATGTCAGCTGACTGTAGGCATGTGGATTCATTTCTGGATCTTCTATTCTATACTATTGGTTTTTGGGACTGTTTTTGTGCCAGTACCATGCTGTCCTTGTTATTATGGCTCTATAGTAGAGTTTGAAGTGCGGCATGGACATCCCTCCCATGTTGTCTTTATTCCCTAGAATTGTTTTGGCTATTCTAGGTATTTTGTGGTTTCATATGAATTTTTGGACTGTTTTCTGTATTTCAGAGATGTACATCATTGGGATTTTAATAGGAATTGCATTGAATTTGTATATTAATTTGGGCAGTATTGCCATTTTCACCATATTGTCTGCCTGTCCAAGAGCATGGGAGGTCTTTCCATTTCCTAGTGTCTTCCTAGTGTCTTTTTATAGTTTTCATTAAATAGTTCTTTCACATCTTTGGTTCGGTTAATTCCTAAATATTTTATTTTTTTGGAGGTTATTGTGAATGGGATTGCTCCCTTTATTTCCCTCTCTTCTTGTACATTGTCAGTGTACAGAAAGGCAACTGATTTTTGTGGGTTTATTTTGTATCCTGCTACTTAGCCGAAGTGATTTATGATTTCTAAGAGTTTGGGGATGGAGTTTTTGGGATCCTGAAGGTATAGTATCATGTCATCTGCAAAAAGGGATAGTTTAACTTCTTCTTTCCGTACGCAGATCCCTGTAATGTCTTTTTCTTGCCTTATTGCCCTGGCTAAGGTTTCCAGGACTATATTGAAGAGGAGTGGAGACAGTGGGTATCCCTGGCTTGTTCCTGATTTTAAAATTGGTTGTAGCTTTTCCCCATTAAGTATAATATTTGTTATTGGTCTGTCATAAATGGCTTTTATTGTTTTAAGAAATGTTCCTTCTATTCCTATTTTCTCCAGAGCGTTTAGCATGAACGAATGTTGAATTTTATCAAAGGCCTTTTCTGCATCTGTGGCGATAATCATGTGATTCTTGACCTTGGCTCTGTTGATGTGTTGGATTACATTTATTTACTTACGTATGTTATACCATCCCTGCATCTCTGGGATGAAGCCTACCTGTTCATAGGGTATGATTTTTTTAATGTGTTTCTGGATTCTGTTAGCTAGAATCTTGTTAACAATCTTTGCATCTGTGTTCATCAAGGAAATTGGCCTGTAATTCTTCTTTTTGTTTGGGTCTTTGCCTGGTTTGGGAATGAGTGTGATATTGGCTTCGTAGGATGAGTTTGGGACATCTCCCTCCTTCTCTGTTTCTATGAAGAGCTTGAGGAGTATTGGTATTAGTTCTTCTTTAAAGGTCTTATAGAATTCTGCTGTGAATCCATCTGGTGCTGGGCTTTTTTTTGTTAGAAGAATTTGATAGCTTCCTGTATCTTTTGAAGGATATTGGCTTATTTAATTGGTTTATTTCTTCTTTGCTCTGTTTGGTCAACTTGTATTTCTCTAAAAATGCATTCATTTCTGCCAGGTTTTCTTCCTTTTGAGATTATAACTTTTGAAAGTAGTCCCTTAGGATTGTTTGGATATCTTGGTTACATGTTGTGATTTTTTCCGTGACATCCCTATTCCTGTTAATATAGGTTTTCTCTCTTCTTTCTTTAATTAATCTTGCCAACGGTCCATGAATTTTGTTTATTTTTTCAAAGAACCAGGTTTTTGTTTGGTTAATTTTGGCTATAATTTTCTGATTTTGTAATTGGTTAATCTCTGCTCTTAATTTGGTTATCTATCTCCATCTAGTAACTTTAGGTTCCATTATTTTCTTGTTTTTCTAGCTGTTTTAATTCCAACATGAGATTATTTACTTGGTCTGTCTCCATTCTCTTGATGTGGGCACTGAGGGCAATAAACTTGTCCCTCAGGACTGCTTTTGCTGTGTCCCATATGGTACTTTGCGAAGTGTTTTCATTTTCATTGAGTTGTAGGAAATGTATTATTTCTTCTCTGATCTCTTCTGTTACACAGGTATTGCTAAGGAGTGTGCTGTTCAATTTCCATGTATTAGAGAAATTTCTGCGGTATGCTTTGTTATTGAGAACTAGCTTGATTCCACTGTGGTCAGATAGGATACAGGGGATTATGTCGATCCATTTGTATTTGCTTAAGTTCCTTGCATGAACTATGATATGGTCTATTTTGGAGAAAGTTCCATGAGCTGCTGAGAAGAATGTGTACTGTGTTGTTTTAGGGTGAAATACTCGGTAGATGTCAGTTAATTCCTCTTGAAGTATGGCCTCAATTAATTCAGTAGCTTCTTTGCCAATCCTCTGGTTGATAGACCTGTCCTTTGGTGAGACGGGTGTGTTAAAGTCTCCTAGTATTATCATATTGGGATCTATTTTATTCTGTAAGTGTGAGAGTATTTGTGTAACATATCTGGGTGCACCAATATTTCTTTCATTAATTTTGATTCTACTTACAGCAGGCATTTTAAAAATTAGTGGAAAACTTAAGACTTTCTTGTGTTTCATGGTCCCATTAGTACTCAGTAAGCTTAATAAAGAATGAGAATCCAAGAACTATGTGAAGAAATTGTATCTCCAATCACCTATTCCCTTTCATTAATTACTGGAGCTAAGAGAACCGGATCCCTAAAATCTGACCTTCCGAATTCAAGAATGAGGTGGGAATAAGACAAGGAAAGAGAGACATAGTAATTTGCACTGGAGTTGCTGTGTTGTCGTAATGAGCACCTGTACTCAGGCAATCTTTTTGAATCCCACAGTTAGCTTTTTGGTGCTTTTCTATTAGTATGACAAAGATAACTGACTTTCCCAGATTTAGAGTTGTAAATGTGTGGGAAACATTCCTTTATGCATGGAATCTTCCTTATTATTGTGTATCATTCACTTTGGCTCTCCGTGCCTTATCCATCCTTGTTGCAAGTATGTATTTCTACAAATGGAGACGTTGGTTCAGCATTTGTTTTTAAATGATTAAGTTATGTGAATTTGGAAATTGTGTGATTTGCTGTAGAAGTAAGGTGTTATGGTTAGGACCCTTTGTTCCATGTTGGCATTTCTTTGTGGAATTTTTATTGGGGTCCTTACACATGGACTCATGTGTAAATAATTCTTCCAATATTACAGTATAATCCAGTAGAGTGGGACATTTCATTAGAAATTTAAAACATGCCTAAAATTCTTTTAAAATATACTTTTAAATATAATATCATAATTAAAAGCTTTGTTCTGTTTTTTTGTAATTTTAATATTATTGTCAAAGTGATGTACAGAGGGGTTACAGTTACATAAATAAGGCAGTATAACATTTCTTGTGTAACTTGTTACACCCTCCCACATTTTTTGTCCTCTTTCCTTGGCTCTCTCAATCCCACTGCCCAAGGTGTACAAATCATTTCCAACATATTGTCACTTTTGATTTCCTTTAAGTAAATATTTGTGCTGTTTCCATCATGGAGCTCCACAATGTGAACACTGGAACACCACGGTTATACCCCTCTGCCTTGCATATATGCATATATATATATATATATATATATATATATATATATATGCATATATGCAGCTCCACTTCTGGCATCTTGGTGATTGAAAAGATTTTCTCTGGGGGCTGGCTTTGAACCATGCTCCTCAAATTTCACCCTTGTGAGTAGGTAGGATTACAGGTGTGAGCCTACTTTATACTTTGCTTTTCTTATCATTGTATCATGCATATATTTCCTACCCAATATCATCCTTAGAAATTTCATACTGTTCTAAGAACATCACTTATAATGATTACAACGAAGTCCAGTGCTTATAAATTCCATAATTAATTTAACTGTTTTTATCACTGAAAATCTTTGCTGTCTCCAAAATATTAAATGCATCATCAAAGTTCTTTTGGATTTTTCATTCTAGTATTCATTGTTTATGAATAGATAAGTGTCTGTTTGTTAGAAATAACCAAATACAAACTTTCTTCTTACATAATGATCCATCTTAACGTTGCTCATCTAAAACAGTAAGTTACTCCTCCCTGTGTAGTTATTCTTTTTCCCATCATGCAGTTCTAGTTTGGAAAATTTTACACACCTTACCCACTATAATGCCTTTGTCTGAAATCCCTCTTGCTATTGTCCAGATTTTGTACAGTTTTTGTAAAAACCTTCTCCATGGTATTTCATTAATAAGAAGGCATATTTAATTAATACCAACTTAATGTCATCATTTCCATGGGTATTTGCATTTTAGCCTGGATCAGAACTTGATTCTAAAAGGATTTTATTTTAATGGAAGCATCAGAGCATCAGTCAGAAGGCTGAGATTACCCTTATGAAAGAATTTTATCAGGTCTCCACCAAACCAGCCCTACAAAAGATTCTTAAAGATGTCCTACACATAGAAAACCAACAAGACCACAATAAAGGCCAAGAAACAGCACCCAAACTGAGAATCCAAGAACCATATGAAGAACCCAGTTTTCGCAAACCCCAAGAAGGTGGAAAACATGGCAGGAACTCCTAAATACCTCTCAGTCCTATCTCTTAACATTAACGGACTTAACTCTCCAATTAAGCGACATAGACTGTCTAGTTGGATTAAAAAACAAGATCCTTCTATCTGCTGCCTTCAGGAGTCACATCTTGTCCGTAAAAACAAACACATTTTCAATGTGAAAGGCTGGAGCAAAATCTACCTAGCAAACGGCCCCCATAAATAAGCGGAAGTTGCAATCCTAATATCAGATAAAATAGAGAAGAGAAAAAGAAGGTCTCTACATACTAATTATGGGATCTCTCCTTCAGGAAGATATTGCAATTCTAAACATCTATTCGCCAAACAATGGAGCACCCAA
Organism: Dipodomys spectabilis; assembly: GCF_019054845.1. NCBI lineage: Eukaryota > Metazoa > Chordata > Mammalia > Rodentia > Heteromyidae > Dipodomys > Dipodomys spectabilis. The sequence continues at coordinate 3,125,672 of NW_024870710.1, forward strand.
ATTTATCAAAGAAACACTACTTTCCCTCAAATCCCATATAGATCCAAAGACATTAATTGTTGGGGATTTTAACACACCACTCTCCCCACTAGATAGATCAACTCGGCAAAAACTCAACAGAGAAACTGCAGATCTAAACAGCTGCATAGATCAAGTAGATTTTACAGACATCTACCTAACATTTCACCCAGCAACATCAGAATACACGTTTTCTCAGCAGCACATGGAACATTTTCTAAAATAGACAACATTTTAGGCCACAAAACAAACATGTCTAAATTCAGAAACATTGAAGTTATACCTTGCATTCTCTCTGACCACAAGGGAATAAAATTAGAAGTCAACAGCAAAAGCCACCAAAGAAAGTCCGGTATCGCATGGAGGCTAAACAACACACTGTTGAATCACGAGTGGGTCATGGAAGAGATTAGAAAGGAAATTCAAATGTTCATGCTATTCAACAAAAATGAGCACACAAATTACCAGCTCCTCTGTGACAAAGCAAAGGCAGTACTCAGAGGCAAGTTTATAGCTCTGAGCTCCTACATAAACAAATTGGAGGGATCTGAAACCAACAATTTAATGACACAGCTAAACCTCCTTGAAAAAGAGCAGCAAGATAAAATCCAATCCAGTAGACAGAAAGAAATGATTAAAATTAAATCAGAATTAAATGAATTAGAATCCAAAAAAACTATAGAAAGAATCAACAAAACAAAGAGATGGTTCTTCGAAAAAATTTACAAAATTGACAGACCCTTAGCAAATCTTATCCGAAAAAGAAGAGAACACACCCTAATAAACAAACTCAGAGATGAGAATGGAAACATCAGCACAGAAACAACCAAGATTGAAAACATTATAAGGGAATACTTCTCAAAACTTTATGTTAATAAATTTCAAAACTTGACAGAAATGGACCTTTTCCTTTGACATGCCAAAACTAAACCAAGATGAGTTAAACCAGCTTAACAGGCCCATATCAAGCATTGAAATAGAAACAGCAATAAGAGACCTCCCAGCTAAGAAAAATCCAGGACCAGATGGTTTCACAGTGGAATTTTACAAGGCCATCAAAGCAGAGCTCACACTAATACTCCTCCAAATCTTGAATGAAATTGAAAGAGAAAGTTCACTACCGAGCACATTCTATGAAGCCAGGATAACCCTCATACCAAAACCAGGCAGGGACTCATCAAAGAAAGAGAACTATAGACCCATTTTTTTGATGAACATTGATGCAGAACTTCTCAAAAAAATTTTGGCCAATCGACTTCAACAATTCATCCAAAAAATCATACACCACGATCAAACAGGATTCATTTCAGGGATGCAAAGCTGGTTCAATATACGCAAATCAATTAATATTATTCATCACATCAACAGGAGCAAGGATAAGAACCACATGGTTATCTCAATAGATGCAGAAAAAGCATTCGACAAGATCCAAAATCCCTTTATGATGAAGGTTTTGGAAAAACTAGGAATCCATGGAACATTCCTCAATACAATAAAAGCTGTATATGACAATCCTACAGCCGCATTATACTTAATGGTGAAAAACTAAAGCCATTCCCTCTTAACTCAGGAACAAGACAAGGATGTCCACTCTCTCCACTTCTCTTCAATCTAGTATTAGAATGCCTAGGTACAGCAATAAGACAAGATGCAGACATAAAGGGGATCCAAGTAGGAAAAGAAGAAATAAAACTCTCCCTCTTTGCAGATGACATGATCGTATATTTAAAGAATCCCATAAACTCCACTCCCAAATTACTCAAGCTGATTCAAAACTTTGGCAAAGTAGCAGGGTATAAAATTAACCCCCAAAAATCAATGACTTTTCTGTATGCCAACAATGAGAAAAGCGTGGCTGAATTTAGGAAAGCAACTCCATTTGTAATAGCCCCACAAAAAATAAAATACCTAGGAATTAACTTAACCAAAGAAGTGAAGGACCTCTATGATGAAAACTTTAAAATCTTGAAAAAGGAAATCCAAACAGAACTTAGAAAATGGCAAAACCTCCCATGCTCCTGGATTGGAAAGATTAACATGAAAATGGCAATACTTCTCAAGGCTATCTACAAATTCAACGTGATACCTATCAAAATTCCGACCTCATTCTTCAAGGTAATAGAAGAGGCAATCCAAAAATTCATATGGAACAATAAAAGACCCCGAATAGCAAAAACGCTCCTCAATGGAAAGAACACTGCTGGAGGAATATCAATACCAAATTTCAAACTCTACTATAAAGCCATAGTAATCAAATCAGCTTGGTATTGGCATAAGAACAGACCTCAGGACCAATGGAATAGAATTGAAAATCCAGAAATGAACCCACAGACCTATAGCCATCTAATCTTCGATAAGGGAGCTAAAACAGTAGAATGGAAGAAAGACAGCCTCTTCAGTAAATGGTGCTGGCAAAATTGGTTAACTACTTGTAGAAAACTAAAGATAGATCCTTATATATCATCTTGCACCAGAATCCACTCCAAATGGATCAGAGACCTCGAAGTCAAAGCAGACACTCTGAGAACATTACAGGATGGAATAGGAGAAACCCTAGGTTTCCTTGCCGAAATTTTCTCAATAGAGACCCGGAAACACAACAAATCAAAGAACGGTTGGACAAATGGGATTGCATGAAGTTGCAGAGCTTCTGCATGGCAAAGCACATAGCTAACAAGATCAATGGAAAGCCCACAGATTGGGAGAAGATTTCACTAGCCATACAAAGGACAAGGGTCTCATATCTAAAATATACTTGAAACTCAAAAAATTAAATCCCCCAACAACAAATCCTCAAAGAAACAACTGCCCAATAAATAAGTGGGTTAAAGACTTGAAGAGAAACTTCTCTGAAGAAGAAAAAAGGATGGCCAATAGACACATGAACAAATGCTCAACATCCCTAGCCATAAAAGAAATGCAAATCAAAACAACATTGAGATACCACCTCACCCCAGTTAGAATGGCTATAATCAAGAAATCTAAAAACAACAGATGTTGGAGGGGATGTGGACAGAAGGGAAACTTACTTCATTGTTGGTGGGAATGTAAACTTGTTCAACCACTTTAGAAAGCAGTATGGATGTTCCTGAAAAGACTTCACATAGAACTGCCCTATGACCCAGCAATCCCACTTTTGGGCATTTACTCAAATGTTTACAAACAAGACCACACTAAAGCTACCAGCACAACTATGTTTATTGCAGCATTATTTACCATAGCTAAGAATGGAACCAACCCAGATGCCCCTCAGTAGATGAATGGATCAAGAAAATGTGGTATATATACACAATGGAATTCTATTCCTCCATCAGAAAGAATGACACTGCCCCATTTGTTAGGAAATGGAAAAACTTGGAAAAAATTATATTAAGAGAAGTAAGCCAAGCCCAAAGAAACATAGGTCCCATGGTTTCCCTCATTTGCAATATCTAGTATATGTATGAGTCAAGCGGAAAAGGTCAGATAATGTGATGTTAGGAAAATGAACCCTTAGATATGTATTTTAATGCTTTTTTACTTCATGCATTTGTTTCTAACGCATTTATAAGATTATCTCTTTTTTGCTTTGTATGTCCCTCCCCCACACTGTAACCCCTGCTTTCACTATATTTGATGTCAGTATAACTTGTGGAAGAGATGGGGAAAAACAAGTCGTTTGAGGATACAGGTGGACCTGTTGCAACAATGAGAAGTACAAGTTGTCATGTCGAAAACGAGCTTTACAACGTTGGTGTGGGGGGTGGATGGGGGAGGATTTGGTGTTGGGGGGATGGGGGAAGGTAGGTAAGGGATGTGAAGAGTGAACAAAGGAGGAGGCTGCAATGCTTGATAAGAAATGTACTCATTTACTGCCCATGTAATTGTAACCCCTCTGTACAGTATGTTCACACAAAAAAAAATTAAATTAGAAAAAAAATTTATCTTTCGTTGCTTATTTTTTTTTTTGGAATTTAATGGCTAAAGATTACCAGCTCATATAGCCTCTGTTGTCACTGTATTTGATTCTGGTTCCCTCATCCTGTATATATATTTTTCTAATTTGGGGATGGGAAGGCTAACAAAATGTTGAAACAAGTGTACAGGTTGACCAATTGTAACAATGAGATGTACAATACACTATCTTGAAAATGAACTTCACAACTTCAAGTTATGGAGACGGAAGGGTTGGGGAAGTATGCAGGGAAGGAATTGTAGGAGGAAAACAAAGGATGGGTAACAATGCTCAACAGGAAATGTACTCATTACCTTACTCATGTAACTGTTACCGCTCTAAACAGTATTTTTACAATAAAAATATTTTAAAAGATTACAAGCTTATACTCCCACAGTTAACTTGCTATACACCTTAAATGCTTCATATGGCTCGAAATGGGAAAACAAAAAGAACGCAACTTTCAATATAGTTTGTCTATTGTTGTAACACCAAGATGACAAATGCAGTGCCAAGTGCAGTGTATAGTCATTAACCTCAAGAATTCTGAGTTGTTTTCTTTGACCGGAAATCTCTTAATTTTATTATACATAATATGCAGAAATGCCCTGAAAATTATTCATGCAGAAAAACCAGGTCTACAAAATCAGGAAAATTTGACCAAGTCAAAAAGAGTAAAATAAGACAAGAAAAATTCTATTCCTGTTTATATAATAGCTAGGATTAAATATGGTTCTACTAATAGTTCTGAAGAAGAAAAACAATTATTTAAGTGAATTGTTATTACGATGATGCTAATATCCTTCTCTTGGATTGTTCCCTGTATTAATATGCAGTGTCCGTCCTTGTCTTTTTGGATTGATTTTAATGAAAAGTTTACTTTGTCAGATATCAGGATTGCTACACCAGCTTTCTCACGGGGGACATTTGATTGGTAGATTCTTTTCCAACCCTTCACTCTGAGTTTGCTTGTATGTTCGGCTGAGTGGTGGGTCTCCTGAAGGCAACAGGATGGGTCATGTTTTCTGATCCAATCTGCAGGTCTTTTCCTTTTGATTGGCTAATTAAGCCCGTTAATATTAAGTGATATTACAGAGAGATGCATTGTGGTCCCTATCATTCCCTGTTTTCCTAACTTTTTCTTCTTTCCTTTCCTCCTGTGCTTGCCCAGTTAGACTTCTATTACTGCCTATCTGGTGCGGGTACAAGTTCCTGGTTGCTTCTTCAGGTTGTGTTCCTTCTTTTAGTATTGTTTGTAATGCTGGCTTAATGTTTATATATTCATTTAGTTTTTCTTTGCTATTAAAAATTTTCAGCTCTCCATCAAATGTGAATCCTAGCTTTGCTGGGTATATCAGTCTGGATTGGCAGTTATTGGCTCTCAGGGCTCGTATGGTACTTTCCCAGGCCTTTCTTGCATTCAGTGTTTGTGTGGAGAGAGCTGCAGTGATTCTAAATTTTTTTCCATTGTTGTATAGCTCCTTCTTCATTTTTGCTGCATGCAAGATTGTTTCCTTATTATTCAGATCTATCTTTTTTTACTATAATATGTCTAGAAGTGTTTCTCCTGGGATCTTGCTTGTTGGGTGTTCTATATGCTTCTGTTACATAGGTAAGATGTTCTTTTTTGCGGTGGGGAAAATTTTCACCCATTATCTTGTTGAATAGGTGTTGTATTCCCTTGCTCTGAAATTCCTCACCTTCGTCCACTCCAATTATATGAAGGTTAAATTTCTTGGCATTATCTTCTTTCTCTTGAATTTCCCTTTGGCTTAATTTGAGTGATTTTTCCATATCTGTCACTTTTTGTTCCAGTTGGTGTATTCTGTCTTCTGTATCTGACACTCTACATTCCATTTCGTTCACTCTGTTGACCGTGGCTTCTATTGTCGTTTGCATGGAGGAAATGGATTCCTTTATGGATTCGATGTTGGTTCTCAAACTATAGATCTCATCTCTTAATGAGGCATGTACTACCTCTAATTTGGCATTTATCTCACTTCTTACTGAGCTTTGTGCAGCCTCTATTTTTGAATGCATCTCCTGTTTGATATCTTGTATCTCTTTTGATAGTTCATCCTTGTGCTCTTTCAATTTCTGATCTATTTCTTGCTTTATTTCTTGAGTCATTGCCTCAGCAACCCTTGGATGTAGTTTTTGTCTTCCATTCCTGTTTTGCTCCCACTGGGGTTCTCCCCTGCGTGGCTGCTGGCTATTGAGGATAGCTTGCTATCCTGGGTAGTGATAAATCTTGTAATTTTTCTCTGTGATTTTCTCATGGGGGTTCAGGGATTATTGGAGACTAATTTGCAATTTTGTTTTGTTGTGTCTGTTTTTGCTTGGTTGCTGATTCTGTATTGGTAGAGAGAGTCTGTGCCTGATCTGGGTTCTGTTGGGGGTATACTTCCAGCTGCTGGTCTGACCTACACAAGATTCTCGGCTCTCTGCTGTAGATCACTGGCAATTTCCGCCTTTGGAAGGGTTGAGCACCCTATACTGCTGATGTTTGCTCCTATGAGTGCTCTTGACAAGATCAGATGCTCTGGACGTACTCTCCCAGATGCTGGAGTCGGCTATGGGCTCCTGAAGTTTTTGTTTGTTTGTTTGGTTTTGTGGGGGCCAGTTGTGGGCTTAAACTCTAGGTTTGGGTGCTGTCCATCAGCTCTTCAGCTCAAGGCTGGCACCCTACCATTTGAGCCACAGCACCACTTCGGACCCTTTCTGCTCATGTGATGCTGAGGAATCAGATCCAGGGCCTCATGCACCGAAGACTATCACTCTACTGCTGAGCCACCTTACCAGCCTGAGCTCCTGCCTACTATGAGGTGCTGGTGGCCTGTGTTGCCCAATCCCAGCCTAGAGTATATCGGTTGGGTTTTGGTGGGGTTTGGGCTTCTCTTGTCCTGAGCCTCGAGGTCTTTTATTGTCACAGATGTACTTCCCAAGGGATACAGTTCCCTGTTTTTCATCCCTCTGCTGAGCCATACGCTCAGTTGGGAGGAATTGGCTCTGTTGTTCAGGCACCGGATCGCCAGGCCTGGTTCTGGCCCCCCGCCTGAGGCACGCACGTTAGTCCTGTGCTGCTGTGTATACCACCTAGGTTATGCAGTCTGGGGTACACAGTTTAAATTTCTTCGACTGTTGGTTGTCTTGACCCAGGGGCGCTGTTCCTGGCTTGGGTGTTTAAGCTCCCTTCCAGGGGTGCTCTTGCTCTAGCCTGGCCAGCAGAGTGTGCTCCCAGGGCCGGTGGAGCTCTCGAACAGTTCCCAGTTTTAGTGGGTCCTGTGGTCCGGCTGTTGGGGTAGGGAGTTTGGGTCAGGGTCTGGGGATTCCCTCCAGATCTGGTCTCCCTTGAGGGATACACTGTCCCCTGTGGGGTATTCACCCTGGAGCTAGTTGTTTCTGTATGGTGTATGTTGTCATTTGCTGTTGCAATCCGAGTTCAGTTTTGGTGGTTGCAGGCTGGGCTAAGGGTGGTGTCTCTGTGTTTCTCTTCTGTCTCTGCCGAAGCTGTCAGGTCCACAGTGTCCACGCTCAGGCAGCTTCTGCATGAGTGATCTGCAGGCAGCCCTCTGTGTCTCTGGGACCCTGGCGGCCCCCACCGGGTCGTCGCAATCAGCAGGTCTGACACCAGTACCTCAGGTGGCTTCTGTGCTATCTGCAGGCAGCTCCCTTTGTTGCACTGCCAGTAAAGGGCAGCTTTGGTGGGATGGAGACTCTCTGCTTAGATGGAGAGTGAGGGATGGGGGTGGGATTTTCGTGGAGACTCCCGGCTGGTAGGTTTCTCTATTTGTGGTGATCAGCAGGTCTGTTAACCTGTACCTCACATGGCTTCTGTGCAGGTGATCTGCAGGCAGCCCCCTGTGTCTCTGGGACTCTGGCAGGCCCCGCCATGCCAGCTGGCCACGGCTTGGCATGCTGCCATGTGACCAGTGAAAGTTAGGGGAGGGGTCTTCTGCTCTTCTCTGTTCTGAAATTCTTCTTTTCCTATCTTTCTTTTTTGTTATTTTCTACCCCCTGTTTGTCTCTGAGTGTTCGTCTTTTTGTTGTTGTCGGTCTCTTGGGGAGATTAAGCATTAGAACTCGAACTCTCTTTTTGGTTGGGGAGAGCTTTGGTGTTTCCCTACTGCTTTGTCGCCATCTTTTTCCTTTTCTTATACAATAAAAAGGAAAACACAAGTTAACTTGAACTTTGTCCATCCTCTGTGTTCCATTCCCCTCCTAGGATCAGTTTCCACATCCAGTAACAGTTACTTCCAGGAACAATCAATGGTGCTGCTTGTGGTATAATGAATGTTTTCTGGCTTCACCGAAATAACACAAGGACACCTTTGGACCTGATGTAACACGTGTTTCAGAGACAACTTAGTAAAGAGAAAATACCATTTATATTGCTTATAAATACATTATCCATGAGTATATTGAGTTCAAACTTTGTAAGTGCTCTGTAAATTAAGGCGAATTTTAAATGGGAAGAAGGTTCTCAGATCATTTTTTTATGAGTATATATGCTGCACATTATTTCCCAAGTGTACATGAATTAACAGTAAGGGAAACAATAGCAATAATAGGAGAAAGAGAAGTTCTGTGTTTATGTGTAAGGGTTCATTACACTATAGAAGACTCTATAAATAAGACAACATTGAAATAATAAAGCCAAGTCCAGTATGTAGATTTATGAGAGTGATATAGGGAAAGCATTACTCCTACGTGGAATACGAAGTATTAGGCCACTCTCTTTCTAAATCACGCTTGTTAATCACGCAAATTTGTAGAAAGTAGAATGGAAGAATAATTCTGTTTACAATGCAAGTCAGATATAAGATCATGGACTTAACTGGAAAAAAAAAGTCCATCTTGAGAGAGCAGGGATTATACTAGCCATGAACTGGTGGATAGAATCACATTTTTTTCTTTCTTTTACTTATATATTTTTTGTTGGTGGTGGTCTTGGCACTTGAACTCTGGTCCTGGGCGCTGTCCCTCTGCTATTCAGCTCAGGTTAGCATCCAGCCTGGGGAGAACAGTCTTTGAGACACTATTTATAATTAACCAGCCAAAAGCTGTATTAGAAGAATGGCTCAAGTGATGGAATACCAGTCATGAGAAAGATGGATGAATAAGAGCTTGAGGCTTTTGCATACATACATACACATAAACACAGAGGCACTTATATGTGCACACACAAATACACAAATGAAGCAATTCTCAGAATATATAGAAAAGTTAGAAAACAATAGATAATATGTCCTCAGTCAGACTAGAATCAAGTGATAATTTTTAATGTTAGAAAGTCCTCAAGTGAAGTTTCTTCAAAAAAGTTTAAGAATATTACATAGATAGGGACCAGAGATAGTAAGAGAGTCAAGTAATCGTTATGAAAGGATCGGATCCATGGAGGAATGAATCAGAGACCCTACAGGTGTATCTGAAAATGATCATATCCTCTGTGAAATGTTAGAACATCTTTTAAAATAGTACATGAACAGTCGGAGCAGTCTAGTAGATGATATCATTGGAGAAGTTCAGAATTGCTAGTCTGTATCTAGATTAAATAAAGCAAGAAAGTATGGCGGGTCAATGTGCTACAAGCCTAGAATTCTAGCACTCAGACTGACAGGAGTTAAGAAACTAGAATTACATAGTGATACACTTCCTGGACCAGATAGTATAATTTTGTCTTAATAAAAGAAACCAAACAAGAAAGGAATACGCAGTTGGAAGGTTGGGCTAATTTTGTCATTATGTTTTGAGAAGTCGTTTCCTATTATTCCTCAGTTTCCTATACAATCCTCAGTTGTGCTTTTAAATGGTCTCTTCATTACAGAACATTCCTAGATGCAAAATGGCTCATGATTCCCATCCAAAATTTGAAAAAGTAAGAAATCATCATTCTTTTGGATTCCAAGAAAAGGATGAAGGATTACAAAAGATTAAGCATGGAGATATAGCAAAGTTCTTCTAATGTAGGACTTTATAGATCTTGCTAAATTAGAGTTTAGATTTAAAATATGTATTTTGGTTTTGTTTGTAATTTCATATTCTATAGGATACTACAAAATTCTTTTGAAGTAGAAGGTTTAATTGAAAAATTTACAAATGTTTCTTACATTCTATTTGCCTGGAATATACTTTCAAGAGAGTTATAATTAGAACTCTGTTAATAGATATTTCAAACAGTTCATGTATAGAACGATAATGTGAATAATGTAGACAGAGTTGCCAACAATAGATTATATTAATTTATAAATTTAGAAAAAGGGCAATTTTTTGAGGCTTTGGTATAACATTGTATGAAGAGAATAATTGTGTGAATTCTTCTTTCTTCTACCTGTATGTAACACAGGAAGCAATTTCCTTAATTATGTGTCTCTGTATACAATGAGAAAAATGCTAGGTTTGAGGTTTGTTTTTGTTTTTGTTTTATTGTTTTGTATTAGGGGTTGAACTCTGGGCATGGACACTGTCTCTGAGGCTGTTTATGCTCAAGGCTCGTGCCCTACCACTTCAACCTCAGTACCACTTGTGTCTGGCTTTTGCTGAGAAGTTTATTGGAGATAAGAATCTAGGGAACCTTCCTGCCTGGGTGGGCTTTGAAATGTAATCTTCTGATATTAGCATTCTGTTTATCTATGATAGTTAAAAAAGTATAAATATAAATAATATTTGCAAGAATACCAGTAGAGGAAAAATGATGCAACCCAGTTTATTGTGGTGCTTTTTCCAGAACACAGAGGGTATCACATTAGCAGAGGTGTAGTATTTTTTCACAATGGAGATAAGCTATTCGTGATGTGAATTAAGGGAATTTTGAGTTACACCCTACAAGTTGGAAACTGTTGGTCTCAGATGACTTTATTGCATAAACCTTGGGATTGATGGTCATAGAAATAATAGCTTAATCTGATAAATAATTGCTTACTCTTGAAGAATTAATTATAACTGTTGTTTCATAGTTTTATACTATATCGGAATGTGGCTATTTTTCTGTTCACTTCTCTATCTGTAAAACCCCATTGGAAAATGCATCTATTGCAGAATTTCATAACATGCAAACAAGTATTATTTTGAATCTCTCAGATATGGAGTGTTCATTATTTCAAAATGAGTAGTTATTAGTCATAAGAATTTTGAAGAACACATATATTCTGTCCTCTTAACAACTTATTTACTTTTAAAAGTTCTGGGTTTCCGTAGAATTAAAATGTTTTCTGTTTTAGCAAGAGAAAGTACTACATTTATTCTTTTTTCAAAATATTGGCAAGTATATTGTGAAAATATTGTCTAGTTGGACAACATTCAAGTTGATGGCCCTTTGATTAAAATTCAAATTAGATGCCAAATAGTACTGATTTTGGGGGGGAAGGGGGGAGCGGGAGAAGGAGAAGGATTGGGATTGGGGGGGAAGGGGGAGGCTGGGAAGGGATGTGAAGGGTAAACAAAGGAGGAGGCTGCAATGCTTGGTAAGAAATGTACGCATTATCCTGCCCATGTAACTGTAACTCCTCTGTACAGTATGTTCACAAGTAAAATTAAATTAAATTAAAAAAAAAGTTACTACATAAAGAATAATATTTACTATACCAATACAGTGAAATTTTATTTCATGCAGCTTATTTTTTAAATTTAATTTTAATGTCAAAGTGATGTCCAGTGGGGTTACAGCAATTGTAAGCTAGTGAAAACACAACTTTTCAAACTTGTTACCCACTCTCTCATTTTTCTCACAGTTTTACTTCACCCCAATATGCCTCACAAGTTGTAATGTACATTTCCAACTTATTGTCTTGTGAGTATTGCTATTGCATTGGTTTGCCCTTTGTCCTCTGTCTCGCCATTTTGTTGTTCCTGTTCCCTTCCCTAATTAAGGTAAATGCATGCTCAATACACAGGGTACCAAAATCAAATACAGCAGGGGATAAACCATAGAGGAAAATCCCAAAGAAAATAGAAATCTCATTGTACATTACAAACAACAACTGCAAATAAATATCTCTGTTTCCATAGCTTGGAGTTCATTTTGCTCAACATCCGCTCATATGATCATATACATGCATAACAAAGCCACTGGAAAATAATAGTTTCATGGACAATATATCAGGAAAAAATATATTAATTGTTTTTATGGTAAAGATGGAATTAGGATTGGTGAATTCGTGATTCTGATAAAGGAATTTCAAAAAAGTTTAAAAATTTATGACAGATAAATTTTAATTGTTGAAATTTTTCACAACTTAACCTATTAAGAAAATTTAATATTACCTGGGAAAATAGGTTTTCATGTAAAGAAATCCATAGAGACTTAGCTGAGAGGGAGCAATGTGGGTAAGATGGCTCATTTTCAAACTGAATAAACAAGCCTCACAAACCTTGCTGTAAATCATGTAGATTCCCTTGAGAATTGACCTTAACCAGGAAAAATACTCTTACTGTGTGAAAACAAGGTTGTAGTGGTATTTAAACTCAAATATTAAAAAAAATAAGAAATGAAAATTTGTGAATTTACTTTAATTACCAAACAGTAATTTTCTGAAAAAGATAATTTGGTTCAAATTATTTAGGGAGAGAGTGTCCTCCACAATGAAAGAAGGTATTGGGTTTACACTTTTCTGTTTGTAATACTTTCCACAATATCTTTCCACATGAAGCAGTGAAACACTGAAAAAAATCTGATTGGATACATCAAACCAATGATTTCACATTTCTAAGTAGCTCAAAAATATAATATCCTTATTAACATGAGATAGTGAAGACTTCTCTTATTACATAAGCCAAAAACTTTTGGGATCAGAAAAGAATTGAGAATATTGAAAAGGTAAGAAAATGTGTTCTTAGAAGCCTTAGCTAAGCGTATTGGCTTCTGCACTGGAGGGAGACCATAACTTTTTCATATAGATTGTCTTAATGTTTTTGCTACCTAAAGTGATTTTACAGAGTCTATTTGGCTCAGTGTATTGCAGAACATATTGAAGACATGAAAATAAATTCCACATCCAAATAAAAGAGTTTTGAAAGAGAAACCATGAAGATATAGTAGTGCGGAAGGCCTTATAGTCCTTCAGCTTTACTAGACCTGAAGCTAACTAAGAAGCTGTGATTAATTGGAAATCAGTCAAGAGCTAAGAGGAGAACAGAGAAGTAGGACATAGAAGTATTGCCTTTGCAACAGACACTGTAATCCAAGGAATGGGTGATTTAACTCTATTCTTCTCCATACATCTTGTTGAGCAAACGCAAGACCATGAGAAAAATAATCTATTGAAATAATTCTGCAAAGAATAACTTCACTGTTCTCTATATGGTATCTAAGGAGAGTCTTAAGAGAGAAGATAAAAGTGGAGTATTCTTCGGTTTCTTCTAAGCATCTTGTTAGCAAAATATATCTTTGAGGTTAGAAGTGATTGAAGCAAAAAGTGGTGGAGTATTTATTTATTTTTGTTTTTTTTTATTGAATGCCCTAAATTTATTCTAATCTACTGCCGTTCAAGAACTGGGTTACATTATCAAGTAAAGCAAAGCAAACAAATGAAGAGTTCGCTGGTGTTCCTCAACCCCAAATGATTCACTTTTGAAAATGGAGGTTTCCTTTCTTAGGTCTGTTCCCTGTCTAGATACCCAGGGGTGGGTGCCAATGCTCTCAAGGTAGAGTATTTATTTTTGAGGGCACTTTAGACACGAGAAGATTTTCAAAGTAAAAGAAAAAAGAAAAAAATTATAGCTAAATATTTGTGATTACAGGTTCTTGGACTGGTTTTTTGGAGACAAAATTTTGCATTACAGTTTATCCTCATTAACATAGATGCTGAGTTTTCATGGCAACCAAATGCAAAGGGGAAGCTTAATGGACTCACTTGGACAAGTAAACAGTATGATAGAAAATAATGGGAAATAAAATTTAGTGAAATATTTTGAACAACTACTTTGCCAGAACAAAGAAGGAAAGATATAACTCAAAATCACTTGACTTTAATAAAGGTATGAAAAAAGAGTAATGAAGACAGATGAGAGAAAACATAGAGAAATGTTTTCTCTCCAGTGGAATAATGCGTTCTTGATCTTGTTTCTTCCATTCTATCTTCACAGCTATCAAGTGTGCCTCATGACTGGAGTGCCCAGTTCAGACAAAGAGCACTCGCAGATGAAAATATTTGCAGTAGATGTAGGTGCTTTATAACCTTTGACAATGTACTTAATCTGTTCTAAATTCGCCCCTACCACAAACTGCCCTCTTTGAACAGCTTTGTTTGCTTTTCCCAAGACTGCCCTTCATTAACTGCTTAAAATTTTGATAGGTCATATTCATACTCTCTAGAGATTGCTGTTTGGTTGCGATTTTTGTGTTTTTTGTTTGTTGTTGTGTTTTTTAACTGAATTTCAAAAGGTTGTGCAAGTATGTTACAATTAAATATGTCCATCTAATTATCAAATGCTCCAGGATCAGAGTCACTCCTTCTATCATTCTCAACCAACCCCTTCTCCAAGATTTATTTCAGATTTACCACTTCATTTATTACATGTGTATATTGAGTATTCTAGATATACTTGCCCTTGTTCCATTTTTCATTCATTCTATGTCTTTACTATTATTCCTCTCAGGTTTCAATTTCCTGATAGTCATTCTGTTAAACTGTCTGTTAATATTTTGAAAGGTTTATATACATCCCATGCAGTTTCAATCCCGCATATACATGAAGTGATGTCAGCTTATATTTCCATAATTCATTTGCAAGACTGGAGATGTGAAGCACCTAGACATGATTTTATTCTCATCAATTTGGAAGATTAATCTTTAGTCAACAAAAAAGTTTAAAAATGGCTTAGAATTTATTGTACTAATTTTTATAAATGGCTTTGTAAAATGGTGTGATTATTTTATTTATTTGGAAAAAGAAGAAAACTAAGATTTACTACTATAGAGGTATATGATAGAAATAGAAAACAGATTTTGTGTTTGTCACATCTCTGATGAGTACCCATATTCAAGACTTAAAGTCATATTTCTTACTATGTTAGACAGGGAAAACATAAAACAACAAATGATAAGGCAACTATTAGTGACTTTTTAAAATGTACCTTCTTATGTGATGAAATTTACTTTATTAGCTTATATTTGGGTTTGAAATATGGGATGCTGATCTGTTTAACACATTTCGGGAAGGCATCTACTGAACAACGCCAATGGTGTGGGGGGTAATATTTCTACAATTTAATGAATGGTTGAACTTGTTTGGGATTAGTGCTGGGTAAATAAATCAATTCTATTGTAACTTGCCCCTACATTGAAAAACTTGTAATGTCACTATCATCTACTTGTCAAGTGTTATTCTGGCGAATGTGATTTTAAAAAGTTTATTTGAAAAGGACTATACTTTCAGAAGATTAAATGTAGGTTATCATTGGTTTGAGAATGACAACATTTTTATACTACAGAACCAAGTTTTACTGAAGTAACAGTTTTTTGAAGCACTAAGGATCTTTTCAATTAAAGTTTTTCTAAATTATATTTGACCTCTAAGTCAAGATTTCCTAGCCTTGGTAGACCATGTATGGATCTACCATTCCAGGAAGTATTTTTGGCCTACTTATGCTGGGCTGAAATCTTTCATTAATCATTAGGAGAAGGTATTAAAAATAATCTTGTGATATTTGTGATTTTGTTCACTCAAATAGGCTTGTCATCTGTAAATTGAAAGTTTGAATTACAGTACTTTCTCTCATATTTTATGATCTCATCTTTCATTTTAAATTGACTTGCATTTCACAATAGCTTACAGCTAAATCCTGCAAGGAATTAAGGACCTGAAATATTATAAGAAATGAGAAATTGAGACAGGTCTTCATTTACTTACTGTTGGCATGTTGCATGGGCCTAGATGAGAAGTCCTGCTCTTGTTATCTGATGATGTAGATACCTGGGACCTGGTATCCTAGGACCCGTGGGTCCTGCAGAAAAATAATAGCTTTTAGACTTCATATCAGCAAAATTTTGGTAAAATCAGTAAGAATGCTTCAGAAATATGGAGGAAAACAGTTTGGGACCAGAGACTTAAAAAATAAAAAGAGCAACAGAGTAAAATACTTTATAGATTAGAGGAAAACAATACTGTTTTTTTACCATGTGAATTCAGAAGACCAAGAACACTTAGAAGGTATCACAAATTTATACTGAAGACATTGCATTGATACTTTTTATACTCTAATATTCTAAACCTAATTATTTATATTCTAATCTATTTATGGGAATAAATATCAATTTAGTTGTCAAATTATCATCTAATTCTAGTAAGTTTCACTGTGTGAAATTTAAGATCAACACATATAAATAAAAATATATAAGTATATATGATATAAGAAATTATTTTCCATTGTTCCGTTGTGGTTAGCGTATCAAAGGCAACTCCGTTTTAAAGTATTGTTCCATTATCTCTACCTCAGTTTTTGGTAGAGTTAGATCTAAAGCTTTACCATTTCGAGATTTACAGCCTAGAGGCAAGAGGAAACACTGTGATTAAAACATTACCAATTTAAGGCCTAATATCGAGGAGAAACATATGGACTTGTACAGGAGCTATGAAAATATTTGTTGATAGAAAGTCAGTAGTGTAAGTTCCTGCTTGGTTGGAATGTAGACAGGCTAGGACATTAGATAATCATGCATATGAACAATATTTTCACCTTCTTGGCTTTAGCTACTTTTGAAATGTTTGGTATAATAAAGGTATTTTAATAAAATATTTGAATATCTGCCTTTAGCTACCAACTCATGGACAAGGTCTAAGTGTCCACTGTAGGTTTCCCCAGGAAGAGGGGTATACTCATCCTCATGCCTGTTTTTATAAAATACCTTCTATTCTGAATAATTGGTTCTCAAATGTTCATCTCTCTGTGATCCCTTGTAACTAAGATCAGTTTTGTTCCAGTAAGACAATCTATGCCCTCACGGTAAGATATTCTGATTGGTCTCTTCCTACATGGAAGAAGAGTAAAGGATCAGGTAGACATTAGTGCCATTGAGACCTCATTTTGGAAATTTTAAGCTGCAGAAATTTCAAAGTAGCTTTTAAGAAGGCTTACTTTGAATCCATTTGCTCCACAATGCTAACTCAGTTAAGTAAGTACTTGAAAAGCCATCACCTTTGGACTTAGCTATAAAGGCTTCAAAATATGATCAAATTTAAAATGAAAAAGACAAAATAGTAATTGACAGAAAAATTGCAAATGTGAGCAATCCACCAAACAATATAAGTTTTTTCCACTATAAACAGAAATTTAGAGAAATAAGATCAATAACATTTTTAGGAACAATAAGGGTTCATTGTTACAAATAGGCAACCAAGGATATATGCCTGTATAAAGATTGCATCATTAGCTACTTAAATTTAGAGGATACTACATGCTTCAGCAGCAGGTCTACCAAATGACAACAATACCAAGATTAACATGGCACTTGCACAAGGATAATATAAAAATTTGTGAAGTACTCCATATTTTTCATTTTTCAGATGCAAGAAATGAAAAACAGTTATTAAAAACTTGATTACAAAAGTACAAGTGTAACAGCACATATAACTCATAGAATTAAAGGTTAGTTTGACATCAGTGTTTAAATCTTCATCTTAGAAAGGCCATTACATAGCATAACCTTTACAAAACTTGAAATTAGATAACATTGTCATCTTATCCCAAAGAAATAAAATACTATAAGGACCTAGGGAAAAAAAGGAATCTTAAACTTTTTCTATATGGAATGCAATTTGAATGGACACATTTATTAATTAACCTATATATTATAAAACAATGTAGAATTCAAAATATTATATCTAGGAGTGAAGGAAATGGATTATGGACATTATACAAACATAGATATACTTTTTTCAGACAAGCACCAGGAATAACTTAAGTTTCTATACTATTCATTTCCACAGATAAGTTAAAATTATTTCTGATTTAAAAAAATCACAAACTCTGCAAATAACATTATAGATGTATACAAACAACTCTTGAATACATTTTGACATCAATGTCATCAATTCACTTGGAAGAATAACATAGAATCCATGATTTTTTAAAGTAAAATATTGCTGTTGCTTTGCATTGTGAAAATATTTTGTAGGGACATGAATGATGAACTGGCAGTTTTGAAACTTAAAAAACTTAACCAAACCATTAGGACTTTTGGAGGGACACAAAGGATGAACTGGCATTTTTGAAATTTAAGGAACTTAACCAAACCATTACGATTTATGAGAACAATTTGCAAAGCCTTTCACAACTTCAAAGAGGTAGTGATACATACTTATCCTTTTGGCAATATCAAATGCAGTTTCTTCCAAGTTGTTCTTCAGACCTTGTTTGATATAATTGTTCAACAGAAGTAGATACAGCATATCTTTGCTATTTCTATTCCCAGCAGCAAGATGCAAGGTGGTCAAGAGGACTTTAGTTTGGGCATTTGTATCTGCATCATGATGAAGTAAGAAAGAAACCACTCTGGTATTATTCCACATATAAGCACTGTGCAGGGGTGTCCAGCTATTCACAGTTATTGCATGACTGTCTGCCTTGAGCTACCAACTCATGGACAATATCTAAGTGTCCACTGTAGGCTTCTCGATGAAGAGGGGTATACTCATCCTCATCCCTAGTATTTATATGAGTGGCCTTTTTGGAAAGTAGTCTCCGCACTGTAGTAAGCCGATTAATTTCGGCATCCCAAAGAAGAAATTTACTTGGATCCTTCTCCATTTTTGTCTTGTAATTGATACCATTTCTCACTTTTCATATTGTTCCTTGTCTTCATCAGAATTGCCTAACCAGAGACTTTGAGTACCAGTGGGAATGAAGTGTCAATGAATTTCCCGTATAGTTCACGTTGGTTGAACTGGTTGGAAAAATCCGGTGAATTTTCGGTATGTTTTTTCATCGTGATTTATTTTCTCTTTTTCCATTTTTACTATTCTAAATTATTCTACCTGGAGAGTAGGGATTGATAGAGAGCAGAAAAAGATTTTGCTCGGTATTCAAAGGTACAGACTGAAAATGTGGACCAGTGATATCTTCATGTGCAGCTTATTCTAGGAATGAGAAAATAGGAAACAATACCTTCTATGTAAATGATTTGGGAAATACCATGAAATAGTGTAAGTGAACTCACTATTCAACATAAGAGCTTTCGAATAGATCCATAATTCATTGGTACTCAAATTAGAAAAAAATGTATAATGCAGTAGTAAAATAGAAGTACTTTGCATAACTACTTAAATTCCTTGTTTTTTTAAAGGACACTTGTTTTCATATAAAAAAGTAGGCCTGTTTATTGTCTTTAGGTGAATTTCACTTTTCTGGGAGAATATAATGATCAAAGCAATAGTTCAGAATCAGCAAGCAATAGTTCAGAATCATGCTTCCAGCACAAGTGGATCACCAGTAAGTAACACTTGATACCATTTTCCAAAAAGATTTATCACAGATACAATCAGCCTGCCTTCTCTAGTTACTTTCCTATCCTGGACCTATTCCTTCATTGTACAGGAAAAGTGTGATTCCACTGATTTCAGTCAGATCTGTTACTAGAATTATAAAGGATTTAGATGTTTTTTAAATTAGTTGTGGGATCTGAACTCTGGGCCAGGGCACTGTCCTTGAGCTCTTCAAATCAAGGCAAGTGCTCTACCACTTGAGCCACAGCACCACTTCCAGATTTTTCTGTTTATGTGGTGCTGATTTGGGAAATGGCAGGGCAGAAAGTGAAATGATACAACCGAAAATATAAAAGCAAAACAAATTAGGATAATTATGGAGCAATTATATTATCTATGAGAAACATGAAAGAGAGAGAGGAAAAGAGATACAGTTGTGCAATGACCTATCTAGCCACAAAATCCATGCTTCTGATCGATTTACAGAACAATTTTTTTAAAGAAATAGAAATAGAATTTATTTATTTACTTTAAATTAGTAAACACATTTTTAGTAGCCTACATAAAGAGACATACCTTTGACCAAATTACAGACAAGAATTTTAATCCTTGGGCTGGGAAGGTGGCTCATGGTATAGTGCTTGCCTTGCAGCTTACTAAAGTGTGGAGACTACTTTCCAAAAAGGCCATTCATATGAATACTAGGGATGAGGATGAGTATATCCCTCTTCATAGGGAAGCCTAGAGTGGACACTTAGACATTGTCCATGAGTTGGTAGTCAAGGCAGATATTCATGCAATAACTGTGAATGGCTGGACACCCTGCACAGTGCTTCTATGTGGAACATATTGCAACAGCGCGCACACACACATACACACACACATACACACATATACACACATATACACACACATCATCAGATTTCTTCCTAAATATTTTTTGTGTATGTTCTTAAGAAGAAATTTACATTACTAACTTGAATTTCTGACAGGACAAGATCATCACTGTACATCTTGCTTCTATGCTCTCAGTTTTAAATTACTATCTAAGTATGTGCATTAGATTAGTATAGGAAATAGTAGGATCCACACTGGTGGCTCATTTCTTTAATCCTAGCTAATCAAAAAGACAAAATCTGATGATTGTGGTTTGAAATCAGACCAAGAAAAAAAGTCTATTAGATTTTGATTTGAAAGTAACCTGCAAAAGCTAGAAATGGATCTGTGGTACAAGCAGTAAAATGCTAGCCTTGAGAAAACTAAAACAAAAAAATAATTCTGGGACAGAGCCAGGTCCTGAGTTCAAGCTCTAGTATTAGCAACAAACTAATGAATTAATTAATTAACTAAAAATAAATTAAGTGGTCACATGTGGAGTGGAAGGTAAAATGTAACAACCATGGTGACTGGCTTATGTATTATTTTGTAATAAGGCAAATTATCATTTGTCCTAATCACTAACATTTTATTTGAAATTTTTTGTACAATAAACCCTGAATTTGGCATGTGTGTATATGTGTGTGTGCATGTGCACACCTGTGTGTATGTGTATATGTATGCTTTGTGCTGTTGCAATGTTGCTTGCCAATGTGGACAGGGTGAGGCTTAAAAGAGCTGTTGTTATGTTTTTATTTGTCAGTGTTCCATTCTGTCATTTCAGTGGAACCACCCTTCTGTACATTTTATTTGTCAAATGATAACAATATCATTATCAAAGCATTTACACAATTAAGTTAGATAAAAGAGATCACTTTCAGCTCTTAGTATTTGTTAGGTAAGAAGATACACATATAATTAGGTAGTAAGTTATTGCTGTAAGATGACTGTCAGTACAAAATATGTATTTGACCTCTTAAATTGGTTATACTTTTAAGATATACTCATGGAGTGATTTTGAGTGACTTGATCAAACAGGTATTACTTTCTGGTTATTCCTGTGAAACACAAGGTGGATAAACTCTTTTCGCATTTCTATTGAAAATAATGTTTTTTGTAAGATCGTATCTATTCACACTAATATAATAAACCCCGTATTTTTAAAGTTTGAATATCCCATCATATTGACTGAAAATCAATATTGTGGATATGCTTGTTAGATATACATTTCAAAAATAAAGAAACAAAAAGAATGTGTCAAGTGGCGCTGTAGCTCAAGTGGTAGGGCGCTTGCCTTGAGCTGAAGAGCCCAGGAACAGTGCCCACGCCTACAGTTCAAGCCCCACGACCGAAAAAAAAAAAAAAGCACGTGTCATCTCCAGATTGTGGATGCATTTGAAGTTGTTTTGTACATACAAAGATTTCTTCATTAATAGTACTTTTGTTGGAGTAATTATCACAAATTTAACAAGTAAGGCTTTTTGAATATCTTTTTGAATATAAATAACATCTCAGAGCGAGTCTTACAATTTCTGAAAACCCTTTGAATATTTTATTATTATTTCAGTTCATTGACTATAGAGCTAAAGACATTTCTGCAATAAGCATTGTTAAAATCTGAAAAAGTAAGTGGGTATATAGGCTTTTTATGCATCATTTTATGGAAAGCCAGTTTTAATGAAACTAAAAGAAATAGAATAAAAGAATGCAAGTGAATTCGGGAAGCTAATTATTAGTATAACTTTGTTTTCTATTAGCATAGTCCTTTGAATGTAGCTGATGCAGTTAAATTATGTCCTTTGTGTCACTGTGCTTCAGTTATTTTTAGAATCTTTGTAGTTATAATAGTGAATTTGTAGTATAAATAAAGGTCTTTGAAAATGATTTGGATTAATCTTGTGTTTTGTGTCCTACTCCCAAGAAAATGAGTTATTTTCAAGTATTAATAGTTTATGACTGAATCTTCAGTATCATAAGGAATTTTTAAAAAATGTAGTAGTATTGATGTCTTTTTTTTTGAGGGGGGGCGGTGGGTCCGGTAGTGGGGCCTGAACTCTGGGCCTGGGCGCTGTCCCTCAGCTCTTCAGCTCAAGGGAAAAGCTCTACAACTTAAGCCACAGCACCATTTGCAGCTTTTTTCTTTTTGCTTATGTGGTGCTGAGGAATTGAACCCAGGGTCTCATGCATGCAAGGCAAGCGCTCTGTCACTGAGCCCCTTCCCAGCCCTTTATGTCTTTTTAAAGCAATTGTATTCACAAGTTTGAGAATCTTTAATTCATGCTTAGGTCTTGGAGAGTATGATTTTTAACCTCTTGTTCCTAACATTAATGATAGGTCAGACGGCATTTTTGGGTATATGAAAGGTAAAATATTTTTCTGAGGTCAAAGTTGATTTTTATCAGTCTGGCTTTAATAGCATTTTAAAGTAGTACCTTTCTCTCAAAATATTGGGTATAAAAAGCAATCAAAACACTTCTAATGGTAAATAACTTAGGTGAGCTACAATGTAAAATGATTGGTCTATAAGACCTACAGTCTCTTTCCATCAGGAATTTGGGAGGTCATTCTTTCAGTAAGACTTTGTTAAATAGTGATAGGGTCCCCAGGCAGTGCAGTGTTGAGTGAAGGGATACAATATGATTTCTACTATTTTGAGGTAGAAATCAAGAATGTTATACTTTAGCAGTTCCTTTCACCAGGGAGATATGCATTGATTATGAATTTTGAGTTTTCATATTACAGTTACCTATTTTCTAACAAAGATAAAATGAAATATTATGCGTGTACACAATAATTCTGAGAATTTCTCCTAGAAATTGTAGACTAAGTGCTGGTATTTTAGTCATAAAATAGAATGAGGTTAATTGATACAGTGGGAGATGGATCTCAGGATAACACTTACCATGTGTGCAATGTTGTACTAGTAATTCCAACTCTGAAGACTTCAGTATCATCATCTGAGAATAAATAATGTAAATAGTTCCACTTTATGGAATTATTGTGAGGATTAAATTAGATACCATAGTTAAAGTACGTGGAAAAACAATCAATTAGCATTTGGCACATTCTACCTGTTATTTTATCATTTGATGAATTCTAAGATTTTTACCGTGATTCTATACAGTGTCTCTTTATGATGTGCAATGTAGTGTATTGATATTCATTGCATTGATCACTTTTCTGTCACTATTAGGAAAATATCTGCAAAGAAAATTTCTTTTTTTTTCTTTTTGTGTCTGGTCGTGGGCCTGAACTCTGGGCCTGGGCGCTGTCTCTCAGCTCTTCAGCTCAAGGCTAGCGCTCTACCACTTGAGCCACAGCGGGACTTCTGGCTTTTTTTTTTCTGCTTATGTGGGGCTGAGGAATCGAACTCAGGGCCTCATACATGCAAGGCAAGCGCTCCAACACTGAGCTACCTTCCCAGCCCTGCAAAGAAAATTTCTCAGGAGGAAACTATTATATTGACTCATGGTTTAAGAGAACGCAGTTTAAGATGTCTCCATTGTTTTTAAGTATATTTTTATTATCTTAACTAGTTGTACAAGGAATTTCCATTCAATAAATCATTTTTAAGTATAATGGATCTTTATATAACTTTTCCCTACCCTTCCAAACCTCACCCCACCTTCATTTTTACTAGTTTCATACTATCTGCATTGAATATACTGTCTTCACTCTCTTCCTCCATAACTCTCTTTATTCCCTCCCTTTGATTTCCCCTCATATCTTCCAAGTGATAATTTCCTGGTATTCATTTTGTTGGATTAAAAGTTCAATTTTATAAAAATATACACCTTTTAAATACTCCTCTGCAAATAGCATGCTTTGGTTAATATTGTTGTGTAAACTTGTATAAAGTTCTAGCTTCCAAATATGAGACAGAACATGGGTCCTTTCTGTGTCTGGTTCTGACTCAGTTTACTTAACATTTTTTTAGATCTATCTATTTCTTTGCAAATAATGTAACAATCTTCATAATTGATAGGTGCAATCCAATTGTGTATATATGACACACTTTCTCCAACCATCCTTCTGCCAAAGGGCATCTGGGCTGTTCCCATAACTTGACTATGGTGAATAGTGCAGTAGTGAATATGGTTCTGAAAGTTTTTTTACTGTAACCTTTTGGAGGCATTCATCACTATCTTTCTGGGAGCAATCCTCTAACCTGTTTTCCAGAATAAACACATCTTTTCCTTCATCTCCATCACAACGTATTGCAAATCCTCAAAAACACACTACCCCATACAGATCTCAATAAGCTAAAACCACACTGTGCCCATATTCTTTCAATACATTTTTAATAATTGTACATATAATTTAGTGAGAACCTTCTATGTACTTTCCTAATGTGGGAATGAGGGACATCACAACAGAGTAAAAGTAAGATATATGCAATTTAAATAGTTATTATCATATTTAAAATCTTGTTAAGCTGTACCTCATAGCCTCACTTACTATTATTTTAATCTTTATTTGATTATCTCCTAAAATATAACAGGTGAGTTAAATACAAAGGCAAAAAGTGTGGTTTGATTTTGACATTCATGTGTGAGGATGCACAATATGGGCAAATAGATGGATTGGAATTAATAGCAATTATCCATTTTGGTAAAGTAGAGATAATTTTCCCAAACTGATTCTCACAATTCATATTCCATTCAACAAAAAGAAACGTGTAACAATTCCTTTTGTTTTGCACTTTATTAACTTTTGTTTCCATTTTATTTAATAATGAAGGATGATTTCATAAATCTACTGTAGATACAAAAATATGTTAAAATATTTCTATCTGAATGCATTGATACATACATACACATATATGTTACACAAGTTACAGTGCTAATTTATAACTTCTGTAACTTTACAATTTACTAAATTATTAAAAACATCGATGGCTCATGCATGGAATCCTGGTTACTCGGGAGGATGAGATCTGACGATCATGGTTTGAAGCCAGCCTGGGCAGGAAAGTCCATGAGCCTCTTATCTCCAAACAACCAGCAGAAAATCAGAATTGGAACTGTGCCTCAAAGTAGTAGAGTGGTAGCCTTGAGAGAAAAAGCTCAGGACATCACCCAGGCTCTTAGTTCAAGATCTACAATCTACCAAAGAAAATCTATTTAATTTACACCTGTGTAAGCAGAGTATTCCCATCACCCAAATGCACATCCATGCTCATTTGCAAGGTAACTCTGCTTTGTCTGAAGTATCAATAAATATTATAACAAGTAGAAAGCGTTGGAACGTGGGTTCATTCTATCTCTCTCATGGCTTTTTCTCCACTCAAATACTCAAGTGTTACAATTATTCCAAGTATTTAAAATCATAGCTTTTTTTCTTTAATAACCCTAATATTAGAGTTTGAATTCAGTGTCTTGTGCTCCCTAAATGGGTGTTCTTACCACTTTGTCATGTGCCCAGCCCTAAATTATCCTGATTATTTTTTAGATAGAACCTGGCTTCCTACTTGTGTATGACCTTGGCCTCAGTCCACTTCATGTTATTCATCCTGGAATTCAGAAAAACAGGCGCATGGCATTGTGTACAGCTCTTTCTGTACAGTCTGGGCTTTAGCCACTGTCCTCACAACAGTGCACTCCCATGTACTCAGGATTTTCATAAGCTTGTCATAGCTGATTATTTTTAACTCTTTGCATTTCCTGCAGGTTCATGAGTACTGAACTAATTTGTGTTTTCTTGGGTTGTTTCGCTTCATTTGAATCTATGTGTTGAGTTCCTCACTTTTCCTTTTGTTTCTTTCCCTCAAGTTCTTATCTAAAGTGCTGGGAAACCAATTCTTCTTTCTCAAGATAGTCAGGGTGAACATTATTTATTTCTAAGCAATTTCAGTAACATTTAAATACCTTCATACATATGAATGGTATACAAAAGCTAAGCGCTGAGAAGGGTGTTTTTATTTTCACGGCAGCCTTTGACATACACTGACAGAATATGAAATATTTGAAGATAATAAAACTACAGATGCATGCCAGGAGGAGAAAAATCTATAATTAATTGTTTGACAGAGGCTTCCCGTCTAGTGAAAGAAATATACTGCTTGATGCAGGGTTTCACAAAATCATATTGCTAGGAAGAACCTAAACAATCATCTAATAATACAGACTTGAGAGTGATTTATTGACTTCCTGAATAATTTACTTTTGGGTCAAATAAAAGCAGGCTTCCAAAGAGAGAGTAGACTTTATAGAAACATGATGAATTTTATGTAAATAGGTCCTTAGCTGATTTTGTTAATTTGTGAAGTAATACAGGGAAATAAATTACAGCAAGGAAAAAAAATTAAAGAATTTCACATGGAAATACTCATTTGTGTCTGTGTGCATGCACGTGTGAATACGCACATGCACATGTGCATGTGCTCATGCATGCATTCATCATTCTTGAGGGTTGAAAGTGTCTGGGAACTATTCCTAAACTTCTGTGCCCAAGGATAGTGGTCTACCATTTCAGCCACTGCTACACTTATGGGTGTTTTTGTTTTTTTTTTGAGATAATTGCTTGTATTTTCATGATTGGACTGTCTTTGAACAGTGGTCTTCAGATCTCAGACTCCTGAGTAGCTAGCTAAACTTATTCAACCTCTGAGTAGCTAGTTAAAATTCTGCCTGTCTTCTTTGCTTCACTGCTCTTTTATTCTTTTCTTTAGGTATTCACAAGCCTAAGTCATATATATGTCTAGTTGCTTTAAAAAAATACTCTCACTGCTTGGCATCAGGGGCTCCCATGTGTACTCTTAACTACATAGCAGGCTTTAGAACAGAACTCAAGCCGAAAGTTTACTGAACTTCCTTCTCAGTCTATAACTGGGTGCATTGGATCATTTCCACCATCCTGTACAATATAGAGACTAAGTTTGGAAAGACTGGGGATCCAGACCAGTCAAGGTAGCAAGCTAGACAAGTTGGTGTGCAACTCTGATGCCATTGATGAAGGGAAAGTTAAAAGGACAGATCAGGTGTATGTTCTTTTGGAAAGGGAACCCCTCTCCTAAAATTAACCACTGATAAGACGCCAGCCAACAAGAACAATATACCCCATGTTGAAATCCCCAAATTTCCCACAACCAAAATATGTACATACATTAACACCCAAAAACTTAGTAAAATCTGTTCTTTGCTCTAATATCAGCTTTATCTGATTATAATATGATGTGATAGAATACTTTCTTCATTAAACTTATGATAATTTAAAAAGACCTAGAAAATTCTTTCTCACATATTAAGTGCAAACAAATGGCAAATTGCCTAATTTCTTACATATTTGACTACCAAAATAAATTCATCTTATGATTATTATTAATAGTAACATATTCTGATGTATTGCTTTACTTTGTAACAGTTTTTAAACTTTTTGCTTCTCTGCTGAATTTGAAATATTTAAATAGTATCATCAAAGTATATTCATTGGGTACTTAGGGCAGTTTTTTTACAGAGTTTTAACCAATGGCTTCTAAGAATTCTTAATTGGTATATTATTTGGTTTATTTTTAATTTAAATTTAATTTTATTGTAATAGAAATGTACACAGGGGTCACAGTTATATAAATATGGTAATGAGTATATTTCTTAGGGAGGGAACATTGTTATCTCTTCCATCGATATTTGTGTTCACTCAAAACAAGAACTACTGATGGTTTTGCTGTTGCTATTGATCAATGGGTACTTTTGCTTTCTTTGTTCATGCATTTTTATTATAAAATTGATATACAGAGGGCATACACTTAATTAAGTCAACTAAAGAATACACTTCATTTTATTTTCTAAATTTCAAATTTGAGCTTAAATGTTTTCTTTTGTTTCTTTAGGGTAATTCTTTTTGCAGAGTTGTAGGATTAGTTAATTTAATTTTGCATGATTTTTACACATGTAAATTATTCAGATACATATATTTTGCTCTTAAAATATTTAACATGTGACTATTTAAAAATTATTTTCTTAATTTTTATATGGTTAGTGGTTTTAAATAAATTTATTTTCTTATAGTTATGAACATATTTGTCCAGGTAGCAAATACTGTATTTTCAAGAAGCACATACTTTATTAAGAAAGGCTTCATTACCTGGTCACTTTTTGGAAATATTTGTACTTGAATTAAAAAAAAATTTGAGCTCGGCATGGTGATTTGTGTCATCCATTTTATAGCTATGGCGGGAAGTGTAAATAGGGTTTGTAATTCAGGAGAGACAGAAAATAGAAGACCTTATTATAAAACTATTCAAAGTGAAATGATTAGAGATAAGCCATCCATAGTGTTATATAGAGCACCTCGCTATCCTATTCTAAATCTTGAGTTAAAACACCAGTAACATCAATCTTTTGTCAAAGTAAAAGTACACATGTTTCAAAATGTTTGTTATTTAAAACTCATTTGCAAAGATTCTCATGTCTTCTATTAATTTCAATTTACTTAATCTATTAAAATCCAAGTATATTGTGACTATTTTATTTCTACTAAACTTTTAAATAGTATGAGCAATATAATGATTTCATATATTAACATACCTTTACTATTTGTGATACTTTCCTCCGTTTAATATGATAATATCAACATTCCAAATGTGTGTATGTGGTGTGTGTATGTGCATGTTTATGTGGTTTCTGTGTGTGTGTGCTTTGTGTGTACTTTGTAATGCTTGCGAGATCATACCATTGCTTAACATATGCTAGGCCAATGTTTGACCACTGAGTTATACTGTATAGTTATAATCCAAATAATTTTTTAAATCATGACTTTTAAACTTTCATTCCTAGTATACTTTTTCAAAATTATATGTGATAAAGTGTGATTCATAGTCTATCCACGCTAGCAAATTTATTGTTATTTTGAATATTTCCACTGCCTTTCCACTTTCAAAGTCTTGTGTTTGTTATTGATAAAGGTTTTACTTTGCTTCTTTTCTCTCTTCATTCTTTTGCCCTTTAGAGATTACCTGTTCTTTCTCTTATGTCTTTGGAAATTAATTATCATATTCCTATTACAATTTCTTTACATTGTAACAGGTATATACAATGCTTTATTTTCTATTTTATTTTTTCCCATTTTGGCTGACTTTTAGTCCAAACTATTAGATAGGCTAAAAAGAAACTTGACTCAGGACACTTTATTTTTCTCCTTCTCTTCTCTGAAGTCTTTCTGTTTTTGAAACACAGGAGCTCTTATGTGGTCCATCATTCTTTCCACTCTCATTCTCCTCTGTTGTCCAGCTCAAGTTGTTATCATTCAGCTTTACTATGCTACAGCGTTATCTAAATCTTAACTCATTCCTAAATTAATTTTAGGTGTTTCAATTATTCTCTAAAGACATATCTATATATATTATATATATAATATCTGAGGTCTTGTGTTTTCACAAGGTACAAAATATGAGTGATTATCAAATATCTAGATATCTCTGCAGAATATTGGTTCATCTGCTCAATAAAATCGTATGTAAATTCAAGGAATACAGGTCAGTCAGAACAACCTTGTAAAATGGTGTAGCTTAAGCCTTCATACTAGCTTTGAATCTTATTACCATGTTTAGTAGTGAAGGAAACATAGTTCTACAATAAGAGCAGACACATAGAAGAATGTAACAGATTTGTCAAAAATAAATTCTTAGTTTTATGGTGAATAGATTTTGAAAAGTATCCCATGACTTTATGAAATAAAAATAGAATCATGAATGGGTGTATTGGTACTATTTTCTCTCGAGATTTAAAGAATGATCGTAGACTACTACCTCAATCATTTTTTTGTTTTGTTTTGTTTTTTTGTTACTCATGGGGCTTAAAGTCTGGGCTTAGGCATTGTCCGTGTGCTCTTCAGCTCAACTCCAGAGCCATACCGCTTGAGCCACCGTACCACTACTGGTTTTCTAGTGGTTTACTGGAGATAAGAGTCTCATGGACTTTCCTGCCCAGGTTGGCTTTAAACCACAACACTCAGATCTCCGACTCCTGAGTAGCTAGGATTACAGGTGTAAGCCACAGGTACCGGGCCTACCTCAATCCTTATACAAAAATTTAAAATAAAAAATGATTATCAAACTAAATGTGAGATGTAAAAACCTAAAAAACATAAATGTAAAAATTCATGACATTGGACAGTAAAGGTTTCTAAAACTTTGACGTGGAAAGCATTAGTGGTTAAAGAAAAGCAAGAATAAACTGGATTATATCAAGTGATAACTTTTCATAATTCAAAGGACACTATAACCGAAGTGAAAACATCCAACAGATGGAGGGAACATATTTGTTAATGCTATAATGTTAATGCTACAATGATTCTGAACCTTAAGCATTTTTATATCTTCTAATTCTATATAAAGTTTTGTCTGAATAGGATATTTCTTTAAAGAACATATGTAAATTAATACTCAAGATGAGGAGCATATGAAATAAGCTCCTCTTTAGTATCTAAGAAAAAAGAGAAAGAATACTGACTAGTATGACCCTAATATAAAAAGATGACCCAAAATATAGTAATGCATTTGTGGAGAAATTGATATACTCCTCATATTGATTTTATTTGTATAATACTGCAATCATTTTAGCAAGAAAGTTTTCAAATCTTCAAAAGGTCAAACAGAATTGTATAGGATCCATTCATTACACTTCTATGAATGTATTAAAGAGAAGTAAAAAACGTGTTTGGAGAGAGAATTGTAGTTCATTGTCAGTGCACTTGAATAGTATGTGTGTGACCCTGGAAATAATCCCCAAAAACAAATTTTGAAACGACACTCTATAGAGGATGCATGCTGGACAAATTCCTGTTACAGAATTTTATATCTATTTTAATGTCTGTTCTAAAATTTATAGCATTTCTATTTGAAGAAATGCAAGTTTGTGAAAATTAGGCTTTGAAAACCTATGAAGGTACAATTCACTTCCAAAGCCCTAAAATGTAAACAATAAAAGGAGATAATATATTGTAAGTTAATTACATGTCAGCAAAAAAACTATTGTTAAAAATTCACACAAAATGCAGAATACTTAAAAAGATATTTTTGGTGTTGGCTAAAAACTCTGTAAAGTACAGAGTTTAAAACAAAGATGTGATTTCTGTTTATTTTGAGGGGATTTTTTGTCTGTTATTTTGAGTTTATACAGAGATAACTCAATCAAAAGTCCATGTGATAACTGGAATACCTAGGAATTATGCATCACTTATAAGTAATTGATAATCTTTTCTGGAAGAAACTTTTAGCAAATAACAGAAGACACAAATCTATGCATCTGACTTTTATGAAAGCCATACATTACTTGCTTAATCCAATTGCTTTTCTCTAATTTGCTAGGAAACCAAATTATTCTCAAGACCTGAGCCAAAAGCAGTGAAAAAAAAAAATACACAATCATCTTGATTTATTTGTGAAAATAACAAATGAAATAAAACAATTCCACTTAAGGGGCTCCAATATTATTATCAATGAAGCGGTTCCTGAATGCCAACATCGACTGAATTTTTAGAATTTCTGTGAACATATAAAAACTAGAACAAGAAAACAAATATAGTCTTAGAGTGAGCCAGCCTCGCAATCATTTTCTTAATTGTTTTGAAATTACAAAAAATTGATACTCATTTGCATTGGAAATCATTTAAAAGCATTTATCACTTATTATAATTCAAGTAACAAGCAAGAGTAATTTTATATAATCATTAAAATATCATTTTATTACTATTGTAAAATAGAATAAAAGACCAGTCCCAATATTTTACATACCCATCATTATTCTTAATTCCTAATCATTACCTAAATATCTTAATCTAAATAGTCATGTCTTTAACATAGACATAAATATTGTATACATTTTAACTTAACATTTTCCAAGGGCAAATATTCATGTTTCTAAGAAATGTTCACAGCAGTTAAAAGATGCTTTGTAAAATTAATGTGATACATTTTCTTGTTGTGGTTATTGTTTGCAAAGCCTGGGCATTGTCCCTAAGCCTTTTTATGCTCAAGGAAAGCATTCTACAACTTGAGGCACAGAGCTATTTTCTGTTTTTAGTGGTTAATTGGAAATAAGAATCTAAAAAATATTTTTCTGTCTGGACTAATTTCTAATATAATTCTGAGATCTCAGCACAAGAATAGCTTGAATTAGGGGCTGGGAAGGTGGCTCAATGGTAGAGCGCTTGCCTTGCATTCCTGAGGCCCTGGGTTCGATTCCTCAGCACCACATAAGCAAAAAGAAAAAAGCCGGAAGTGGTGCTGTGGCTCAAGTGGTAGAGTGCTAGCCTTGAGCTGAAGAGCTGAGGGACAGCGTCCAGGCCCAGAGTTCAGGCCCCACGACCAGACCAAAAAAAAAAAAAAAAGAATAGCTTGAATTATAAGCGAGAGTTACCGGCACTTGGTTTGATGAATTTAAAAAATTTGATTATGTTTTAATATTTTTTCACTGTAATGTATATCATTCTACACATAAATTTAGATATATGTATATATTTCTGACAAATAATCTCTAAAAATGTATCTTTCTACACATAACATATATATAGAGAGAGAGAGACAGAGAGACAGAGAGACAGAAAGAGACAGAGAGACAGAAACAGACAGAGAGGACAGACTCCCTCTAAAACTTTTATGCTACTATTTTGACCTTTTTCATTTCAAAGATATATAGTCTGTTTTTCTAAAAGTTTCTTAGAATAAAATAACTAATTTTTCAATAGAAAGTAGAGTTTATTACTTTCAAGGAAATTTTAGATATGCATTTGATATAGTAGTAACATTTACAGTATATCACTTGAAGAATTTATGTTGAAACTTAAATATTTGTGTGTAGTGATGGGGAGAGAGGAAGTTAATTAATATTGGTTAGGAATTTGCAATGCTTCGATAATCTATTTCATAATTTGTTATAAGTGCATAGTCAAGCTATCTGATATGGTTTAGTTTTTTGTTTCTTTCTTTGTTCAAAATTTTAATATGGATACATTCACTGTGGTGACATTAAACTTATTAATAAAAAGACAAATAATAACAAAATCATAGACACAAACCAGACTTTCAATAATTAGCACTTCTGATGCTAATAATAATTTTGATGAAGATGATGATGATGACCACAGCGTAACATGATAATGACAATGTTCTGATTGAAAAGGAAGAAACTTTAGACATCTTTAAAGCTAGATTCCCACATTGAATTCATAGTAATAAATGACGTTGGATTACATACAATAAGAATAACAAGAGGAGAGATTCAATATCAGGAAATACAGTCACATAAACAGGTAGAGACAGTAAAATTCCAAATGTTATTCCTGCATACTCCTGTATACTCACTTTTCTTGGTAGTAATTTTTTTGTTTTGTTTTTCTGGGTTTTTTTGGTCGGTTGTGGTGCTTGAAATCTGGGCCTAGGCGCTGTCCCTCAGCTTTTCAGCTTAAGGGGAGAGCTCTACCAGTTGAACTACAGCGCCACTTCTGGGTTTCTGGTAGTTTATTGGAGATAGTAGTGTCACGGTCTTTCCTGCCCAGCTTGGCTTTGAACAATGATCCTCAGATCTCAAGCTCCTGAGTAGCTAGGATTAAACGTGTGTGAAGAGCTAAAGTAACTCCATTGTAATATGAAGCCCCTTCAGCTGTGCTGCCCTCAGAGTAACCCCCAAAGAGAGCTGTGCTGCCAAAGAGAAAAATAGTTCTCAGAAAAACCCCAGGTTGCCGCCAACCCTGCCCACCCTTAAGGAACAGAACAGTTGCCCAGGTGTTCCAGCAGAAAAAGGGAAGTGTGATCAGGGAGGACTTAAACCCCCTAACGTGTGAACTTACTTGTGTGGAAACCCCCTGAACTTGTGAACTTGCTTGTGTGGAAACCCCCTACACTTGTTTGTTTGATACTATAAAAGCTGTGCTAATTTTGAATTTTGAGCTTGGGGCCTCTTAGCATCACTGGTTACCAAGTGTGCAGAAGACCAAGTTTGAGCTTGCAATAAACGACTCATTGATGTTTGCATTGATCATAGTCTCTGGTGGTCTGAGAGGGGGGGCATGCGAAATCTGGGCACTTCACTGTGAGCCAGCAGCGCCTGGCTTGGTGGTATTGTTTTTTTAATAAATCAAATAATTTATTTCCACATTTTGATGGACTAAGATATAGTTTTCAACTTATGGTGATTAGTTCAAATAACATTCTCATATAGATACTATTCAAAAACCAATGATATGTTAAGACTATGATCTTCAATACAGCTGTGAACACATGACACAATTTACATAATAGCACTTACATGTGTGTAGTTGTCTTAAAAGGACACAGGCCATAGAGCCAGGAGGTAAAACTTATTTTTATTTCTGCATGAAACAATTTGTAACTTCATACCAACAAACTGAATTTGACTCTTTCCTTATTTGTAAGCTAAGGTGGAAAATGTAAGGACTCTTCACTTTTCCTTTTTCCTGGTCTACAAGTCAACAGTATTTCTGGTAACTTACATCCATTTACATATGAGAAATGTAAGGCCAACAGTCAATATAGTGAGTAAATAATGATACTAGAATTTGTGTCTGAGCTCTTCACTCTGTGTGCTTACAAGGAGAGTAATTTAGTGATGGAGAGGACCAATATGAAAAGACTATGGGGAAAAAGCATACTTTGGAAATGGTTGTTTTAGGACTAGATGACCAGTGATGAGTATTTGCAATAGGCTGGTGTTAGGGGCATAAAAAGGAGTACATAGAAATCATATTAGTGACAGAAACTGAGAACATCTTGATCATTCATCTTATCTAGTGGGCGAGAGTAGAAGGATAAGAAGAAATCTGAAGTGCTTCCACTTCTCTAGCTGGCAACTGTGTTAGTGATATTCTTGAGATAAGACTACAGGTGAAAAAGATGGATTTAGAGGTAAAAATTCTCTGATAGTTCTAAAATTTATGTTAAAAAGATGCAAAGATAGGTCTGTTTAGACATCATCAATATATCCACGACCATTAATGTGAAAAAGAATAATAAAATTGGGGGCATTATTGGAGGGAAGAGGAAAAGGAAAGTTCTGACACAAATGTGAGCAATGTGCGCACCAGTGTGGACAAGATTGGAAGAAAGAGATATATAAGGAAACAAAAAATGTAATAAACAGAGATTTACAGAAGTAAAGGAAGGAAAGAATATTCAGGAAGATATTGGAGGAAATATATTATCTGGATTTGAAAACTAAAGGGACATTGACAAGCAAGTTCAATAAGAACAGTGTTTTGGTGAAAGTCATATTAGTAAAATTTTGAGATATGAATGTGAAGACATAAAATTGTGGATTCATGAATTCAACAGATCCTGTTGATTTTAAATGGTGGGACAAAATGCCTTTATCCTAACCTTAGAAGAATTATACAGATATAACTGTCATGAACTTTACTTAGAGGTATTCTGTGAATATTTTTGAAGATTTATTTAGCCAAGAGACTATAGATTGAATTACAGCACAAACAAGCCTAATGTATCCTACAGTTCCAGTGAGTGACAAACGAATCTATATCAGGTTGGGATTTTATTGAAATATCTTTAGATATGTTTGTATATTTTATCACCTACTCATTATAAATGTAGGATAAGTAACACTAGGTATTAGGTTGAACATAGAGCATTATGGATGTGACTGAAGACTCCTCAATTGATTCTTCTTTAGAATAGAAAATGCTTCAATAGGCATTGACACATCATAACTGCCACATATTCTTTTTAAGTGTAGTCCTTTTTAGGGATATCTCCATGCTGAAATAACTCTATCAATCAACCTGCCACAAATTCTTATATGTAAGAAGTGCTCTAATAAACTTCAAGCTTTTATTGAATGGAAGAGTTCAGACATTACCCTCACCACTTGGATTAAATGCTTAAAAAGATAATATATTGTGTTTAATGCCTTTCTTTCATTTTCTCATACATATTGTGAAGTAGTGAAGGATTCTGATGTAACAATAATACAGTGGTGACTTGTATTAACACAACATGTAGTTTTAATTCAGATACTTAACTAATTAGCTCCAAATTTTGTGGATATTTATATTTCTCCTGGGAAAACTAGTGAGCTCCAAGGAAATGTCCCTAAGGGCATTCTTTCAATTCTAATATCACTGTTTGTCTCAAAATGCTTTAAATTCTACACACTCTAATGTGGGCATAGGGTTAAATTGTGGAACTTTTCTCCTCAGAGAGTGAGTACTACCCTATTGCTTAACATGGACAATGTACATTCATACATAGACTGGGCGTGTGCAAAGAAGAAGTGGAAGTTGAACAATTTTCTTAGCAGTTTTTGCAGATAAAATGGAAATAGAGCAACTATGAACTCAAAAGGAATGTGCAAAGAAGACAAAGGCCCAAAGTAGAATATGCCAAGAATTGCTGAAGTATAATTTATTAATGATGACTTGAGTTTCTTACTACCTCTGTTCCCACCTATGTAATATTCTCAAGCTTTTTGGGGGAAATTTCACTTGATGACTTTCTAATATTAAAAATTATCACTTGATTCTAGTCTTACTCAGGACATATTTTCTATTATTTTCTAACTTTTCTACACAATCTGAGAATTGTTTCATATGTGTGTTTGAACATATAAGTGCCTATGTGTGTATGTGCATGTTTGTATGTATATATGTATGCAAAAACCTCAAACTCTTATTCAGTAATCTTGCTCATAACTAGTATTCCATCACTTGAGCCATTTTTCCAATGCATTTTTTGGCTGGTTAATTATACATAGTGTCTCAAAGACTGTTCTGCCCAAGCTGGATGCAAACTGAACTTCCCAGACTCCTTTACATTCCTCGGTTATATTTCTCCAGGAGTATCAACTTTTGAACTGCAAACATTTTTGTGAGTGTAAAATCTAAGCTGTAGCTCAGATTTTAAATCGAGTTCATATAAAGATAGATGAACATACACATTATATATGCTGAGTGTACACTGTTAGAAATGTAATCCTAAGCAGGGTGCCAGTGGCTAAAGCCTATTATCCTAGCTAATCAGGAGGCTGAGATCTGAAGATTGCAGTTCAAATCCAGCATGAGTAGGCAAGTTTCTAAGGCACTTATCTCTAATTAACCACCAGGAAAGTGGAAGTGGTGCTGTGGCTCAACAGGTAGACACAAGCTTTGAGCTGAAGAGTAGAGGGATAGTGCCTAGGCCCAGAGTTCAGGCCCCACTACCAACAAAAAGAAAAAGAAAAAAAGAAAAAGAAATGTGATCTTAGCCACCAGTTCATTGCTATTATAATTCCTGCTCTCTCAACATGGCCTTTTTTCCAGTTAAATCCATGCTCTTATATCTGACTTGCTTGGAACTGGAATTATTCTTCCATTCTCCTTTTTACAAATTTGAATGATTAGCTACCATGATTTAGAGCTAGTAGAAGAAAGACAGTTGCCTCATCCTTCATGTTCCACTTAGGAGTAATGCTTTCTCTATATCACTCCCATAAGTCTACATACTGGCCTTGGCTTTATTGTTTCCAAATTGTCTTATTTGCAGAGTCTTCTATAATGTAGTGAACCATTATACTTAAACACAAAACTTCTCTTTCTCTTATTCCTATTATTTCACCTTCTTTTAACTTATGTACACTTAGGTAATAATGCACAATACAAACACTGACAAAAAATGTTTCTGAGAACCTTCTTCCCAGAGCACTTAAGAAATTTGAACTTAATATACTCCAGGATAATGTTTTTTATCATGTTTTTTATTGTGAAAATGGTGGACAAAGGGGTTAGAGTTACATAAGTAAGTTAATGAGTACATTATCTAACGAGCATTGTTACTTCCTCTTTTGTTTTTCCCCTGTCATCCCTTTTCTCCCCACCACCCCAATTCTCTTCTCCCATCCCCAAGATGTAAAGTTCGTTTTCAACATAGTGCTTGTTCTTCTCATTTTAACAACGGGTCATACTGTATACTTCTTTCAGCATTTTATTTCCCTTCCACTCCCCACATTAGAAAAATGTATATGCAAGATGAAGGTCACTGACATCAAATACAGTGGAAAAAGGTTATAGCATTGAGGAAGAAAATAGAAGAGAAAGAAAAAATCACATAATACATGTTAGATACATTAAAAACAATAGTAAGAAAGAAAAAAACAAGATGTTTCCCTATTTGGGGGTTAATTTCACTTAACATTGTCTTATCTGGCCATATGTACATGGATAATGTTTTATAAGCCATGGAAATTCCATATTTTCTCGTTACTAAGTTGTCTCTGAAACACGTTACCTCATGTCCAAAGATGTCTTTGGGCTATTTCAATGAAGCCAGAAAACACTCATTTTAAGGAACTTTTACTGGAAGTAGAAACTGAATCCAGGAAAGAAATTGACCATAAAGAAATGACAAAGTTCAAGTTAATTTGTGCTGTCGTTTTTACTGTACAAGAAAATAATCCAAGGCTTGAAGGAAACTCTGTCCCTGACTTTTTTGAGTGTGCTCTTTACTCATAAAACTTTTCTGTAAACTTCTACTTGAGAATATTACAAAAGGAAAAAATATGCCATTTGAAGGCCAGCATAGAAAAAAAGAAATAACATTGTTTTACAGTGTTCTACTTCAAAGACACAAAGACATGGAGTTTTAAAATGTCTTATGCATGGATATTTAAATCCTGAGATGATTCTCTAGTTGCAAAAGTCAGCTGTCCCTTCCTTTATTCTGGTCCTGAGTTCGCCATAGCAATAAGGATTCCAAAAAGCAGGATCCAGTAGGTATGATCAGCAAAAGGAGCCTCTTTTCAAACCAGTGTTTTAAAGATGTTCTGAAAGAAATATATGAGATTTTTTGTTTGCTTGTTTGTTTATTTAGTTTGTGCTGCTTCTGGGGCTTGAACTCAGAGGCTGGACCCTGTCCCTGAACAGGTGTCTTTCCTGCCCACGTGCCCCCAAGCTAGTACACTACTGCTTGAGCCAAAATTCCACTTCTGGATTTTTTTTGGTGTTTAATTAGAGATAAGAATTTGACAGATGCTCCTGCCTGGGTTGGCTTTGAACTGAGATAGTAAGAAAGCTAAGTGACATCAACTGTATGGACTTCTCTTTTGAACCAAGACATATTAGGTGAAGTTTATTATAAAGGTAATATTTGAAAATTTTTAAAAGAAGAGAATATGTCCAGCAAAGAAGCCATAACGTAAATAACTCAGCAAAAGTAGGTGCACTGAATCCTATTGGAAATTTTTTTTCTGCTTGTGAAGATTACTATTGACTTCGTCATTCCTTTTGGGGAAAATTAAAGTCACATTTGTCCTTTTTCTGTTGGTATTGGGGCTTGAACTCTGATCTTGGGCACTGTCCCTCAGCTCTTCAGATCAAGTTGAGTGCTCTCCCAGTTTAGTTACAGCACTTCCAGGTTTCAGGTGTCTAAATGAAAATAAATGTCTCATGGACTTTCCTGACCAGGCTAGGTTCGAAATACAATCGTTTGGTCTCAACCTCCTGAATAGCTAAGATTACAGGTGGGAACCACCAGTACCCGGCTCATATTTGCATTTATGTGCACTTAATGACACTGTACACAAATAATGGAAATTTGAATCAAATGATGACATTGCAGCTTTTCAGAAAATTTGAGGTAGCAATAAATATGTCATCCTTTTCCATGTTGTTACATTAATGACTCATGTGATATTGGACTCTGATGTCTGCGTAGGTGGATTTAGAATAAATAATTGTTAGTAGAGAAATAGAGAAAAACTGAGATTTTTAGAAAACAAAGGAAATCAGATATGAAAGAACAACATAGAATGAGATACAACTTATCACACAGAGATTAAGATCTAGCCTAAGTGACTTAGAATGCTAAAGGCAATGAGGAATAAGCCTAGTTGATAAATAGCTCTTCAATAAACAAATATGGTTACCTAGAAGAGTTTCTGGTATAATTTAGTAATTATTATTATTTATTTCTTCCTTCTGGATTTATTCCTTCACTTCTATCACAACTATTAATTAGCTGGTGCCTTTTTGGTGCCACAACTGACCAAAAAGATTTCCAAATCTCACTTAGACTACTCTTCTCATTGTGATTAGCAATGACCACTCAAAGCCTGACGTCTTTGAATTTCCAGGATTAATCTTCACCTATCTAAGCACATTCCTGACTTTAATTGTCATGACTTACTAACAAAATGTTTTATTTTTCCTCAAAACAATCTTCTAATATAGGTAAAGTACATAAATTAAGAACTATTGATAGGTCATAGTTGGAAGGAGCAATTATATATTCCAAGTGTAGGTTCTTTATTTCACATTTACTAGCTAAATGAATTTTTTGCCAGTCCTGGGGCTTGAACTCAGGGCCAGGGAATTCTTCCTGAGATTTTTTTTTTTTGCTTAAGGCTAGCACTCTACCACTTGAGGCACAGCACAATTTCTTTTTCTGTTTATGTGGTACTGAGTAATTGAACGCAGCGTTTTATGCATGCTAAGCAATCACTGTACCATGAAGCCACATTCCCAGAACCCTAAATGACTTTCTTAAGATGGCATTACTTTGTCATTTCATTACTATGTATTATAATTTAGGCTAGGTGGTAGAAATGGAAATGGGAAACAATACTAAGTCCTGTAAGGCTGACATTCCTATCACATCACTAAGGAAGTACAATGCTAAGTTCTGCAGGACTCATAGGGCTGTTGCATGTGACATTATTATGTAAAACACCATGAACAGTCATCTCTGACATCCATAACATTCTGCTTCCACTTTTAAGTTCAAGAGCCAAAAATCTAAGCCTTTTTATTGATTGGGTTTTTTCCTAGGAAGGAAGAAAGAGGATGTGGAAGGTGATGTTGGAAAAATATTCATATTGGTTCCAAGTCCACATTTTTTGCATTTTTAAAAAGTGCTACTGATGAACTCCCACATCTGCTTGACTATGCTGTCTGTACAAGATGCGGATAAATGAAGACATTTATTCTGGTGGATAGTCACATATATTAGTAAAATCCAGTTCTGGAAAAAAGTTACTAGTATAAAGTATTGTATATAAAATCGTTTCATGTCCTAGTAAAACAAGATGTAATATTGAAATTATTTCTCCAGATTTCTTTGAGATTTTATGCTGTCTCAGTATTAAAATGTTCTCTAATTCCAGTAATATACAAGCATTAAAGACATGATTTGAAGATCTCAGTAGTTTTAGAAACAAAAGTACATGCAGAGACATGTGATGGCAAGTATGATTGATTGTATTGTAGTTCTCTTCTTTTTCCTCTTCATCTCAAGTGTTGCATATATTGACATATTAGTCTGTCCTGCATCAGCTTCCTGTAGGTGAGAGTTACCTCTACTCTGCAATGTCAAGATGGGTCATGTGACCTACTTCAGCTTACAAAAGTGAACCAGAATTGGTCAAAGGCTATTTCTAGGGGAAGATTTCTATCCCATTGTCTGTGTAGTTCAAAGGGACATGGTTAAGTAAGAACCATCAGAAAGATATAAAGATGCTACATTAGAAGATAAAGGAAAAGACAACAATCCAGATTCTGAAGTTTCTGGAAAGCGGGACAGGAAGTAAATGCCTTTTCCACTAGAATCATCTGAAAAATATTTTAGCTCTGTAGGTGGCTCAATTTTAATCAAGTGGGACTTCTTTTAGATTTCTGTCTTATAGAACTGTAAAATGATAAATACAGATTATTCAAGCCAATTAACTTGTAGAAATATTTTACATCAGATTTGGTTTAGTAAAGTAACGCAGCTACAGCCTTTTCCTGATGCAGCTACAAGAATACCACATGTCCTAGTTTCTGAGAATAAGAAAAATTTTCCACAAGCTTTGTACACATGTATGATGTGCATACTACTAAGGACCTTGCATTAATGAAGTCTTGAAATTCTGAATAATATTTAAATAAGAAGCTCCCTATCTCCATTTTCACTTTTGGGGATAACTAAGTACCAAAGTTATGTAGAAGGTTAGGGTAAGAATGTAGAAATGAAATCTGTCTCCTAATATTATAAAGATAGTTTATGTTATTTTGATTTACAGTTTCTAAGGTAATAAAAATAAGGTATAACGGAAACAGTCACTCAATTTTCTATCGTTCTTAACTTTCCAACAGAAATTAGAGAATCCAGTAAAGATACAGCAATCCCAGGATGGTATAGGATGTTATAGGATCATTAGATGGTGAAAAAGAAGTTAACAAAAATGTGTCCCATGGAACAGTGGGAAACAAAATCTACATCTAAAGATTGTGATATTGCTAAAAAATAGTTTCTACTATGCTAATTCTTTGATAATTGAACATAGAGAAATGATAAAGTTCAAGTTATTTTTTGCTCTCGTTTTTACTGTACATGAAAAGAATCTAAGGCTTGAAGGAAACTCTGTCCCTGAATTTTTCAAGTGTGTTCTTCACTCATATAAAACTTGTCTGTGAACTTCTAGTTGAGAGTATTACAAAAGGAAACAATATGCCATTTGAAGGCCAGCATAGATGAAAAGGAAATAACGTTTTATTTTTTTCTTTTATTTTTTATTTTTATTGTGAGAATACCGTATAGAGGAGTTACAATTACATGGACAAGATAACGAGTACGTTTCTTATCAAGGATTGTTGCCTCCTCTTTGTTTCCCCTACCCATCCCTTCCTGTACTCACTCCCCTCCCCCCCACACCGAAGTTGTAAAGTTCGTTTTTCCACATAACGCCTTGTACATCTCATTGTTGCAATGGGTTAACCTGTATCCCTAGTTAAACGATTTATTTCTGCCCTTCTCCTCCACAAATTATACCAATATTAAATACAGTGAAAGAAGTGGTTATAGTGTGGGGGAGGGACATACAAAGCAACAAAGAAATCATCTTAGAAATATGTCAGAAACAATTGCATGAAAGGAAAAAAAAAACATGTGAGTACTTATCTTGGGGTTCATTCCCCTAACATCAAGAAAATGTGGTATATGTACACAATGGAAGTCTATGCCTCCATCAGAAAGAATGGCATTTGTTAGGAAATGGAAAGTATTGGAAAAAATTATGTTAAGTGAAGTAAGCCAGGCCCAAAGAAACATAGGTACCATGGTTTCCCATATTTGCAACAACTAGTATATGTCTGAGTCAAGCAGAAAAGGTCAGATAAGATGATGTTAGGGGAATAACATTGTTTTAAAAATGTTTTTCAGCAAAGAAACAAAGACATGGAGCTTTAAAAGTGCCTTATTAATAGATATTTCACTCCTGACATGATTCTCTTGTTGCAGGAGTCAGTTATCTATTCCTTTAATCTGCTCCTGAGTTCTCCATAGCTACAAGGATTCCAAAAAGCAAGATCCAGTGAGTATGATCAGCAAAAGGAGCGTCTTTTCAAACCAGTGCTTTAAGGATGGTCCCAAAGAAATATATGTGGGGTTTTTATTGTTTGCTTGTTTGTTTAGTTTGTGCTGGTTCTGGGGCTTGAACTAAGAGGCTGGACCCTGTCCCTGAACAGTCTTTCCTACCCACCTGCCCTCAAAGCTAGTACTCTACTGCTTTAGCCAAAACTCCTCTTCTGGCTTTTTTGGTGTTTAATTACAGATAAGAGTTTGACAGACTCTCCTGTCTGTGTTGGCTTTGTGATATTTTTAAATCCAAGTTACATAAACTGTATGGACTTCTCTTTTGAACCAAGAAATTTTGGTGAAGTTTATTATAAAGCTAATATTTGACAATTTTTAAAAGAAGAGAATATGTCCAGCAAAGAAGCCATAACTTAACTCAGCAAAAGGTGGACTGAACTTTTTAGGAATTATTTTCTCCGCTTGTGAAGATTTCTATGGGCTTTGTCATTCTTAGGGAAAATTAAAGTCATATTTGTCCTTTTTCTGTTGGTATTGGGGCTTGAACTCTGATCCTGGGCACTGTCCCTCAGCTCTTCAGCTCATGTTGAGTGCTTTCCCAGTTTAGTTACAGCACCACTTCCGGGTTTCAGGTTTCTAATTGAAGATATATGTCTCATGGACTTTTCTGACCAGGCTAGGTTTGAAATACAATCGTCTGGTCTCCATCTCCTGAGTAGCTAAGATTACATGGGTGAACCACCAACACCCGGCTCATATTTGCATTTATGTGCACTTAATGACACTGTAAACAAATAATGGAAATTTGAATCAAATGATGACATTGTAGCTTTTCAGAAAATTTGAGGTAGCAATATATATGTCCTCTTTTTCTGTGTTGTTACGTTATGACTCTTGAGCTATGGGACTCTTACACTAGCATCCTCTGCTGTTTCCGTATGTGGACTTAGTATCAGAAATTGTTCATTGAGAAATACAGAAAGACTGAGATTTTTAGAAAGCAAAGGAGACTAGGTATGAAAGAGCAGCATAGAAGGATAAACAACTTACCACACAGAGATTAAGAATTGGCATAAGTGATTAGATTGCAACGGCAATGAGAAATAAGCCTAGTTAATAACTAGTTGTTCAATAACCAAAAATGGTTCTCTAGAACAGTTTGTGGTATAAGTTAGTTATTATTATCATTTATTCCTTCCATCTGGAGTTATTCCATCTCTTCTGTCAAAACAATTAATGAACCTCTGCCTTTTTGGTACCATGACTTACCAAAAAGGTTTCCAAATCTCACTTATACTACCTTTCTCATTGTGATTAGCAGTGACCACTCAAAAGCCTGGCATCTTTGAATTTCCTGGATTAATCTTCACCTGATATCTAAGC
This sequence comes from Dipodomys spectabilis, assembly GCF_019054845.1. NCBI lineage: Eukaryota > Metazoa > Chordata > Mammalia > Rodentia > Heteromyidae > Dipodomys > Dipodomys spectabilis. Next base: position 3,170,592 of record NW_024870710.1, read on the forward strand.
TCATTCCTGGTATTAATTGCAATGACCTATTAAAAAAACGTGGTTTTTTTTTTTTTTTTTTTTTTTTTTTTTTTTTTGCTCAACACAGTATTTTAATATAGGTAAAGTCCATGCATGATTTAAGGACTATTGTTAGGTATCAGTTGGAAGGAGCAATTATATATTCCAATTATGGGTTTTTTTATTTTGCATTTACTAGCTAAATGACTCTTTTGCCAGACCTGGGGTTTGAACTCAGGGCTAGGGAACTGTTCCTGAGGTCTTTTTATAATTTGATCAAAGCTAGCACATTACCACTTGAGACAAAGCACCCCTTCCAGTGTTTCTTTTTCTGGTTATGTGGTACTGAGGAATTGAACCCAGGTTCATGCATGCTAAGCAATAACTGTTCCATGATGCCACAGTCCCAGAGTCCTAAATGACATTCTTTTTTAATATTAATAAGTTTTTTTTGTGAAAATACATTACAGAGAGGTTACAATTACATGAGCAAGGTAGTGAATACATTTCTTATCAAACATTGTTGCCTCCCCCTTTGTTTCTCCTTATCATTCCTGCCCAGCAATCGCTCCCCGGCCCCCCACCCCCGCCAAAGTTGTAAAGTTCGTTTTTCAACATAACGTCTTGTTGCAATGGGACTTTCTTAAGATGGCATTACTTTTTCATTCCGTTAATATGTATTATAATTTAGGACTGGTGGTATAAAAGGAACTGGAAAAGAATACTAAGTCCAGTAAGGCTGACATACCTACAGATTGTGAAATAGCTAGAAAATAGTATCCACTATGCTGTCTTCAATATTTTAGGTTTGATTACACAAAAACTTTCTTCTCTTAGGAAATGACCCTTTATTAGTACTCAAGATTTGTAGCTTACAACCTAGAAACAAACAATACTTCTAAATGTAAACAAGCATGATACTAATAGTAACCAAGCCTACTTCCATCGCTATAGCAGATAAATAAGAATGATCTTGGAGAATAGTTAAACAGTCTTGAACTTTTTCATACCTTTCTTCTTCTCCAAAATGAGAAGCCCTAGTCAAGATATGATAAACATTAATAAAGGATTTTTTTATATTTTTTCTTGTTCACATCAAAGCAAATATAATTTCCTCTTTGCAAGCCTGACTTTGAAAGAATCAGACCCTCAAAATTATTTTATAGTTAAAACTTTACTGCTTTGGCTTAGATGTTTTCCTGCCTTTTGTTGTTGCTTTCCATTATTTTGGCAAATACATAGAAAAACAAGTTAAATCCATTATGCTTATGTTGGATTGTTCAAAGTCAAGCTGTCTTCAAACAAAGTTTTCTGTTCCCTTTCTCACGGATAATAAAAGTTTAATTATTACTCTTTAAATGCAACAAAAACATGATACTTCAATATATATTCTCATTGAAATCGGTGAAAACAGGAGTGTTTGTGATTGCTTTTTTAATTGTTTTCAAGTATTTTCTTTGGCTATATTCATTATTACCTTTGTTCCTGTCTTCTAATCAAGAACACAGGATTACCCAAAAATCTTCCTAAGATATAACTTGTTTGACAGAAAAAATAGATGTATAATTAAAGATTTTCATCTCTTAAGAGACTGAAAAGCTCAGAAGACATTTTGCTGTTACTGGCATGGTTAAGATGAATTGAATATTTTGTTTCTTAAACTAAGTGAAATACATGTAAAATGTTACAGTTGTTCCAAACAATGGTTTTGTATTACACTTTTCTGCTCCAATGAGATGAAACCTCTGACAATGTTGGAGGGCATATCAATTTTAGGGTAGAAGGGCTAATGTTAGAAAGCCAAGGTAGATTCTTAAAACAGAATTGCCTATCACATATAAGTTAATTATACTTAAGGTATATAAGTATATAAACATACAAATATGAATTGAGTGAGAAATGTGTGAGTTACAAAATTGATTCAATGACAACTAAACCCAGAACACACTTCTCTATATTTATATAAACTAGTATATCTATTTTTACATATTTATGAAGTATTGAGTGCCAATCTCATTCATTTATATGTTGTGTAATGATCAAGCTACATCATATCCATTAATTTCTGCATGTAACATTTCTTTTTCATGAGAATGCTCAAAAACTTACCTTCTGGCTGTGAGAAAATATCTATCCTTAATGTAATCACTTTGCTTCTTGTGGTATACAATTAATATATTTACTTTTAGTCATAGAAGTCTGCTACTTAAAGTTATATAAAACATGAATTGTAAAGTGAAAGAAATTCACGGTTCCATTACTTGATTTAAGAAAATAATTATGCCTTTTGTTTTCAATTGTATTTCTGTGGGAATGTGTAATATTCATTGACTTAACTGTTAAAATTGATAACAGTTACATTATATCAAGTGGATACAAACTTGTATTTGAAAATTGCACACTTAAGACAAATATAGTTCCTCTTTCCTCTACCACATAATTAAAGTAACAGTAAAGCAAAGATTGGTGTTAGCCATTCACGTGTACAATCTTAGAACTCAGGAGGCTGAGACCTGAATATTTTAGTTCAACGTCAGTCCAAACAGACAAAAATGTGAAAACTTATCTCCAATTATCCAGCAATACGTAGCAGGTGAGGATGTGGCTCAAGGATAGAGTGTCATCAGGCATGAGCAAAATATACAAGGGAGACCATTAAACACAGAGTTCAAGACCTAAAAATGAGATATACACACAAGACAACAACAAAAATGTACTGTGAACATCAGTAATGAAGACAAAATATTAGAAAAGATCATGAGAAATGTGTAAATACATGGAAGACAAAAATCATTTGACAGAATTATTATTCATGAGAAGGAAAAGTCGCAATCTCTTTTGCACAATCACATTGTAGTCATTTGTGTTGAAACCTGACTCTTTGGTAACATGTGAAAGAGTAGTCACAGTGCCTGTGACTATGCACTGCCCCACTCAGCATCTAGTTTCTCTGTTTCTTGATAGCATTTAGTATGGTCATTATTGTATTACATGAAGTAATTCTCA